>NC_061510.1:382500528-382572592 GCF_022539505.1 Lolium rigidum
CACATTTCAACTATAAAACCTGTCAGATATTTTTTCATTTTTTGTGTAGTCTACAATTCAAAGGATTTCATATTGAGATTTTACACATTTGTAGATTTCATCATTGTCTACATCCAGAATTTTTTTTCAGATTTTTTAAAAACTTAAAACTATAATTTCTGAATTTCTAAAAACAAAGAGCTACATGTAGCTTGGCCTCCGTTTGCAGTTTTTGATAATCTGAGTATGTCATTGTGAGTGTACTAGTACATATATGACAAGATTGTTGAGTTCTTGCAACCTTTTCATCCAAGTGCATACTCTATCAAAAACATATAGCATTTGAACAAGCTGATCAATGACATACATGTGAACCTGCTGTAGGTGGAAGGTGTTTATGCATGTGTACACGTTGATTTAGCTATGGTTAATCATAGGGTGACTACTGGAGACAGACGTGACTTGACCAACTCAATGGTTCAATTGATTAATTGGGTATATAATTTATTTGACTAGCCTAATTTTTTAGATAATTTTAACTGAGAATCCAGATAATCCGTAAAAAATAGCGAATAATCCGCATCCGCCGAATAATAGCAATACCATATCCGCTACCATATCTATTGGATATTACGCCTAAGAGATATCCATATCCTCATTCGTATTCGGAGGATTTCAAAAACTGCATACCGTATTCTGGAAAACGGATACGGATGCGAATTGAGGGCAAAAAAAAAATTATCCGTAACATTTACAACCCTACTCGCGACGCGTTTGAGGGCGGAGATGCTCTGATGAACTGTGGGGAGCAGACCCCGGACCAGGGAGGCGGCCTCGCCATGCTCTTCGCGGGCCACGCGGCGCCGAAGTTACAGGCAAGCTAGCTGCCCATGGGTTCATGGGTCACCTCGGCGTTGCCGCTGCCGGCCAGGCCCGGCATCTCCGTCGCTCACATCCCAATGTTCGCCGCGTGGGCCGACGCGTGAGCAAGCAACTACGACGTCGTCCTTGACTACGGGCCAAGATTGTTTTGGACTTTGTTGGTAACTTAGCCGGTGGTTAATTAGTCTTCATTCTTCAGTAGCCTGGTACTGGTTTGTATAGAACGGGTAAGGATTAGTAGCTGGGTTGGGTTAGTAAGGAACTATAGTAAGAGGATTAGTAAGCCATAGCTGGGTAACTTCGTGGCGTAGCTTGACGGCATATGCGTCCATGCCTGGGCTCCTGCCTTCTTCTCCAGCTGCGTCTGGGACGAAGGGTTTTTGTAATACCGAGCCTGGCAACAGCAGCGTCACCACACCTCCGGCAGATAGCCGAACTAATGCGGGGTGGATGATTAGTTTCGATGTCCTGGCCTCCTAACTTCATCATCAAATGGAAAATGTTACTGCCTCGTTCGTTGTCCATGTCATTCTGAATTTTGTCTGAACTGCATTGTGTGTTCTCGGCACCTCATGCATATTGTGCTTCAACTCTTCAGTGTGCAGTTTTCTTTGTTCAGTGCGTTGTTTTCTTCAGAGAGGGTCTTTTCAGTGTACATTCGCTTTTTCTCCACGAGGATAGGACATTGGTTTAGCTTCCTATGCTATACTGTTGGGACTTGGAAGGCGACCGAGTGGTACTGTCCCTGTAAGCTGCCACTCCTTTGTAGTACTAGTTCTCGCAGCCAGTGCAACCGAACAGCCAGACTAGATTTACATACAAAATTTGAATTCAATTTTCTTGAATATTTGAATATCCTTGGTTGCCGGCAGTTACCATCCGGTAACCGATTTATAACCAGATGGTAACCAATATTTTCTCACATGGTTTCTCAACAGGAATTCAAACCCCACCACCACCGAGATTTTTTGCCATGGCGCCCCTGTCGTTTGTACAAGATTGTTGCACTAGTTAATTTAATAAAAGGTCTGAACTGATTGAGAAAGGCTATGTAGTATATTTATATTTAACAACCTTCTTCATATATAGACTATTTTATTTCTTAACATGGGTTCGATGTAAGCCGCATAATTTTCTTCTTCTTTATTTTAATACTGTGTGAGCATGATCTCGAACTTGATACCTCTAGCCTCTAATACCATATAAGATTATTGCACTAACCAATTCAATAAAAGGTCCAAACTAATGAAAGAAGGCTATGCAATATAGTTACATTCAACAGTTTGCACAGCACCTCACACTTTCTGGGGTTTTGTTTGCAGTGTGTTATTCAGCGCAGCGTTTAACATTTCGTTTCTGGTCCTTTTTCTGCTTCTTTGAGATTCAGATGTTTCGAGAAAATGGCGAAATTTTGTAGAAACAATTGATTTTTTTTACCAGATTCAAATTCAGTCAACTAAAATAGTTCAGCATAATTAAATGAGGTACCACAAATTTGTGGGATCATCGCATACTACTTCAAGGTATCTCCACCAATGCACTGATGCCGAATTTGTGATAGTGATAGCATTGTTTTCTATAAGAAGCACTTCCGATTTTTTTTTCAAATTTGAAAAAATAAGTCGGATGATATTATCATGTATCGCCTGTCACCGAGATTCATAAATGTTGCTTAATTCGAGCAAAATTTCGATGAATATTTTTAACTTGGGCCAAGCCATCCTTGTAATACATGCCTTTTTTTTTCTTTAAAGCTGGCACCCCCGCACAGACAACCCCTAACTAGAAGTTTCTTCGTTACCGCCTCCTCTCTCCATTAGTTTGGTATCCGCATGTCCTAGCATGATTAAGTGTTTTGAAAAAAATTGAGTCGCATTGTCGATGTTCCTTATCCCAGGTTATGTGGTCATGTCCGGACCCATGTCATGGCGCCCGCTCAGGAGTCAGGACGGGTCCAAATAATATTTGGATCCGAGGAAATAAATATGATATATACTAAACTTTTATACCTCTAAATAACTTAATAACCTCACCTCCCCGCAATAGTTTATCAAATATGAAATGTTACTAATTTTAATTGTATCATTCTTTTTATTGCAATTTACATTAATGATTACACTTATCTTATTCTGATTTATTTATCAAAACTATATTATTTTCTAACATATCGACATTGACAAAATTGGAGCATACTTATTTCTTTCTTAGAAATTAATGTTTAGATACATTTAATAATTTGGTATGTATATATAAGTCGGGTATGTTCTAGCAAATATCTTCGTAGGGAGATTCTGTTGTAAAGTTATGTATGAAAAAATTATAAAAACATTGTTTGCTCTGTCCGCTCCCGTGACCGACAGGGCCCTAGATCGGGCCGCCACCAGACCCTCCTTACCTCTACCCCCCTCCTCGCCGCCTTTAGTGGGCGCCGCCGGGGGAAGCTTCAGGGGTGCCGACAGCGACGGGGCCTCTACTTCCCCTCGCGCGGTGGTGGTGGCGTGGGTGTTGCGGTTGGCGAGAGTGTGGTGGCTACGTGTGTTGGGCGTGCTCGCCGACGTCCGAAGCTTGGACAATGAGCGGACCAGATCTCAACGGTCGTCTCGGTGACCTCCAGGTTGGTGGCTCTGCGTGGATACGACCCTGTAAGATCTGGAGCGGGGAGTTCTGGCTCGGAGGACAACACTGGCCCGGGTACTGGTCAACATGGCTCTTCCACTCCTCCCTTTGCGCTGCTTGTGTGGTGCTCGTGGTTCAACACCCAACGGGATGATGATCGCGGGTGGCACTGCCCATGTGGTTTTTGGCTGGTTCGAAGGCTTTGGGGCTCATGGTTTGTTTTGAGGTGACGGTGTCAGGGTTCTTGGAAGCCGGGGCGGCGGCGACTTTGCCGGCGGGTGACAACTACTGATGATGTACCCGCTCTCTGTGGCTGCTCGGGTGGCGCGGAGGTAGGCGGAGGTGGTTGTGGCGTTGGCGACTCCGGTGCCCTGTGCCTGATCTTGAAGACGTTGGCCTTTGGTGTCGACTTCAGCTCCTCTTCTTTGGCTTCTGGTCGCAGAGAGTAGCTTGGTGGAGGGTTTCGAGGAGGGGAAATCCTTGTTTTCTTTACCACTACAGCGGGTGCATTCTCGTCGTCCCCTTCCTGAAGGAGTCGTTGAGGTATGTCGTCTTCCCCTCCCCTCCTTACCCCTCAATTCCCAGGTGAAAATCCTAGGCTCTCGCATGCCAACGGCTGCACTTCAGTGTCGTTTTCCTTCTTGGAGGCGTTTCCGTGGGAAGTTAGGGGCTTGGGTGGGCTGTGTTGTGTATGTGGTTTTGGCACTTGTCTTCAACAACGATCTTCAGCTTGTTCAAGGTGTCTTCTTGGTGGCTTGGCGTTTTCGGTGCTTAGTGTGTTTGCAGCCATAGCTCTAGCGCACAGTGCACTTGTAGCTGTGATACTCAAGGACCTCTCTATGTCGCCTCTCTGCTTGCGAATCTGAACCTCTGTAGTTCTTGTAGGGTTTTGCTATTTTAAAACTTGTTCTAGAGTGTTTTTTCAGTACCTTGTATTCTAGCCTGTTGATCTCTTTATTAATTTAACTATGGGCTCTTCGAGCCTTATGTTTAAAAAGATGTGTCTTAGAAGTGAGCGTCTTCAATAATAATCCAACAATGCATGTATTATATACATTAGATATGGAAAATTCCTAATCACTAACTATCATAAAAATATTATTAATTCTCCAAGTTTCTCGTACACGCAAATTGAGTTGATAGGCTCATCAATATGAATTTGGTGTACACAACTTCTCATTTGACTCTTATCAATATCAACTTTCTTGTTTGTGTTCTAAATAATTTAGAGGAGCGAGGATTTCATGTTTGTGCATATTCTATTAAAATGCAATAATTATAATTTATACACGAATCTTGGGGAGCTTCCTTATCTCATTTAGAGTACTATTTCTCTCTAAACATGGCATCTTAGAGCATCTCCAGTCGCGTCCCCCAAAGCGTGCCGGATCGAGCATTTGGGGAACGTGTTTTGTTCGTGCCGCGTTTGGGGGACGTCGCTCCCCAGCCGCGTCCCCCAAACGCCGTCCCCAAACATTAAACAAGGGTTTTTTGAAAACACAACCATTTATTAAATATAGCATACAAATAAATATGTTTGCGGAGATTGTTTTTAAATTAGAATACAACGAACAATAAAACAACAAATAAATAGGACTAGATCAATGTGGTGCGGCATTTCCTTTGATCCTCCACAAATGCTCAACGAGATCAACTTGAAGTTGCTCGTGAACATTGCTATCACGAATCTCTGCGTGCATGGCGAGAAAATGAGCAAAATCTGTAGGCAACTCATGATCTACCTCCGCAAGAGGGCCTTCACACATAGGGACCAACATGTGACCTGACATGATTCTTACGGTCATCCTCGATGATCATGTTGTGCATGATCACACAAGCCTGCAACACCTCCCACATTTGGTCGTGAGACCAGCTTAGATCAGGGTACCGAACAATTGCAAATTGAGCTTGAAGCACACCAAATACCCGCTCGACATCCTTCCTGCAAGCCTCCTATCGTGTAGAAAAGTGGGAATTCTTCTGACCTGATGGATTCGAGATTGTTTTGAAAAAAGTGGCCCATGTTGGATATATACCATCGGCTAGATAATATCCTTTGGTATATTGGTGGACATTGATCTCATAGTTGCATGGTGGAGCATGCCCTTCCACTAGTCCGCTGAACACCGGAGACTGCTGCAACACGTTGATGTCATTGTGTGATCCGGCCATGCCAAAGAGAGAATGCCAAATCCAGAGGTCATAATCTACCAAAGCTTCAAGCACCACACTGCAATATACATGACGCCCTTTGTATATACCTTGCCAAGCAAACGGGCAGTTCTTCCATGACCAGTGCATGCAATCGATGCTTCCAAGCATTCCAGGGAATCCTCTGGCAGCATTTTGTGCCATGATCTTTGCAGTCTCTTTCTCAGTTGGCCCTCTCAAGTAGTATTTGCCAAAATTTTCCACCACAGCTCGGCAAAACTTGTACATGCACTCAATGACAGTAGACTCACTCATTCGAAGGTAGTCGTCATGTGTATCTGCAGGTGCTCCGTATGCAAGCATCCTCATGGCGGCGGTGCACTTCTGAATCGACGAGAACTCGACAACGCCAACAGCGTCGTGCTTGAGCTTGAAGTAGGGGTCGAACTCTCGAATGTCGTGGAGGATATTCATGAACAGACCCTTGCACATCCTATACCGGCACCGAAAATTGTCGGCATCTGTTGCGTCATCTGCGAAGTAGTCGTTGTGGAGCATGGTATGCCCCTCCATCCTCTGTCGGGGCTTTGACTTCTTTCTCCCCGGCCTTGATCCTCCGCGGCGCGGCCTCTTCCTCTTCCCCGCCTCGGCGTTATGCACGTCCTGGAGGGCCGCGATGATCAGCAAATGCTCCTGGAGGTCGTCGTCGAAGGCTTGCTCGTCTTCCAGCAGTAGGGCAATCATCTCGTCGTCGCTATCCATGTCTGAAGCAAAATCAATGGTTAAAATTGCGACACGGCGGACGACGCAACGAACATTGCCCAATCGCGCGTAGCTGGCAAGTCGTCGAGCACCTTGTGTGCGCGGAGGTGGGGCGGATTTGACGCCGCGTTCTAGGACGCGCAGGCGAAGCGGCGGCGACAGAACGACCGGAGAGAGTGCCAGCCGCGACGATGGTGCGGACTCTCAGAAGAGATCAGTCGTCGAAACGGCCGGCAAATCCAGCGGCGGCGGAGGGGTGGGAGGCGCGGGAGGGAAGGAGCAACGAGGAAAAAGGCGCGAACCAACGGTTTATGGAAATAGTCGCCGACATGTGGGAGCCTGCCTCGCTTTTTGTTGTGTCCGGCGTGCCCGGAGCATCCCCATGTGGGACGGGGACGGCCTCGGGGCGCCGGACACCGTATCGGGGCGCGCCGGACAAAAAAACGGCTTTGGGGGACGCGGCTGGGAACGTGTTTTTGTCCGGCGCTCCCCAAATCCCTTTGGGGGACGCTTTGGAGGACGCGGCTGGAGATGCTCTTATTTTGTCCAATTGGTTCTTTGGATTTTGATTGCTTGCTTCCTTCGTTGAAGTTTCTTCACGTTGTTATCTTTTTGCAATCATTTATCCTTAATATATTTTGTTTTCAATCATGTATTCGTTATTGGATACATGCATTTGATTCCACTTATATTATGGGAAATGCACACTTTGGGAGGAACTCATACTATATTGTCCTTTTAAATTTACATTCCATTTTATCAGTTGTTGACATTATGGGGGGGGGGGGGAGTTTAGAGGGTTTAAGGGAAATGGTTTTAATTCTTAAGTTTGGTTTGTGCTTAAGTGTTTTCCATTCATGCATTCCATCTCATCCTCTATAATTTGTTGTTTTGGACGATCTAATATATAGTGAAAACTCTCCCAAAGGTCAATCTTGACAATGTATACAATGAAATTCAAGTTCAGCAAACGTATGGGGGGGGGGGGGGTTACTCTATATATGTTGGTTCTACTGACATCTCTTGCATTATTTGTAGCTTGTGTGAGTAGAATATGGTTTGATATGGATTAATAGCTGTGTGTCACTTGACCATATCAAATACAACCTCTAATATGCATTTTATAAACCCTCTTGTTGAGATTGTCATCAATTACAAAATGGGAGGGGGGATTGTAAGGTATTTTGCCCCTATGATTGTTTTGGTAATTCATAACAATTCATATGAACTAATGTTTTCATTGAGTTTTATATGTAGGAATATTTCATAGGTTTTTCTTGAAAACCATATTTTGGATTCAGGTGTTGATGCCACAAAAGATAAAGACACACCTTGAGTTTGGCATGAAGATAGTCGTTTTCAAGAGAGAAGAACTTAATATTTGGCTCGAAGTCGTGTCACAAGCCTCATGAGTTGAGATATTGGTGACCAAGACTTAGGACATGCAATCAATTGATGTATTCCGTCTTGAATGAATCCTTAGTGTTGTCATCAAGATCAAGCGGGATGCGGTTAAATTCTCTCGCCCTCTTATGGTGTCAGGTCACGACGTGAAAAGGGAGAGAACGGGCGCAACAAGGGAACTCGCAGACGGAGTTTGGAAGAGCACAACAAGGTAGTCTTCACTTTTCGGGTTTTTCTTGAGTGTATGACCCCGACACTAATAAGAGGGGATATAATTTTTTATTTGGTACTTGGCTCAAAGCATTTCCTATCTACTTCCATCAAAGTTTTCCATCTTTTTTACATCAATGTTTGCCACATTCATCATGGTGTGAGAGATTCTTGAGCTTTTTGCTAGTTTTCAATAAGCCTAAGTTCATCGAAAACGGAATCCGCATGCATCTTCTATTGTGTTTTCGAGTTTGGAGTTTTTTTAATATCAATTTGTCCTTTTAGTTATGTCAAATCTTTCATCTTTATCTTCTTACTCCTGGTTTGACTATGATGTTTCTATGGATAAAGTTGTAGATCTCGGTGTTTTGATTCCAACGAGCCCAAGAATATCCAAATTGGAGTCTGGATGCAAAAGAAATTGGCAATTTTCGTACCGAGTGTTTGTGTTGTTTTTGTATGGCCAGTCATACTGGCTGTTTGGCTGATATGACCGGGCATACACGCCCCCAACCAACAACTTTGGCCCAAGAACAACTAGTTTTCTGTAGATCATTATCTTGACCATTCTTTTGAGATCTAGATTAGACATTTTCATTTGAAAGATTCTCTCATACTTCTACATATCATACTTCTTGATATTGAGAGATTTAACCAACATTTTTATGAGAGGATCCAATCAAACGAACAATCTCTACCTCCTCTCTCTTTCCACCAGTCAAATTCTCTATTTGATCTTGTATCTAGTTCTTGCTTCGATCTTGTTACTCTTGGAAGCTGAGGACTCCTAGGCAGTAGCGGTCGCTGGGAGCAATCAAGTTGTGATCACCGGAAGTTTGTACGGGATCGAAGGCCTCCCCAAGGTCTTCACATAGTGAAAAGGCTCCTACTTCGTGGAAGAAGCTCCTGGAGAAGAAGATGTGTCTTTGTGGCGTTTTGGGTCCTTCGTGGTAACCGTACATCTCTAATGGTGACTAGCTTTCCCTCAAGGAAGTGAACATCGGGATACAGCATCGTCTCTGCGTGCTTCAATTATTTACTTCTACTTATTTAATTTGTGATAGCCATCGAGGTTGAAGTTCTTGATATATATTTTGTCATATAGGATGCTTAGTTTGCATTAGGCCACACTATTTATCTGCATGTTCTAAAATTGCAAACAAGTTAAGGAAAATTTTGTAGAACCTATCCACCCCCTCCCCCCTAGGTTTCTGAACTTTTAGGCAGCCAAAAGGATCGTCGGCAGTTGCGCAACAAGGCATGGAGGACATGGAGTTGCTATGTGCGGGAGGAGCTAAACGTAGTGCTCTGATACCATGTTGAAATGAGCAACTATCATTACCGGGGTCAAAGACAATACATATATATGTCAATATGCAGGAAACCCCTCGTACACTGATGATATAGAGGAAAGGGTCTATACATTCTAAGAGTAGGTTTGTCTGATATTATTTGTATCCCAATTAACTTGATTAATGAATTAGAGCATCTCCAGCCGCGTCCCCCAAACCGTCCCCCAAAACGCGCCGGATTGAGCATTTCGGACGTGTTTCGTTCGTGCCGCGTTTGGGGGACATCGCTCCCCAGTCGCGTCCCCAAACAAAATTTCAGAAATTTTAAACTTAACGAGATGCGATGATCCGTCCAAACTTACATAGATTCGAACGAAATTTGACTAAATTTAAACTAAACCTAATCTAGAAGTACTTGCGGTGGCCGGAGGCGTCGTAGTACTGCTGGAAGTTGTACATGTCGTCGGTGACGACCTCCTGCTTGACGCGCTCGTCGATGGGCTCGTCGACAGGCTCGTCCTTCACCAAGCCGCTTGGTCCTGCCTCGCCGTCATCGGTGAGGTCCACCAGCGGCTTGCCAGAGTCGCGGATGGACATGGCGATCGCCGTGTCGAGGTCGTCCCTCCAGGCGTCCTTGTCGTTCATGGACGCCAAGAACGCCGCCCGCAGCCCTGGGCAGTCCTCGGGGTCGTCGCTGCTGGCGATGAGCCGCTGCTGCCGCTCGTACTCCGCCAGCAGCGCCGCCTGCGACGCTTCCTTCGGCTCCTCCTTCACCTCCGGCTTCGGGATGAGGAGGGCACCACCGCGCCTCCCTTGCTGCCGCCGGCTGCCGCTGCCGCCACGCCTCGTGTAGACGGGCGTCGCCGGCTCCTCCTTCACCTCCCGTTTGGGACGGTGTAGGGCGCCGAGCGGTACGACGAGGACAGCGTCGATCACACCAGTCCTGAGGAAGAAGAGTGCGAGGAGGACGAGTACGTCGTCCTCCTCGGCTGCCATTGAGGAGACGGCGGCGCTGACGACGGCATCTCCAACCTTGGAGCGCCGTTGCGGATGCCGCGGATGACGTTCTCGAGGGGCGCCCGGAACGCCCCGCAACGTGGCGCGGCCGTCCTTGTTCCAGCTGTTGGGGCCGCCGACGAGCCCGTCGGTGCTGTACATCTCGATGTCGTACTTCGCCTTGAAGTACGTCGTCCACCAGGCGTCGTTGTTGTTGGCCACCCACATCGAATCCAACCGCTCCTCGGCGGTGAGTTGAGCCCGCCGGGTCTTGATGGCGTCCCTCCATTGCTCCATGCCCGGCTTCGGCGGTGGCGGGACGCCAATGCCGTTCACGGCCATCTTCCAGCCGCCGCTGCTTGGCAGCCGCATGTCCGGCGGGACTGGATACCGGGCGTGGTACATCGCCCACGCCTCCGGCACGGTGAGGCTGCCGCGGCCGGCCGCTCGCCGCGGCGATCTTGCGGGAGGACGAGCTCGACATTTTTGGAGCGGCGAGGAGAAGATCCGGGAGGGGGAGGGGCGGCGACGAGAAGGTTTGGGAGCGGTGAGAACTGCGGGCGTCTTAAAACAGCGGCAACGGCGGGTGGTTGCACGCAATAACGCCGGCGCGGACGGCCACGCGGCCATGCACGACGAGACGCGTCCCTGCGTCGCCTGGGAAAACAGGGACGCCATTAACGTCGCTTGACCAAAGGTAGGCGACAGGGTTTTAGCCTTCCAAGCCGCTGACACGTCGGGCCCGCGTCAGTTCGCCTCGCTTTTCGTTGTGTCCGGCTTGCCCGGAGCGTCCCCTGTGGGACGGGGACGGACTCGGAACGCCGGACATCGTATCGGGCCGCGCCGGACAAAAATGGGCTTTGGGGGACGCGGCTGGAACGGTTTTTTGGTCCGAGGCGCCTCAAGTTGATTTAGGGGACACTTTGGGGAACGCAGCTGGAGATGGCTCTAAAGCCATCCAGTTCCCCTAAAAAAAGGAATTGAAGCGGGGTGCGGCTCCGCGCCTGGTTTTCACGGGCTCGCGAGGGTCGATCGCCGCCACAAACAAGACAGACAATGGCACGGGTGCTACATATATATACTAGTCAAGTTCATCAATTTAAAGATCGCACCCCCCTTTTTAGATCTGAATTGACATAAACCTTGCAATGCTGCGATCGATCGTCGCCCGATCTCAACCGCTTCTCTCCCATCTCCGGTGGTCAGCCACCGCTCTAGGCGTTACCAATCCATCACGTGCCTACGCCAGCTCGTCGCCACTTTCAGCAAGGTGTAAGGGATCAGACGATGGGACGATGGCGGCGGCGGCGGATCGGCATCTGTACGTGGTGCTGCAGGAGAGTGCGATGAACAGATTCAGCATCTACAAGCTTCCCGACATGCACGATGTCACCGCCGACGAGGCCCCGCGCCCCCTCCCTCGAGCAGCCCTCGACATTGGCTTCACGTTGGTCGGTACAGGCCCGCACTTTGAAGTTTGAAGCCGTCGGCAGAAAGATCGTCGTCACCGGTGACGCTGACACCATCTCCGAGGATAGAATGATCTGTCAATTCATCACCTTTCTCTACGACACCAGGACGGGGACGCTGGACGGCGGCAGGCCTCTGCCAGACCCGGACGACAAGGTATGGATCAAGCCTCAGGCCCGGGCCGACAGGTGTGCAGCCCGTGCAGCCCGCACAGGGCCCAACAAAATGGGGGCCCAAAATTTCTATATATGCACTATATATGTTTTACATCAATATTTATCATACATAAATGCTGATCAGGCCAACTGGTACTGGTCCAATATGCCAACCTATGAGTACTTGTTTTGAGGTTTTGAGGTCGATTCCTGTAGGAAGTTGTTTACTTTCTTCTCCTTAATATTTTTGCTACTTGGACCGAAGGTTATGATGCAAGTTACACTGACATATTATGACTTCTCATATTCAAATTAATTTAGAAATCGTTGTGTTTCTCATTAAAAAGTTGTAAGTTAACTTTGGTGTAGTGTTTTTATATTCCTCCCATGATGATATTTCTTATAGTGTGCTTGTCTATGTACATGCACTTGTTGGGACTGCTCTACATGCTATAAGCCATTGATATTTCAAAACTATTTCCCTAGTTTTTTTAAAATCTAAATAGGTCAAATTAAATGTATAAAAACCATTAGATGTACTCCCGCATTTCATAAGAAGTGTCGGGGATTTACAAAGTTACTTTATACTAAATCTCAGACACTTATTATGGATTGGAAGGAGTAGTTTATTTTCAATATCGTACCGCTGGTTCGGCTTTTATACTCATGTTTTTGTCTTAAAATTGATTTAGATATAATTTTACCACATGTTTGAAATCTGCAAATGTAGAGAACAATTTTTAAGTTAATTTAAACATCAATCTATATGTATAAACATTATGATTGTTTACTAAGTAGGTATATTTTACAAGTGTGATAGGGCCCATTTTTTAATTTTGCACAGGGCCCCAGATTTTGATGGCCCGGCCCTGTCAAGCCTGGCTACCACGCCGCCGCGCCCGTCGGCGACAAGCTCTGCGTGCTAGAGGGTGAAGGAAATAAGCCCTTCTACCTCTACGAGGAGCCTCAAGAGGTGAATCACTACCTGGACGAGTGGGTGCGGGAGCAAGGTCGGTCGCCCCTCCCGCTTCACGCCACCGGCCACGGCAAGCACGTCGAGTCGCACGTGGTGCACCCGGACGGCCGCACCATCTTCGCCTCGTCCTCCTTCACCTTCTCCCTCGACACCGAGACCGGAGACTCGGCGCGCCGCGGCGGCCGGCGCCTGCCGTTCCGGGGGCGGGGGTTCTACGACGGTTACCGGACGCGTGGGTCGGGATCCGAGTAGCCGATGGCACCGAACGGGGCACCATTAAAGGACACCGATACCTATGCGCCTGCGACATTCCGGTGGTCCTCGCCGATGGCACCGCGCTGCCGGAGCCGGCGTGGAAGGTGTGCAAGGAGGAGCTCACATTTGTCCAGGCGCCGGCACGCGCAAGGAACGCCATGCTCGTCCACGCCGACCGCGGCATGTTCCGCCTCGTCGAGCTCACCGATGGAGGGAGGCACGTGTGACCAGCTTCTCGCTAAGCGTGCCCATAATGGCGACCTCGAGGTTACACCGTGCTTGCCTGGCCGCTCCTACCTCGTGCCCAATTACTCCCGAGGTCTGCATACTGCGTTCTGGATCTAATGCATGAGGCTGGCCATAGTGCTAGTATCTTAGATAGTATCA
The DNA here is from genome assembly GCF_022539505.1 of Lolium rigidum. Classification (NCBI taxonomy): domain Eukaryota; kingdom Viridiplantae; phylum Streptophyta; class Magnoliopsida; order Poales; family Poaceae; genus Lolium; species Lolium rigidum. The sequence continues at coordinate 382,514,064 of NC_061510.1, forward strand.
TGCATCTTTGGCCCACAAAAATGCTGATGTGGCATCTAATTAATGAGGAGAGACAAGATTAGAGTAACATAGGTGGATACTGTATCATAGCGCACATTACGAGAAAAACTAATGCTAAATAGATCTTGTACACACATTTTGTATTGGGATTCTACAAAACAATAAATTTAGAAGATTATGATACTACTCTATAATACCACCCACTATAGTGATAGTATCATAGACAAGTATCATATGCATGATACTACAATATGATACTATGCACTATGACCAGCCTGAGGTCTAGTTGAACATTCTGGATAATGGGATCTTAGTTTTACGGTACTACTACTACTACTAAATTTTATTTCGTCGTGTTACACAAGAACTGGTACACCAGATCAGATCGGCCACCGTTAAAATCACCACAATATTCTTCGATTTGTCAAGTTTGCCCAATCACTGTTGAACTTTTCGAATTTCAATTTATTCAAATTTCAATGCAGCTGGGCGGTGCATTTTGTGTTCCTCATTGCTACTTCCGCGTTCTCCGCTGCCGCTGCCGTCGCCATCATCTGCTTCTAGCTCCACCGGCCATTAGCTTCTAAATCGATTGTTCTGCTCATGTTCAGCAAGAACTGAACTGAATTAGCAGCAAAATGTTCCGGTTTAATCCATGCTGCTAACATTAATTGTCAGTGAAATGTCATGATTTCGATCAGCTTTGCTTTGCACTTGGGCTAATCATGGCCCCGACGTGAGTACGCATCAGTGAGACACAATTGTCTCGTCTCAACAGAAACATCTAACACTATATCTACAGTGCTCGAAATTAAGGAAGATTTCATTAAATTTATGTGGGTCACATGGATCCCCCATCAATTCATCATATTTATGTTCAAACAAGTTCATTTTATTCCCCTTTAGAAACTGAAATAGAATGAATCATGGTTCACATCTTACAACTGTACTGGTATATGTTACAACAGACTCCTTGCATGTTGACGGATCTTGATTCGATATTGGCTTAAAATTATCATCAAATGAATGTTGAAGAAAAGAAAACAACTGATACATGGAAAAGCTCTAGATCTGATCCCAGTTCCTCCTGAGCTTCTAGGCGACCATTACGGGCAAGAGACGAAACGGTTCTTGCGAAATCTCCGTGTTCCAGGTCAACGTCCAGCTGACAGTCATTGGCAAACTGCAGAACACCATCCATGGAACAAATGGGAGGATTAGGCAGCTTTGAGGAGGGTACAAAGTGAGTTGGACGCGTTGACACAGAGCTTAAACTTCTCCTCGGCAATGGCCTGCAAACATAACTAAAGAGCACATCATCTGTGAGCATCTGCGGATTCACAAAATAATCTAAGACTGACAGTTGGTTCGGTTTGCGCCGTTGTTTAAATCACACAAGAACTGAACTGGTTACCTGTGAAGAGCCCAGGGTGCTTGTCAGGGTGCCACCTAAGGGCAGACGCACGGAACCTGCACCATCGCTACAGGTAATTCATGTCAGCACCAATGGGATGCATTGATACAAAATTTTGTAATGGTGGCAAGACAAAGGCAATTTGAGGAGCCATGACAGAGGGGAAATTCATGCTGTTTTGACATCATCTAGGGTTAGTGGACCACACAGTGGCAACCAAAGGGTGACCCTGTGAGCATGTGAGCCAAAGCCGGTTATTTCACTGATGCCGTCAACATCGTCATTTTCGTCTACGCTGTCGCTTGTAACTCGCTGTCTTCGTGATGCACCGGCCTGTCTAAAATCTAAATCCAGACGATGATCCTCCAAAGTGAAAACTCTCACATGACATACTAGACCAAATAAACCATGCTCCTCACTAAAGATGGTTTCGAAAATGTTTTCAGGATTTACGTAAGCTACTTGAAGTGTTCTGTATGGTCAATAGCACAAATCAATGCTATAACCTGTGAAAGTGCAATAAAGCACTGCATGAAACAGGAACCACACAATGTAATACTAATATATAATCAGGATCCATGTAGTTGATATGTAGGCTGTAGCAGTTGTTTGCTGGTATATATTCTCAAATGTCGCATGTTTCCATGTTAATAAATCATGTCCGCGTATGTAACTATGTAAGATATGCAGAAAAGGCAACAATAACAGACCATGCAAACAGCTTGATGAGGTCCTATGGGGGCCACTAGAGTGATATACAATCTACACATAACAATTCAGAAATCCTAGATGACCACGTTGATATTTCCAAGGCAGCATCACAGGAAACCCAAAATATGCATCTATTGTGCTAAGAGAGAACCATACATTTTCTTTGATGGTGTACTCCTTGTCGAGACTTTGTTGAACTGTGATCCTGAGGTAATTTTTCTGAAGGTTTTGAATCGTGGAATATCATGTGAATTGACAAAGCTGCCCATACGTCCATCCTGGAGGGAACACAGGTGCATCACAAACTTAAGATACCATAGCAATAATAAATGGATGGTGACTACGGAATAATTATTGGTATATGTCTCCGACGAGAGACACCATATTAATCCACGTCACCTGGATTATTTTGATAAAAAAAAGGATGTACCTAGTGCTGAGAGCTCCCGCACTGTGCGGGGTCTGGGGAAGGTGTTAGTGGCAAGCCTTACCCTCACGAAGTGCAATGTGAGGAGACCACGACTCAAACCTGGGACCTCTCGGTCACAGGCGGTGAGGCTCTACCGCTGCACCAGGCCCGCCCTTCCGGATTATTTCGATAGAACTATTAAATATGTGGCTATGATTTAAAAAGTATTATTAGTTATGTAACCTATTTAACACACTATATGTTAAGAAAAATACGTGACATGGTCTATATTAAAAAGAGAGAGTTAATCCAAGTAACATAAGTTCGACAACCTTCACAATGTGACACAATGTTAATCCAAGTAACATAAGTTCGACTCGTGTTTGTGAGGTCAATGTGCAAGTTTGAATATAAAATAAAAATGTGCAAGAATTTATAGATTATCTTAACTTACTATATATTTTATTTCTATTTTCTAAGAATAAATAACGTGAAAATATGCAAATATAGTCTAGATGCTTAGTCTAATTTAATACTCCATCCGATTCATATTAATTGACTTCAATATGAATGTATCTAGAACTAAAATATGTCTAGATACATTTATATTAGAGTCAATTAATATGAAACGGAGGGAGTAGAAAATTATGCATTCTCGATTTTCTTACACAAGCATGCACTTTAAAAAGGTTAACACATAAGAATGTAATAATAATAATAATAATAATAATAATAATAATAATCTAAACTACTTATAAAAGCAAGAAGTTGGCAGGAACATTTAATCTCAGCCATCTATCTACTGAGATCCTGTGGCCTAGCATGCTCCAATGACATTGCGCGTCCTTGCGAACGAATTGTCCGACTAATTTGGAAACCTTCCATTAAATTAGCGGTTATTTTGGAAACAAATCTCCATGCTGCCGAACGAATCGTCCGACTAATTTGGAAACCTTCCATTAAATTAGCAGTTATTTTGGAAACAAATCTCCACGCTGACGAACGAATCGTCCGACTAATTTGAAAACCTTCCATTAAATTAGCAGTTATTTTCGAAACAAATCTCCACGCTGCCGCAAGCTCCAGAATACATAGGCTGCATCCCTCTCCACCTAATCTATCACGCATCAGTGATGAAAAATCATTAAGCTTATTATGATATATATGTTGCATTACAATTTATATCAACAAATCGAGACGTGCATGCATGTACATACTAACTAGTAATAATAATAATGGGAGATAGAAATTGTTGTACGTGTGTAATAGTAATTGAGTAATAACGATGTGATATACGCTGATTACGACATTATATAAAGATAAAAAGGAAAATCATCCGACCGTCGATTTCACACAATTTTTCAAAAATAATATATTATAACGTTAGACTTTTATAATTTTGTTGAAACAAGTTAGTAGACCTTTGATCGGTAAAATCTATTTCTTCCTATCACATGCGTTTTAGCGCTATTGTGATTACTGATTCGTCCACCAATAGCTTAATCAAACTATCGCCTTTCAATTCATTGGTAGCAGAGTCATGGGAATATTGCCTTGTGATATTAGCACCCTCGACGGAAACCTGTGAACTTCTGCCGCCGAGTCAAAGATCGATGCATGTGTATCCTTTGTTTGGCTGATTTCCCACAATGGCGGTGTTTTCGAAAACTCTTATCTTTGCAGAGCCCCTTAATTAGCCCAGTCAAGGAAGGATAAGAAAGTTCCAATGACAAACTCAAATAGAAATTTCACCTGTATATGAGGTGTTGACTTTTCCATATAGAAGGTAATCTTTCAGGGCCTTCTTTCTTTCTGCTCGTTTTTGACGAACAACGCATCTCCCATATTTCTGTTGAAGAGTTAATATCAATCAGTGTCAAATGGTACCTAATAATTGTAACGCAATCAAGTTGAAACACCTAAAATTATTTTACTTTTTGACGAATCGAATTTGCTTTCGCTACTGCACGCCTCACAGTAAAACAGCTAAAGCTGCCCAATTTCATTTTGACAAATCGAACTGTGGTATCTAGTTTTAAAATCTTATTTTCTATCAAGTTTCCAGAAAACCATAAATATTACGAAGAGCTCTATTTAGTTGCATGAGCACGCAACCGATGCTGCAGTGCAAATTTCTATAGAAACATGAATCCTACACTTTTCCTACAAAATTGTTGTGAATCAAAGAAGGCCTTAGTTTCGTTTGGAGGGTGTGCCCTGTACGCAGTTACTGAGCATGCTAATTCTTATCTTGAATTTGCATTAGGTATCAGGCATCAGGCATCACGATACAGCAAATCACTTTGTATGTTTCTATCTTGCCTTTGCATCAGGCATTAAGTTAAATAGCTGATATGAGATTCTGGAATTCCAAATATGTTCGATATCAACTATAATTATGCTGACGGTAGTAACTGAGCATACTATATCATGCATTTGCATCAGGCATCAAGTTAAACTGCTCATGTATGTATGACATTGACGATTCTCATGTTCCCAATCAAACAACAGTTGACATGGACGGGCATTAAGTTAAATAGCTGATTTGAGATTATGGAATTCCAAGTATGTTCAATATCAACTAGAATTATGCTACTACAGTGCAAATTTATATAGGAAAATTATGCTACTACAGTGCGATTTTTCTGGAAAGAAGGAAGGATAAGAAAGTTCAAATGACAAGTCAAATAGAATTTTCACCTGTATATGAGGTGTTGGCTTTTCCATACAAAGGTATTCTTTCAGGGCCTTCTTTCCTGCTGCTCGTTTTTTACGAACAATGTATCTCTCATATTTCTGTTGAAGAGTTAATACCCATGAGAACTATATTAATCAGTGTCAAATGGTACCTAATAGTTGTAACGCAATCAAGTTGAAACACCTATAATTTATTTTAGTTTTCCGATGAAGCGAATTTTCTTTAGCTATTGCACGCCTGACAGTAAAACAGCTAAAGCAGCCCAATTTCATTTTGACAAATCGAACTGTGGCATCTAGCTACAAAATCTTATTTGCTATCAAGTTTCCAGAAAACCATAAATATTACGAAGAGCTCTATTTAGCTGCATGATTACGCAAAAATCCCAAGGAAGATTTCTAATAAAATACATCTTAGTACCTTAGTATAATTCCTTGCAGTCCCTTGCATTATCTCGACACACTTACTTGCTATCTTCCTTTTACATCAGTCATCACGATACATCAAGTCACTAGGTACGACCATATCTTGCATTTTCTTTAGGCATTAAGTAAAACCGTTGATCTGAGATTATTGACTAGTTAATTGTCCAAGGACGAGCCAAATGTGTAACACTGAACACATGGAGGTTCATCGTCCATAACCAATCAAGATCTTGGTGGTTCAATATTCAGATTTGGGAATTTAAGTGTTCATTATTGTTAAAGAATCATGCTCAGATGCTTAGTTTAAGAGTTACAGAATAAGCATCTAACGGTAGCATTTACATGAATGTACCTACCAAAAAAAAATCCAACATGCTGGGCACTGCTAGAGCTTACGATTTTACAGTTGCATATAGACAAGAAAAGTTAGCAATTATCATCGAACTATGCCAAATGTTCCTGTGCGCATGTAAGCACATTTCACACATGGTAATCGATTCGACAAAACTAACTTTATCACCGCTCATCTTTTCGTAACTAGAAGAGGATTGATTCACTAGAAATACTGTATAACGGGAAGAGAAAAAAGAGGAAGAGAATTCAGGCGGCCAGACCTTGGAATCCCAGTTTGCCATCCACTTTGCGGGCGAGACAGGCCTGGAGTGGAAAGAAGCCGCTGCACAGAGGTGGTTCCGCAGTCCGGGAAGGGTCTCGCTCCATGATGCGGCGTTCATAGCTGCGCTACCCGCCGGCGGAGGGCGAATCTCCAGTTCTCCCTTGCACAGAGGAGAAAAATGGTGATCGAGGATGACGAAGAAGATTTAATCTGGCATCAGCGGTGGCCTCCTTCCTCCGCCGCTGGGATTTTTAGCCAAACACCGCACCTTTCTTCCCCGTCTCTCTCGCCGGCGGCCGTTTCCCTACCCACGCACCTGAGAGAGAAAGCCGAATATGGGCCTCAGGACAGGCCCATGAGGTTCAGCCCATCTCCACTCGACCATCTCCCGACTCAGCCCGGACTTCGTGACCAAGTCGAGGTCGGTCTACTTCTGACCAGTTTACCTTCCTCGCGGCCGCGGAGTCGTGATCGCCGCCAGACAAATCGATCGCCGTGTCTCCATCGGAAAACCGCAACCGCTCTCCTGCCATGGCTGCCCCCAGCTCCGGCGACGCGGCTTCACCATGGTCTTCTCTCCCCATGGATCTGGTCCGCCTGGTCGGGTGGCGGGTGCTAGCGGGAGACCTGCTGGATTACGTCCGCTTCCGCGCCGCGTGCACGCATTGGCGATCCAGCACGGTCTGCCCGCTCGGGCGCGGCATCACCGACCCACGCTTCCACCCTCGCCGGTGGATGATGTTACCTGAGGGCCACGGCGTCCACCCTGCCCACGGCAAGAAGCGCTTCTTCAACCTCTCCACGGGAGCTTTCGCCAGGGTTTGTCACCCGTTTCTCACCGGCCTCGATCGCGTCCTCGACTCGGTCGACGGCCTCCTCCTGCTGCAACGACGCTACAACCCCACCGTATGGCTCCTTCACCCTTTCACAGGCGACGCCGTGAACTTTCCGCCGCTAGTGCTCCTCCTGAAACCACACTGGGACATGGGACAAAATAGTTCGGCGGAGCTCAATTTCGTCACATCCTTCAGCGTGAGTGCGGATGGGACCGTCACGGCCATGATCGTGCATCAATATATCATGCATGTATTCTTCGCTACGACCGAGGATCAAGAGTGGAGCGTCTCGGAGTGGTGTCTCCCTCCTCTCTCCGCGCCAATATCATTCCAAGGGAAGCTATATATACTGGAGCCTCTAGTCGCGCATAGTACTGAGCAACATATACTACGGCTCGATCCACCTTGCTATGAGCACGACGTCGTAGTTCCTTCTTTCATGCCACCAAAGAGGATTGCAACTTGTCCGACGGGCATAATCTCCTGCTTGCTTGCTGAATGCGACTCGGAGATTCTACTGGTCGGTTACGATGATACGCTGCTTCCTACATCCAAGCTAGTGGTCTACAGATTAGCTGATCTTTCCATGGGCAAGGCTGCACCGATAACAAGCATTGGCGGCAACACTCTTTTTCTTGACATCAAAATGAGTGTGTACATTACGTACATCGGAAAGTGTATGACTAGCAGCTCCAGGGCGATGCCTATCATCGCGAACAATACTATCATATGCAACCACTACGGTTATCCTTGGCAGTATGACCTAGGGACCGGCATATGGTCGCAAATTATGGGCGAATGTGTCGATCAGGGTCAAGGCGGCACCAGAGGTTGCAATTGCAACCTCATCCACCACATCTATCAGAGTTGCCATTGTAAGTACCGACCGGTGGGGGACTGGTTAATGATATGATTCTATTGTAGTTCCTCATCTACAGACTCAGTATCCTTAATTAATTTGTGTAGCTTCCAGCTGAGATGCTGAGATGATATTGATGAAGTTTTTTTTATTGGTGATGTATGCGTGCTTCCATGTGCATGCGTGTGTATTTTTTCCTTTGATCTTAAATTGCGTCAGTTGATATGGTTTTACCTGTTGATTTGCCACAAGCTTTTTCTACTTAGTTTGAAAGGGCAAAACCTTTGCCCCATTCATTGAATAAGAAAGAGTTTTAGTTTGTTACAAGCCGAGTGAAAAATCGCGATACAAAAGGACCACTCTCGCGGCATGATGGAACCCAAGTGCGTAGCACCCGCCGCGCTCCATAGAGCCGCATCTCTCTTAATTTTAGCTACAACAACAATCGGCATGGTAGAAACATTACGGAATACCCTCGCATTGCGCTCGTTCCAAATCTCACAAGAGGTAAGCATGATGAGCGACGCGAAGGACTTTCGTATATTGCCATTGATGAACACGAAGCGAAGCCACCAATCTTCAACCGTCTCAAAGTTAGACCAAGTGGAGGTGTTGACCGAGATGATCCCAAGCCAAGAGAGTAAAGAGTTCCAAATCCTCGTGAAGAGGAGGTGTGCCGCTGACTCGGGTTCCCTCTTGCATAATTGGCAAACCCCGCAATTGGTCCACCCACACTTTTGGAGCCGGTCGGCCGTCCGAACACGATTTTGCAACACGAGCCACGCAAAAAGCTTGCACTTGGGAGGGGCCCAAATTTTCCACACCGCCTCGGGCATATGAGAGAAGGTCATGGCCTCAAATTGGGCCTTGTATGTCGACGCTATTGTGTAGACCCCCGAGTTGGTGAACTTCCATTTGATGTCATCCGGCGTGCCCTTGGTAAGGCGGACCTCATGAACCCTTGACCATAAATTCATGAACTCGGAGATGTTGTTAGTCGTGATGCCCTCTGAGGTGTTGATCTTATCAACCCAAAAGTCAAGGTGGAGCCCATTATTGACGGTGAAGTTCTTCCGCCTAGAGTGGTAGCCGCATAGAAGAAGTCCATATACGCGTCATCGCAAGGGTGGTCCGCACCGATGAAAGCTTTAGAGGGATCTTTCCAAATAAGCCATGGCCACCTAAGCCTCAAGGCTCTCGCAAACTTATCCAAGTCAATGATGCCAAGCCCACCCCTCTCCTTCGGCTTACAAACAATTTTCCAATTAACTTTGCATTGGCCACCCAATACTTTATCCATCCCCGCCCAAAAGAAAGACCTCTCAGACTTGTTGATGGTTTGCAAAACACACTGAGACACCACAAGCGACATGATGTGGAAGGAATGTGGGGGCGCACAGTGTGATAACCCGATTTTTCGAGTTATTATTTAAGTAGAATGAAATGCTAATTTACTTCTAATTATTTTATTTGTGCTAATCTACTGTGCTCAAAGTATTTGCTAAAAAAGTTCATGCAATAAAAATTGGAGCTAATTGTATTGAAGTTAGAACATGAATTGTTTGTACATGTCAAGTGCTAGTAGTAATACATGTACTATCGATCGAGTGTGCATATATAGAACATGGGGGCATGTGAACCCACTTTTTGAAAAGTTCCGTTTGTAATGTCAAAACATATTTTAAAAATCGAAACACAAAATGATTCCTAGATGATCTCAAATATGTGCCCTGGACATGAGTTTCGTGACGAAAAAACTTTTTATTTTGTCTCGGCAAAAAAGTGAAATTTTGCAGGGCTATATAGCAGTATATATGTGACGTATTTTGTCTTTTTTAGATTCTGAAATAAAAAAATGGTTTCTCCGCGAAAACTTTCTACGTATACATGAAACATGCGTACATATCCGGATATTTTTATTTCAGAATTTTTTAACATTTGGAAAATACATTTCCAACTAGGGTTCACATGCACCCATGTTCAAACGGGACTTTTCCCTATCGATTGAACTAGCTAGTAGCCTAGTACTAGTTTGTGTTAGTGTTACCTCACACGTGAGAGGAGGATATAATTGTAGATCTTTTCTTGGGCTGGTTATGTCGGCAGCAATTGTTTGTTCAGTTCTAGTCAGAGCCGTGAGCGGCAAGGTGCACGTTAGATATTTAGCTGGTCCAGTCTTACGTGGAAGTGTGCATGGTGGTTAATCTTCTCTTTCTTAATAGATGGTCCTATTTTACTGCTCTCACAGCAAGCCACGTCACTAAATTAAAACTTTCACCTATCTACCCGCACGCCCGATGGCCCTTGGCTCGGCAGACGACACGCCCCGGCAGACTCAGACTGCTCATAGTGGGAGTAACTTAGGTAGTAACATCACACATTTCAAGATGTTTTGGTGACATGGCATATCAATAAATGAAAAAAAAGAGGAAGGTGGTAACTAGCTATGTTACCATAACATCACACACCCCAAGGTAAAATGAGTCTACAAACTAGTAAATGAGCCTTTGTATGATACCATCTCTAAGTTACTTTGCACTATGAAGGTAGTAACATGGAGTAGTAACTTATGCATGACACCACCCTATGTTACTCCCCACTATGAGCAGCCTCATAGCATGTCAGCACGTCTCTCCGCACCTTTCAACATGGGCTTTCTCTTCCTACATGGGATCGAGATTGATATCCCCGCACCATCTCTTCCGCCGCCGCGACCAGTGGCCTCCTCCAACGCGACTTTTAGCCTCCTCACCATTAATCTCTTGAAAGTGCTGAATGCATCCCGCTTTTATGGAGTAGAAACTGCTCGGTTGAACTGAACCGCCCCGCTTCTTCCATCTTACAAAACTACCTCGTGCTGCCATCTACGGAGTACATCGACCACGCCCGCCTGCTCGCGTCGTCATGACTGGCGCCGGTCTCTACTCTGGTAGTTGGCCACTCACGATTTACAGTCTCGCTTTTTTTTGCCTAATCCCACAACCCGTGTTTCTAAATCTTTCAGGTTGCGGTCCAGCCCGGCTCGAAGCTGCTTGATGTATTGCCCCACTCGATTTCATTGGATTATACTGTATGTGCAACTCGCTCAAGGCCCTCCGATTTGATTGAGTTTCCATTGGATTCTGCGTGTTGGTCACTGAAGCTAGCATTAAGCAGCTATCATCAGGTGTATGGCCAAAGGACGCTGGACAGTAGTAGATGCTTGCTTTGGTACCGAAGCTCTCATCTTTTATTCTCTTACTCCTAATTTTTAATTTGCATTGGATGATCACATGCATCTTCAAATTTACTACTCTTGCTGGTCGCATGTATTTTTGTTACCCTGGAATCTCCCCTCAATTAAGTAATTTCCTTCCATGGAATCTTCCGTGGAATACAACAGTATTTACTTCTTTTTAGTGTCAGGCCACAGGTGCTAGTGGATGTTGCCGGCTCTGGAGTGCGGCCGCTGTCCGGCGGTTCATGCGGGAGTCAGTTCTCTAGGACATCGTAGGCGAGAGGCACTTGGATGGCAAGAACGTTGCTGACAACAGGTGGGTACATCATAGGTAACATGACGGTGGCCAACCATCGCCGGAAGCAGTGCCTGTTTCTATTTCTGCTATTCTCTCCCAGTTTGCTTTCATGCGCCCCAAAATACCAACGATTTTTTTGCACATTATATCAGTTTTTTACAAATTACCATGGAAGCTTGCTACGATGCTTGATCTAGGAGGTAATCTGGATTTCTGCAGAAAACCAAGAGTCCAAGAGATTGATCCCCTTGATCAGGTCACCTGGATGAGGCGTGATGTCAATTACTTCATATGGATAACTGTTCACCCCTCGGTCTAATCTCAAATTCTACTTTCATGAACGGGAGAGGTCTCAAGTGCTCCTTTGCGGTATGCATTTTTCTGTTTATTTTTCATCAATTCTTCCAAACAATTATGTAGATGACTCTTCTGGCCCTTCAGGGATCAGGGTTACCATCGTAAGTGCTAATCTACTACTGGTACAACTTCATTATGTTAAGTTTTGTTTTGTTTTGGACTTTTGGTGCAAATGTCAACTATATGGTCTGAATATTTAAGTTGTCAAAATGGTGAGTGCTTTTTACATGGTGATTGGTTCGTGGCCACTAACCAACATTACCAATCAGCTTTGTGTATATCATTGCGTGCAGTTTGGCTTAGGCAGAGAAATCTTTTTTCGGAGCAGCATCATTCCCTGTTATTTTTCAACTAACAAAGCAATGAACATTATGGATTTGGGGCTCCTGCAAGAATGATCTCTTACTCTCAAGTATATGGGACTGAATGACTGATAATATTCTTAATGGAATCCCATCGATAAAAAGTTCTTAATGGAATAACTTCTTTTTTCCAGATGTGAATTTCCAGTGTCACTGCAGAGCCCCCCCTTCAGCTATTTTTTTCAGATCTATTTTTGATGATGCCTTCAGCTATTTAAACCGTATTAGGTGGTTGCTCATGTGTTTCTTTAAGTAATTGATTCTTACTTTGAGGTGTCTTTGGCCTCCTATTGTTTATCATTCTTACATAATCATGCCGAGTACTGCCAGTACAATGTACTTCCTTACCAAAAGAAATAACATCTTTTTTTGGTATGTATTCATCTATGAGCTGCACAAGAAAAAGAAGAGTTAGCTAAATTTATATATCAGTACCCCAATCTGTCTGACAAACCCCCAAAAGATGTGTTATCATTACAATGCACATTTGAACATAGTATATATTACAATATTTCCATGTGTGAAGTTTTTAGATCTTTTGTTCTTCATTTGGATTCTCTTGCGTCCGTCCAGAGCACATGATATAAAAGCAATTTCCAGTTATATCTGACCCTATTTTGTTCATTAATTCAGCATGGTTAACACAGTGATTTAACATTTGGGTGCAAGTGAATTCAGTTGTATTTTTTGAAGTCGGTCTAAGCTAACAGAGTACCTTTTATGTACTATACAAATGTTTCTTTGCTCTTACAAGTTAGCCTTACTGCCGGGAAGCATTGAATTCATGTTAATACAATCCATCTATTCATGTATTCATTCAACATTCGTATGGAAATATCAATATTGCTTCGGATCTTTCTTTGATCTCATATATATCTCTTTCTGTTCAAATAATATATATTGTGCTTTCAAGTTTCTCTTCATAGAAAATAGAAGATACAAGTTCCGCAGCAACGCGCGGGGTATCGTCTAGTATAACATGTGACTGAGTGACACGTACGTACCTAGCTTAGTAGTGAAGGCGTTCAGATATTTCAACTAGCAGGCGGTGGTCATCTCCTATAATATTATACTATATATAAAAGCTAACCTGGTTTGCTGATCTCTCATGCCTCCAACACACTGTTCATTTGGCGCATGAACAGTAAACGCAATGAACAGTACCGGCATGCTACAGTGCACGATGAACAGTACATGCGATACAGTAGATTCTGCTGATGGATATTACCGATATGCTGTAATGGGCTCTAATCATGAATGGTAACACCATGTAACTATGGCTAATTCTAATTACGGCATTGTAATTATTTGATGTTTTGCATGATTTTTCGACAGTTTTTTGGCGGTGCATTAATCCACAATTTTTTTGGCAGCGGTCCATTATATTTTTTCAGCAGTAATTTTCTAACAGTGATTTTTTCGCTGTAATATTTTGACCGTAAATCTTTGTTACAAAATTTTAAGATTGTTGCATATCTAAAGTGCCATCTACAGTGTCTTCATTTTCCGATTTTCTATTTGTATATTATTCGGCGTGCTAATGACAGCGAGAATGGAGCCCCCTCAACGCCAACGACTACTATGTCGGCTTTTGCTACGTTCTTTTTGTGTTTTTGATGTCAACTATGAAACACGAGATTAACTACCTACTATTAAATATTTAAGGCCGCGTATTTCTCCGCCAGTCATTTGCAACGACGCACAAGGGTAGTAATTTTTACACGAACCTTCAACCTTAACCGTGGTTTTGGACAATAATTATCGGCCGATATTTCTTTAGTAGTGCATAATTCTTCAACGGTGATTCAGAAAAAAAACAACATCCGCCCCCTCTTTTATGTCGGGAAAATAATGTTGTGTTTTTCTTCAGTAACATCGAACAAGTATACTTACACCACTATCAGCCGCATTTCACCTGGGATGACCTTCTTTTACGGTAACTTTAGAAAGATATATTTACTTTATCACCCGTTACCTCTTCCAGCCGAAAAAATACCAACATTTCCTTTTGTAACAACACCGAAAACAAAAGCATTCCACCATCCACCACCTATTTTACCGAGCACTTCTGCGGTACTCAGCAACCCGGATATTGTTTTGTTTCTACAATATTTTAACCAGCGATCTAGAAACAAAAGCACTCCATCATCCGCCACCTATTTCACTGACACTTTCGCAGTACTTCAACAACTCAAATATTGTATTATTTCTACAAAATTATAACCAACGATCTTGATACCAAGAGCGCAGTCAAGTGTTAGATGTTTCTTCAACTGTTTTTTAAAAGGAATCCCGCACTCTTAAAATGAAAAAACGCTGTTTTTTAAAAGAATGATGCAACGTAGGCAACACGGGCGCGGCGTGCGCCGCGCCGCAAACTTCCTAGTACTATATATAAAAGATGATGGGTTTGCCCTCACCACATTCATCTGGGTACTGTTCACCTGCATGAACAGTGCACATCAATAGTGCACACCTTGTTTTTTTGCTTTTTTGGATTTTGAAAAATTTCTCATACTATTTTAAAAAGAATCTGATGGTAATTTCTCGCAGTAGATCATCGGATTTCGTAACAATTTCTCAAGCTCGCAATATTTAAAGACTCTAATGGTAATTTCTTGCGGTAGATCATCTGTTGAAATAGTTAGCTTTTGTAATAATTTATCGCGCTTACAATATAGCAGTTATTTTTTGCAAGACGCTAACTACATATAATTCCCAAAAAACAATTTTCGGTGCAATCCTTGAACGTCAACAGTAATCTTCCGGTGTCAACTACGAAATAGATCGTCCATTACCTAATATTTAATTATTTGATGGCACATATTCCAACGATAATAATTTCTAAACGGTGCAACGGCGTGGTATTTTCAACCTCAAGTTTAGTTTCAGCAGTAATTTTTTGTGAGGCAGCAACAACCTATGTTTTCCTAGAAAGCAATTTCTTAGTAGACATGTTGAACTACCTGCTATTATTTATTTAAGGCCGCATATTTCTCCGCCGGTCATTTTGCAATGACGCATAAGGGTAGTAATTTTTACACAAACCTTCAACGTCAATCATGGTTCTGTATAGTAATTACCCGCCGATATTTCTTTTGTAGTGCAAAACGCTTCAACGGTGATAAAAAAATCCGACATCCGCCCCCTCTTTTACTCAAGAAAAATATTGTTGTGTTCTTCTACGGTAGCATCGAAAAATATACTTACTCCACCATCTTCTAAGAAACTTTAGAAAGATAGATTTACTCCATCACCAGTTGCCTCTTTCGGCTGGAGAAATACTACCATTTTCTTTTGTAGCAACATCGAAAACTAAAGCACTCCACCATCCGCCGCCTATTTTACAGGCACTTCTGCGATATTTCGGCAACCCAGATTTTGTTTTATTTCTATAATATTTTAACCAACGAGCTAGAAACAAAAGCACTCCACCATCAACCGCCTATTTCACTAGCACTCCGACGGTACTTCAGCAACCCACATATTGTATTCTTTCTACAAAATTGTAACAAACGATCTTGATACCAAGGATGCGGTCAAGTTTTTAGATGGTTCTTCAACTGTTTTTCAAAAGGAATCCCACACTCTTAAGCCTAAAAACGCCGTTTAAAAAAATAATGTCGCACTGTAGACAACAAGGGCGCGGCGTGTGCCGCGCCGCAAACTTCCTAGTAAATATAAAAGCAAACCCCATTTGCTCTCACCACAACACTCTGAACCCTGTTCATCGCGTATGAACAATGCATATGATGAACAGTATTTACGGATGAACAGTAATATCTGCATATATATTGTTCAGTAAATGTTGACAGTAATTTCTCCAACAATTAACGATACAACGGCAGAAATTGTAAAAAAAATTGCAAGTTATTTCCCGTAGTAAATTTCAGCGGTAATTTCAAACATTGATTTACTTATGCAAAGAAATCTTATGTTTTAACTTTTCTACAGAAACTATCTACGGTTATTTTCTGCAGCAATTTTCAATGGTTATTTATTACTTCATCGATGCAAATTATGAAGTTTATTATCTCACACTGATTTATCGACATGTCAATTTTATTTTTTTCTAGTCTCCTATAAATTGGTACACACCAGTACACCAGCCGCTGCAGCTGCTCGTATCCGGAGAAAGCGAGTGAGACCAGTGCAAGTCAGAGAGCTAGTGAGAATAGTAGAGAGAGGCTGCCACCAGCATGTGTATATTGGAGCTGATGAAAATTCACATAGGGGAGGATGCTGCCAGTCCATTGTAGAAGATCGCCGAGGGCGTAGATTGTCGTTTCTTTTGCCCATCGGATTTCTTTTGGCGGCGTGGATTATCATCTTGAGAAGAGTTGATCTAGAGATTATTTGCTACAGGTATATCGGAGGAAAGCTGCTTTTATACCCTCTCATGCATTTTGTAAAATAGATTTTGTTGTTAATATTCATGACATATATATTAGTTGATATGAGATATGTGAATCTTTTCATCGGAGTATTTGTGGACTAATGCGCCGGTATCGGTATACGGTGATGGATCCGTGTGAGCCACCGATACGAGCCAGGCATTAGAAATGAATATCAATTGGAAAGTGAACGGGTCGTGAGAAATAACAATATTTTTTTAAAGAGAAAACTTGGTGCTACAAAGGTAAACATATTGTACCGGTTACAATTCAGGTATGAGACTGACTAAGTTCTCCGCTAAGATGGCCCTGTTATGGAACGTGTCGATAATGGATCCGTAGGAGCGATCGACATCAGTATATTCGGGTGTTCGGGTTCTAGTGGGCTAAAGGGCTCTGCTCTTCTAGCGCTTGTGTGGTGGTAGTTGAGGCTGTCGATATCGGAGTACCCCTCTGCGGAGTGTAAAATTGTGGAATTTTACCCATGTGACTCTCGGGTTGGGAACGCTTACTTTCATGTGTGGCACCATGATTTTAAATTCATTAATTACTTTAATCATCTTTTAATTTTCAGAAAAGCATTTCTATTTTACAAATTATATGATTGTGTATAATCGGTTTGCTGAATATGACTTGTCGTACTCACCAGCTCCTAGTTTTTTAGTGGCAGACATTTTTAGCGGAAGACCTCGTCATCGAAAATTAGGCGGACCAGTGGGTGGAAAGCAAATTAGAGAACTAGTTGTAATTCTTGTGTAATTGTAAAGAATGTTGTAAAAATGTTGTGTTTGAGCTTCTCGAGATCCACTATCCTAGTTTCAGCCTGTATTTTTAGCCATGCGCGAGTATAAGCCTCTTGATTTATAGACGTGCGGCGGCTATCTCTTCTAGGCCTGATCTCGGGACGTGACACACAGTGCCACCACAAAAATCATGAATATACGTGGGTATTTTCTACTTATATCCTCATGATTTTTGTACCATGAATATGGGGGCGCACGGTGCCACTTTATCTCGTCTTCAACTGTTGCGATTATGCTACCGGACCTGCCTTGTGAGCTCTATTTGAGAATGTGTAATGCATTCTAGAATCAGTTGTTGCAATGAGCGGTAGAGGCAGTTTTTGCAAGGACTGCAAGAGGGGAGTACCTGGGAAGTTCTTTTCTGACAACTTGAGGTATTTCCCATCTAGGGATCCTTGAGAGCTCGACGTCTAGGGAAGCATTAGCAATGGCGTC
The DNA here is from genome assembly GCF_022539505.1 of Lolium rigidum. NCBI lineage: Eukaryota > Viridiplantae > Streptophyta > Magnoliopsida > Poales > Poaceae > Lolium > Lolium rigidum. The sequence continues at coordinate 382,531,898 of NC_061510.1, forward strand.
TGATCTACGTATTGTTTGGAGGTGGCTAAGCAACATCATCCGGGAGTGTAAGGATTGGGCAAAACAATTAAGGAGGCAGTATTGTAGTGGTGAATCCCATAATTCATCTTGATATGGTACGACGTCCTTGGATATTGGTAGATCGGTGTGGATGGGCAATCCACCAATGAACTTATATATACATGTTATTATAGCTGATTAAATAAAGAGTGGGGGTGTTTTCTCAATAAAAAGAAGTTGTTGCAAGGTTAATAAGTCTTTTGTGCGAGTAAGTTGGGATTTGTTGTTTTACCCGATTCATTTACCTTTTTACAATTTCATGGTCATCGGACGATGTTTTCCACTCTTCATCCTCGAGAGTTGGCCGTGAGATTAGGAAATTGCGTGTGAAGCTTTTTTCCTCACTCGTACTCAATATGCATTTCATAGACATGGCTCAGTCTGGGCAATGCCACATAACTTCAAGTTATTATTTGTTGTTGTGTTCCTTGTTGCTCTCCACATTGCCTACAAAAAGTGGACAAATTTTGAGTAATGTTGAGCAAGTTCCAAATTTTTTGAAGTCTTTAGAAGCAAGTCGACGCCACGCAATGCATCCCCCTCCGGTCCATGTTGGTCATCCAGGATAGGTGGGCCCCACTATGGTACTCTTCGGAACCTTCTATAACCTCTGTACATTACCGAAAAATCCTGAACTTTTCTGGTAACCCTGAAAATGATTTTCCATATATGAATCTTATTCTCCGGACTATTCCGAAGCTCCTAGTGATGTCATGGATCCAATCCAAGAGTTTGAGCAACATTCATTCTCCATTTCATATTTCCTTAAATAACATCGAACGTTAAGTGTGTCACCCTACGGTTTGTGAATGATGCAGACATGATCGAGACACCTCTTCCAATAGCGGGACCTAGACATCCATACTGGCTCCTACACATTCAACGATGACATTGTGATCGAAATAACCAGAAGCATTCATTACCAATTCCATTTGCCGCGTGATACTTTACTTATCCGAGATTCAATCATCGGTATCTTCATGTCTAATTCAATCTCGTTACGGATAAGTACTCTTTACTCATTCCGTGATATGATATCCCTTGTGACCTAGTCACATGCTTGCAAGCTAATTGGATGTCATGTTAGTGAGATGGTCCAGAGTATATCTCTCCGCCATTTGGATGGACAAATCCCACTGTTGATCCATGAGCTTTAACTCTCACTTTCAGAATACCTAATGTCACCTTTATAACCACCTAGTTACAAAATGGTGTTTGATGTCACCAAAGTATTCCTCTGGTACGGTGTTAGTGATTAGCATGATCACATGGTCGAATGATTAGGTTACTATGCTTTTGAGAGATACAAAAAATGAACTTAATGACTTTATCTTATTTTTATGCTTAATATGTGTGTGTGCATCATATCATTCTCATAATGATATGATCTTGTTACTAACAACATCCAATGTTAATGACCAGGAAATCATGATCAACAATTAATCAACAAACTAATTAAACGAGAGACTTACTAGGGACTCCGGTTTGTTTACAAAGCACACATGTATCAATGTTTCCAGTTAATACAATTATAGCACGGGGTGTAAACATCTATCATAAACACAAAGATATAATAATAACCACTTTATTATTGCGTCTCGGGCATATCTCCAATAGTTTTTCGGTAGCTTAAGGCCCTTCGTGACATCTTCATCATGGATGAGTGGACCAAAATAGACCGGGTCAATATAGAAGGGTTGGCGAGCTGCATGGCCAGTGTCTATTTGATTGTGGATGTCATATTCTTCGTTTCTACCTTGGCGTTAAGGTGTAGGGACTATCGTGCGATCTGTTAGATCTAGGTGGACCATGGCCTCCACCTCCTCCTTTGCTAAAATGGCGGTGACGGCGGTGCGGGTGGAGGTGGATAATTTATGTTGTCTCCGTCTTGGGACCCCCCACGATACTCATACTTGCTTCCGCTTCCTTTGTAGGTGCCATCCCTATGGCTGCATCTTCCACTGTGATCGTGGTGTTCATCACTGTCGCTCCTTCTTCCTCCCTAGTCCTTCCGACCATCGTCCCGCCTAAAGTATGAATATGATGGCCTGCAAGAACACATGATTGTGGGAGCATGAATTTGTGGAAATATTTTCCTAGTTTTATATCAAACCCAATGAGAGCAAGAAGGCAAGTATTATTGTTGGCGTTTACTACAAGTGTGAAGGTGGAGGTGGTGAGTTGGAAGTAATGGCTGAAAAGTAATTGAGAGTAAGTAAAGAGGAAATAATAGCAAAAATGAAATAACCGATTGTGTTTGGAGTTTCCTGCAGATGCGAGATTGGGCACAAAGAGATTATGGTGATAGTGAGTGTGTCATCTGAATGGATATATGAATACAACGTGAATGTGAAATTAAATTTTTTATATTAAGATACAAGTAGGCGAGCAACCCTTAGGGCATCTATCTCCTCCATGTCTAGATCAACAGACATTATTGCCCAATTACATGTTGCCATAAGCAATAGCTAGCATAATTATTAAGGTCGTAACATCAAACCAACACATTAAGGTTAATGGTTCCTCGTTCTTCTCGAGTTGTGTTCACTTCTCGTTGATATCTCCACTGTCACTAGGAGGTCGCGGAGTTGCTAGACAACAAGTGTTTATCTATGTAGATCTCTGGATCATGTTATCCGGGCGCTTAGTTAGACAACAAGCATTAACCATCAATAATCAATCTCATAAGTAATAATAACAATAGCTTTCATAAATGGATAAACATAATAACAGGCACATTGCATCTCACCAATCCCCTCAAGGGGGATTTACTCCCACGTGAGAGGAGAATTGCACAAACACATAATGATGTTATAAATAGAGTTCATCTCGATATTACCATAGAAAGCCACAAATAAGATCAAACCAAATCCAATCTCAAGAATCTCGAATGCGAATAGAGTTTACAACCCTAGTTCTTACAAAGATGAATATTTCTCTCTCAGTGTGTGATGTAGTGTTCATGATGGTGGAGTGAAGGATCTTGAGAAGGAGGATCACGGCGAAAAGAATGAGTTCTTCTCCGAATCCCTTCTTCGCTATTCGTGGGCGAACTGTGTTGGTTGTGAATGTTTTTTTGGGCATGTTGCCTTCACAGAAGTTGTTCCTTTTGAAGAGGCGGAGGCGGCTCCGTGTGGTACGGTCATCATGAGCGTACCGGTGATCATTAAAACGCCTGCTGCCTAGGATGACAATCTTCTCAATTAAGGATTTGCCTCATTTTCTCCAAACTTTCATTTATGACTTGATTTCCTTCCTTAGTCGACCGTTTCCTGAAATTAACTTAAAAGCAGAAGGAAATACAAGGTTCGTTGTATTTTTGCACTTTTCTTGTTAGTTAGAAAGTGAGAAACAACGAATCCAAATAAAAAACATATAAAAATACCTCAGAAAACACATCATTTTTTAGGTACTATCAACTCCTCCAAGCTGAAATGTTACTTGCTCTCAATGAACACCAGAAAATAAAGAAGGGTAGCGATGGGTTGACGCACTTACAAGATCTTACCAAGTCGAGGTGATATAGAATTTTCGTCTTCACAAATCCTGCAACGTTAAACAAGACCATAGAAATATTTGAATGGTTGCAACTAATGTCAGTTCCAAGCCACATGTAATTTTTCATCTATTAAACTCTTATTTCCAAACGAGTCTTTGACTTAGCTAGGCAAACGAAACTGAAATCTGAAATCCTCTCTTCTTTCTTAAAGGGAGTTGCGAAACAATGGCATTCCAAGTGGATTGTGTATTATTGAACAATCTTGTAGATTGTATGTCCGCCCCTAGTTCGATATACCCTACAGAAGTTAGACATGAAATGCATCATGCACCATCTATGGTGAACATGAGCATACCCTAGAATTTCGTTGCCAACTGCGATGAGTATCCTTTGGTTACCGTTCGGGATGATGCAAACCTCTCTGTTGGGTTCGATAGCCTTGGTCCTTACTAGGTGCATGAACCACTTTCAATTATCGTTGTTGAAAAACGGCTAAGAATCTTGGTTCAACCTGGGACGGAAACATGCTACTGAGTTTGGCTACACCAAGAGCGACGTTAACTTGGCTTCACTCGGGACAGAGCTGTGTGCTACTGAGGATGGTTTTGTCTGGTACTGGACCAAACAAAAGTGATTATTTTGTAAAATCATTTGGGACACATGTTGCTTTGTAAGATTTTTTTTTTTGCTAGTTTTGTCAAAATGGACCAACGTAACCGTTGTTCCCCCGGTGTCGGTCCTCTGTTTACCTCTCAATTAGTGACCACTCCTGTCCCGTCCTGAGAAGATATCTAGTGCTACCACCCCTTTAGGTGCTACCGTGCTACCGTACAAAAAAACATATTTTATACGTGTCAAAAAATTATACGAAAAAATGTGAGTCCTCATGAAGCATGTCCCTACAACATCCCAAAATTTCATATCCAAAATCGACATGGACAATGAGAAACAAAAAAGAGAAAATCAGCATGAATAGTGCTACCTAGTGTCACAAAAAGACAAATCAGAAAATGACACTATTCATGCTGATTTTCTCTTTTTTGTTTCTCATTGTCCATGTCGATTTTGGATATGAAATTTTGGGATGTTGTAGGGACATGCTTCATGAGGACTCACATTTTTCGTATAATTTTTCGACACGTATAAAATACGTTTTTTCATGCGGTAGCGCTAGTAGCACTAAAGGTGCAGTAGACTAGATATCTTCTCGTCCTGTGTTGTCGGTGGCGCAAATAATTGCAGATATTTCCATCCTTCCGTTCCAACGTCAGTGGGGAGAAAAAACGACCCAGCCTGACAAACCGGAGATGGTTAGTGTGAAACTGGATCGAGGCACACGGACTAACTCAAGGGAGCAATAATTCGTGACACCACCAGCTTAATCATCAGCGCTATGGCTACTCTACAAGCTTGCCACCATCATGCGTAATGATCACAAATTCGAACGAACTTGGCTTCTATACGAACGAAAACAGCCGCTGATACGTAACCTGTCTGGTCCCTTGGCTTGTACTGCAGGATGGCGACCTCCCTAATTACAAGCAACATCAGACAAAGCTGCACTTAAAAACACCGATTATCCTGCACACACGCCAACGTCGTGCGGAATGCGCTTACCGCAGCACAAACTGGACCAGCAGCTAGCAGAAGAAGATGGATGGATCGGCGTCGCACAGCTGTCTCGCAGCCACATGCAATGCAAATTATGCAATGCAGATAAGGTGAGGCGAGGCACGACACGGCTGCACGTACGGGTCGAGCTCACCTCGCTCTCGCTGCCTGTCATCACTCTTTCCGTGGTACTGGTTCAGTTACGCACAGCTCACAGCCAGTGCAACCGACAGCCGGGTCGGCGTTAATTTTATTTGGCCGTCGCCACCACAGCATTTATCCGGTGGAATGGATAGGAACGTTAGTTTTTTCTAACAGTACCTTACAAATGACACCATGCAGCTTTGGAACATTCTTTCTACTAGTGTTGTTGTTGAGTACATTTATCTGTGCCCTTGGTGTGGACATTGGTATTTTATAATGGCTCACAAAATGACACCTCACAGCTGTAGGCAAATACTTGATTTTTACTAGTAGAATGGGGAGAATAGGCAGTGGCGGAGGACGAAAAAAATTTGAGGTCAGGCAAAATTTAAACGTAAAAAAATGTCCCAGAAGAATAAACTGTCTCGACATATTAATACTTTATATGATGGTAAGCGCACTCACTTAGTAGTATAGTAACAACAACATATTCAAATATAAGTAGAACCTACAAACGTACCGATAATGAATCTTTAATGCCGTCTAGAAGTTCCAGGCAATAGCAAAGCTCTACCTTTCAGTTGAAAATCTTTTTAAATTTCACCAAGATCGATGTAGCACACCATCAAATCATTAAGCCAACCATCTTGTTGCTCAACTCTATCTTGGTGATCTTCATCGCTGAGAATGTTCTTTCAACTGTTGTAGTCTCCACCGGTAATTGCCAAATTAGTAAGGCGGTAAAGTGTAGGAAACATGATGTGCCTTTCAAGTTCGAACATTAGTTGTCTGTCCATCTTACCGAGCTCACAGTTCACAAATTTAAAGTTTTAAACTTCAGCCAATTGAAAAAAAACTTTAAAAATTGTATCTTCCCCTTAGCTGCAGTGTTCTTCCCCTTCCCATCCATCTTAATAAAAAACAGCGTCACAGTCACCACAAAACCTAGACTGGCCGCGGGCACCACGTGATTTGCAGGACTAGGGGCGCACGGCCGGGGAGGGGGGCGGGGGAGTCAGATCAGAGGGATCTCGTCGGGAGAAGCAGCCAGGGTGTCGGCTGGCGGCGCAGTGAAATGGCTAGTCATGTCCAGCACGACTCGCGTCAAAGAGGAACAGACGAAAACTACTCACGATCGCGGATAGCTGGTTTTTTCTCACGATCAGAGCAAGCGCGGGCGTATCACGCCAGGACTACATCACGCACGGGCGCGGCCCAGCTAGCTGAAGCCTAGTTCGGTTGCTTATCTCCTCCTACCGGCCCACCTACTCTTTTTCCTTTGTTTTCTCTCAAAAACTATACAAAACTGATGGTATATTAACATATGCAATATACTTGATTTTTTTTGCCAAAAATCAAGGTAAGGCAAGTGCCATACCTTGCCCAAAGGGGAGCTCCGCCCCTGAGAATAGGTGAGATCCGAGAAAAATAAGCAGCCCCTCTCACGTCACCCCCCGTGAGGGAACCCTGATTTTATCCCGCTCCTCCTCCTTCATCGTCGTCATTGTGCATGCCGAGCAATGCCTGGTCAGCAGCCGCGGCGGTGTATGGACGCACATCGCCATGGTGGCGGGAGGCGGGTTGGGCGACGCTCGATGGTGGCTGGCCAGAGGTGACCTCGTGCTCGACACATCTTGTGCGTTCTTGAAGGCATCATTAAAGTGAAGCTCCTAGCTCCTTCCGCTACCCTTCGCGGGAAACCCTATATACATGGATCGGATGATGGCAGCGCTCTTACGTCGTACCCGCGAGCGATTATGGGATGGCTCCATGGTGGAGGCGTGGAGTGGTGTTGTTTCTAGCACATTGACGAAGTCAAGACTAGCATCGTGGCGGCGTTGAGGGAAGGCCTTACAGGGTCAATGCATAGATCTCTGTCCTGAAGATAGGTTTGCGGAAGACGGCATCAATGACTACTTTAACATGCACATGCGGTGATTGATGCACATGTTTTAGATGACGTGCGCCGACCCTAATGATGGGTACCCCTTCATCCTCGTAGATGTAGCGATTCTTATAGTCAACAAGGTGGCTTCGGGATGATCCATGTATTATCTTATAAGGTTTTGGTGAATAAATCAATAAAAAAAAGTTATGTGCATTATTTGAAGTCAAGGCCGGGTACATCCTCCATTTAAGAAAAGAAAATCAGAATGGAAACATTCCATGGAGTACTATACACCAGGAGATTGCGGTCTCCAGCTGTAAGATGACACCTTCTGGCCATGCAACAACCTGAGCACTCGTGTCACAACTTACCACACAAGTTTCCATCTCTTTGACATTTTTTGCTTTGAAAAGTTCATCATGCGTCACTAAACCTATTGACAGAAGGAACCCCATTCTTGACCGGATGCCGGAATCTAGATGCAATCTTTCTGGCAAAGCACAAAAAAGCTCCCCATCATGTGACGTCGTCATGGGCAGTTTCACCTTTGCCGGTGACAAGCACAACCTGTATACACACCAACACACATTGACCAGATCAACCCGGTACCTCAAACAAGCATCTACGAGGACACGTGAACGACACCTTCATCCGCCACACACATGAGTACGGATGGTTTCCAATCAATCAATGGCGTTCTGGCTTCTTCCTCGATCAATCGTGCACACGACGGAATACATTACATCACGCTAAGACAAGATCAGATCCCCCACACGAGCACCCAAAATTTTCATACAAAAGAATGGAGAGGCCTGGGAATCTGATTCCCATGCCAAAGAGGCTAGTATATCTACACATTCTACCGGGATCAGAAGCCTCTCTCTCGATCTCATCAAAGTAGACCCTGCTGGCAGATCATGTCGTGCGGTCATGGCTGAGAGCGGCACGGTTCCCTCCATGAATCTTTTCAAACCTCGGCCGAGAGCTTCGAGCTCGGTACCATCACTCCCATGGTGGTGTCAATCACCGTCATTTTAAGATCTATCGTGTCCATGTTTACAGTTTTTCACTCAACCTGCTCGCCTATGAGGTCAAGCCCTACTAACAAGAAGGAGATGCCCTGGAACAATAGGAAGTAGAAGTGTATGCCCTGCTTCGTGAGCAGGCTGCGGGCGGCGGCCGTTAATAGTAGCAGCGACAGGGCGAGCTCCTTCTTGTATATCCGGTTGTGCTTCTTCTTCTTCCTGCCATCTTTCTTCGGACTATCCGATTGATCCTTCAGCATCGCGTCGAGGTTCGGCGCCGAGCCGGTTCTCTGGTGGTGTCTCAGCTCCTTGGGCGGGACCGCCAAGGCGATGAGATCACCTTCTGATGATCGGCCGGATTTCTTGGTCACCACCCACTCGTAGGCGCTTCCGAGCTGGAACAGGCCTGAGATCATGGCGTTGAACTTGGTCACGGACATGGTGTTCTCGAAGAGCAGGTACGGGATGATGAAAGGGAAGGACTTTGGAGATGGTAGGATGTTGAGCAATGACATCAGGGCAGGGATGTAGCATACGACCCAGTCAGGGAGCTCCGCTTCGGGCACGAACATTGTCATCGGGAGGATGATGCAGAAGAGCGTGAAGGAGTAGAATGGCAGGATGAGCTTCCGGAGGAGGAAGAAGAGGAAGATCAAGTTGGCTTTCTTCCAAACCGAAATCTGCGGTAAAGGAAAAAAAAAAGAGTTAATAAGCAGGTACATTGGTAGGTTTGAGTGAGGTAAATTGTTTCTACCGCAATAATAGCAACAAGGAATTCAAGAAGCTAAACCGAGTAGCATATATAAATTCCTCCATGCTAATACAAAACAAACTGGTCTAACAGATAGTGTTACATTGGAGTGTATTGAAGGCAAATGATGAGAAAGCATTTTTCAAAGTGTAACCTAAGCAACCAGCACAACAGGCAAGTACTAAAGGAGAGGTCTCACAGAATTGTGTATTTAAAGACCCCATTTCAAAAGCACCAACATTTCAGAATTTTCGCCGAACATGTTAACATTATTGAAGCAATCTCTCACGTGCCATGTCGACGTTAGCATATCTAAATTGTCTGTACAACTATGTTTAGGTACAATAAAAAGAGCATGACAATACCTTGGACTTGATGATATCCGGTAAGCAAAGCCTGAATAGCTGCATTGGACCGGAATGCCACCGATGTTGTTGCTTTCTGTAAGCCTCGTATGACTCGGGTAATTCACATTGGCACTTTAGGCAGTATAACAAACAATTCAGTTCAACTCAACTAGATACATTCATATTAGAGTCAATTAATATGAACCGGAGGGAGTAGTAAATTAAATTGCCAAGTCACTTATCGAGAAGAAATTGGTCATAAACAATACCTCAACATCATTGAGGAAGATAAACTTCCAGCCATGGAGATGTGCCCGAACTGCAATGTCCATATCCTCCACCGTAGTCCGCTCCATCCACCCGCCTGAATCTTCCAATGCCTTGATCCTCCAAACTCCAGCAGTGCCATTGAACCCAAAGAAGTTCAAGAACACTCCATTGACCTGCTGTTCCACCTCAAAGTGGAAGCACAGATTGATGTTCTGCAATCTAGTCAGTAGGTTCTCATCCTTGTTCACGAAAGACCATCTTGCTTGCACCAGCCCCAATTCATCGTTGTCCTGAAACAAGAGCAAAATTGATAAATCAGAATTGGAATCCTTAACCAGATAACAAAAAGGAAGTACACAATTCCCCCTGAGTTTATTTACCTTGAAATGTGGGACGCTGCGCTTTAAGAAGTCTGGGTTTGGTTGGAAGTCAGCGTCAAAGATGGCAACAAATTCGTAATCCTTGACGTAGCTGCAGCCCATGGCTGACTTGAGGTTCCCAGCCTTGTACCCATCCCTGAGCACACGATGCCGGTAGAGAATCCTAGCCCCGTTCTGCTGCCACTTCGCAACCTCATCTCTGATGAGTGACTGCGTCGTCGGGTCGTCGGAGTCGTCCAACACCTGAACCAAGAAGTTGGACCTCGGCCAATCAAGGTTGCAGACGGCCGCAATCGATTGTTGATACACCTGAGCGACGACCAGATGGTTAAATTATTGCAGAATTGGAGTAAAAATAAGAGGCATCTGCGGAGCAACAGCTAAGTAATGCAGCGACACACTGACCTCCTTCTCGTTGCACATTGGTATCTGCACGAGCACCATGGGGTAGTAGCCGGCGTCGGGGTCCTCGGCGTCCGGCAGCGGCGAGGATTTAAGCTTTGGCTTGATGCGCTTCAGGTTGATGTAGAAGCAGCCAAGGCACTGGATGAGGCGGTCGGCGCTCTGGATGAGGAAGAGCACCACACACGCGTCGGTGAGGAACTGGAGGAGCGGCGCGAGGTAGGCGGCGCGGAGGCGCAGCCAGGAGCCGTAGAGCGACTCGACGCCGATAATGGGGAGGGCCAGCGCGGAGGCTGCGAGGTTCCAGCCGTTAACGTGCGCGGCCAGCTCGACGGCCAGGAGGAGCATGGAGAGGACGAGGAAGGCCCTGATGCAGGCGTAGAAGCGGGAGCGCAGCACGGGGCTCTCCGCGCCCGCCACGCCGGCGTCGGCGTCGGTCCGGCCGTCGGCCACCCTGCGCCTGGCGGCGGCGCCGAGGGCGACGGCGGCGGAGGCGAGCGAGGCCAGGCATCCCGCGGCGCGGTGCGCCTTGAGCAGCAGCACCCAGGTGATCTGCTTGGCGTTCTTGCCGCGGCCTCCCTTGCGGCGGGCACCGGTGGCGCCGGCGCCGACGAGGAAGTCCTCGTCGTCGTCCTCCGGCGAGATCTCGGAGATGGACCAGTTGGGGTTCTCCATCTTGACGACCACCGGCGTGCCCCGGTAGGCGTCGCCGCCGGCCCTACCGCCCCACAAGCCGGTCCATGGCGCCATGAATGGCCCGTCGAAGAACCCCAAGGCCTCCCCCGGCACCGGCCAAGGCCTCGACCTTTCGTTTCCCTGCCCCAAATTAGACGCCCACTCCGCCGCACACTATTCCTGGGGCTCCCCTTGCTGCTTTTAGAGCCCTCCGACTCCACCAACCCAGCGCTAACCTATCCCAAAGCTCCACTGTGCAGCGGCGAGCTTCACTCCACTGCCATTTTTTTGAGCTTAAGAAGAGGGGCAGAGGAGGGGAGGCGGCGAGACTGGGAGGACGGACTGGGAACAGCTCAACGCGTCTAGTAGAGAGAAATATTTTACTACGTGAGTTAATTTCCCTTTTCTTCGCTGCATGCCTTTTTTGTTTTTCTACTTTTTGGGTATGGTTTTTATTCCGGAGATAATTACGGTGAGAAATTTACGCGGTTCCTGTCGTTTAAATGCAGGGCACACGGGGTTAACATAATTTGTCCTTTTTTTTTAATTTGAACTTTCAAAAGGGCAACAACATCATTGCATCGCAGCTCGTGAACTCTTGGCTTTAGTTTTGTTGTGTGATAAGGGATACATGGAACGTGCTTTGATGAAAACCAAAAAGAAATAATCGTGCCACAAATTTCTGTTTCATTTTCTGTTTGCTCGTTTTCCTTTGTTCTTTTGCTTACTTGTCTTCATTTCTTGTAGGAGTAGTCACAGTGAAACTTTTATCTGGCTCCTCTGATTTTCCTAATGTTTGACAAAATCCACTGTGTTCTTCGGGTAAGCAAGGTTGGATTTGGTCATTCACGGGAAAATATGGCAGCAACTTCACGTTTCCTCCTTTCCCCTCTTTAAGATGAGAAGATAACAGTATTGACTATTGACGGCGTGGTAATGCGTTTTGCACTTCAGGCCGAAGTTTCCCCACATATGCCAAACGCATCCCTCCGATCCTTCCGTTTTATAGAATGGTCCTCACGTAACCATGGCTATGGAATGTGGCCTCATATTATGACGTTCTGTTTGGAAGGACGCTATAATTACATATGTGGGGGGCAACTTACGGGTACAAAATTCAATTCATAGACCTACCAAATTTGTACTGGTATTTAGCTTCACATTTATTTTAGAATAATATTTTATTCTTGGCTGACAGCTCATTCATGCACTCAAGGGCAGAAAAACAGATAATGATGGTGTGGACATTGTATTTTCAGATCAACACATTGTTTAAAATCATACCCATTATTGGTATACTTCATTGCCTATATATAAAAAAAAAGACGTAATTAGATAGTTTGTGCTCCAATTCAACATATTATTGTACAATTGAGGACACACAAGAGGCGATCCTATGGGGTCGCAAACGTCAACTCGCGGCGGCCTGTTTCGCCGTGTGGATGATATGTAGTAGAAGTGTTTACAACTCTTAACAACAATGGACAAAAAACAAAAAAAAAATCCTATGTTCAAATATATCCGCATGCAAATAATTTTTGAATTCTGACCACCTTTTCAAGAATAACATTTTTCATGTTTTTATATATAAAGCCACTAAGTATTCCAAGCAAAACTTTGACTAACAATTTGATCGATAAACAGTAAGTTATACTACTATAACACTGAAAATATAGAAACATCCTTAAAATATGAATCCAATAATATATACTTTTAGTGACATATAACTCATATTATGTTGATTAAATTATTAATCAAAATTCTACCTCGAAATGCATATTTTCCTTTTATATATAAACATATGAAGTACGTACTTGGATCGCCTAGGTTTGAACAAGTTTCTTTTGACAACTAGAAACCAATCAAATAAATTCCTTTTAAAAATCTTTGGGGCATTTACAAGTTTTTTTAAAATTTGCCGGGCATTGTTACGAAAGATATGTACTGCTATTTCTTTTTATCCAAAAAGCTTAGAACTTTGTGAACGTATATGGTTGCCCAAGACATGCTCAAATCCACATGTTGGTTGCCCTTCTCAATCTTAAATCATGACTCTTTGTGGGCATTGTCGTTCGTCAGCGGTCGACGGAACAGATACATGCACACACGAGTCCGCCATGGTCAAGGTCTTCTCGAGGTTGTCTTGCGCTTTGCTTCGACGATTCTTTTGACGAAGAAGGTAGAGCGGGACGAATTACGATTCCGCGGGATTCTAACCACACAGCCATCTTCTTGGCATGGCGAGCCCTACATTGCAATGATGTGTTGGAACCAAGAATTGGTGCGGCGATGGAAGGGCACATGAATGATGGTCAGAGTTGGCAATTACGATTCGAACCGACCTAGTTTCGGTCATCTCATGGCCATCTGATTGAAGTGATGAAGACGTATGATGTGTCTTCGAGAAGCGTTACCCGTGAAGTTAGGTCGTTTTAGCCCTACTTTGTTTACCTGGAAAAATAAATGGACGCACGTAGTCTAACAAATTTAGGTTGAACTATATAGCGGAGCTTCTGAGTAATAAAATGTCAAAAGAAAAAATGAATACCCCCAAAAGTGCGTGTGTTGGGGGAGGGGTTGAAACAAACAAATTTCACATGAAGCAAAATCGGTTCACGACCCGCACGTGAGGGAGTGGAGCCATCTGATTAGCTGCGGAGACGGTAAATTAGTCTGCGTCGTCGATCTGACAGTCTCTCTCTCACCCCGTGAAGAAGAGAAGAGCCGCTCCCCGATCGGACGGCAGACGTTCACCACCAACGCGTCCGATTCAAACTGGGCCGTCCGATGGAGCTGCCCTTTCCCCGTACGTGGCCCCAGGCCGGTAAAGAAGGCGACAGCGAAGCGAGGGGAAAGGCAGGCAGGAGGCAGGAGGCAGTAAAAGGCAAAGCGTAACCCAGCTAGCGTGTGCGGCCCACAAGGCCACAACGTCCTGACGCGGAGATCGACGGACGGGCATACGTGGGGCCCCGTCACGAGACGGTGACGGGATACGGGACCATGCCGCGCGCGTTGTTCCCGTATCTTCCTTGTGCTGCCCTCCGTCGCGTCGTCTTCGCCGGTGGCTGGTCAGGTCATCCCGCGACGAGACGTCGGTCGGGGTCGGTGTCGCGGCGATGGTGCGTGACGAGCGGGCGGATTCGCGCGTCACCAATGGAGCGTCCACTGGCAGTGCGTGCAGGAGACCGAGCGCAGCGCGCGCGCTGAGGTTTGGAAGGAGCACGCGCGCACTCGTGTGCCAATCAATGCCGCCCGCCATCAATGGGTGGGATCGCCGGGTGGGTGTGCCGGCGGAGCTTGCACGGCACGACACTCAAAGCCCGTGTCCCTCCCTCGCCAGGACACACAGAGAGGCCCATGGATCCATCGGTACGTACATACGTCTACGTGCACATTAACGTGCCAGTGGATCAGGGACATACATGCTCCATGTGCGTGCGTGTAACCACCGCGCGCCAATGCTGCCGCTGCTTCGCAAACCCCGTACGATGGATCACACCTCAACCTGTTGCTATTGCACGCCCTGCTAAAATGGGTATGTGTATGTCTCGCTCCGGCAGGTGGGCATGATAGTACATGCAACGCAACGCAACGCAACGAGGGGCATGTCGCAACAGCATGCATGGCCAGCGGACAAGGGTCGCAAGCTCTTCAACAAGGAAACACATGTCTCCTCATCTCGTGGAGCGTGCTACACTTTAATATGCTGATGAACGACATCTTTTTAGTACAGCACGACATCGATAAAGCAAGAAATTCAAAATTAATATTACTACCAGTTTTCGACCAACTTTCACGATTTAAAATAAACTTCTGCGAAAGAAAAATAATTGTTTTGCTTCGGCGAGACTCAAGACGAGGGCACCCCTTTTACGCCGCCGAATCATACGGCTGTGGGCAAGGCCAGTTTTCTATCAGGTACCTATTTACACATTCTGATGCGTTATGGGAGACACACAATAGCTACTTAGATGAGAACGCATCAAGTAAGGAATACCAAAAGAAAAAAGACAAAATAGTTGGAAACGAAAAATACTATCCTTTGGCGGAAGAGTAGTTCATATTACTTGGGCAATAGGTAATATGCAACTATTTGGTTTCTTTTTTCTACCTATCGAAATGAGTTTTATGTCGATTGACTTATTTCTAATAAGGATTCTTTTTCGCAATTTCATAGTGAGAAAAAACAAATACCTCAACTGGCTAATTGGATTGCAGTTTGCCACCCTAATGATCAAGGACGGCTTGGTGTTCACACTCTTGAGGTTAAGCGGAGAATCTTCTTGCCGCAGATAGGTGCACGAAACTCTTCGAAAAAGAAAATAGGTAGCGGCTCACTTGCGCTATCTCAAGTTTATTGAAAACTCGAAGACTCGCTTTTCTATGATGGCCTAATTAACGATAACGAAGAAATACTTTTTCCAATATAGTTCGCTTCATAATCAAGGATGGCTCATAAGTGGTTGCCTAACGCTACACTCCAAATAAAATATCCAGCTCTATACAACATTCTTCGTCACAAAAGCGATACAATAGCAAAGATGTTGTAGTCCTCCCTACCAAATATAACGGTCAAAAGAGATCCAGTTGGTCATTGGACTGGCTTGCAAAATGGCATGTTTGATGCAGTGTTTCGCTTTGTTACAATCAACGCAACGGATTAACAAATCTACTTGAGTGATAAGTTTTTTTCCGGAGTCCATATATATAGTCCTAATACAACCAAATCAGTTAGTCAATAATAGCAAAGTATATAAAATGAAGATTTTACTATAGACTAAGATTTCGCCATGGTATCTTTGTAGTGGAGTAATACTCACCAAAGATAACCTTGTAAAACTCAGTTGACGGCGGAAGTACAAAGTGTGTAGTTTGTCATCATGACGAGACTATTAAGCACCTATTCTCCAAGTTAAGAATTGCTAGATCTATCTGATCGGCCATCTAAGTAGGTTATATCTTATACCTACAACGTGATATTGCTAATATATATTGAACAACCGACTAAATGGTGTGGTCCATAGTTTATAATACTTATTACGCTGGGAGAACTTGCCGTTATTTGGTGGCTATGGATTTGTAGAAACGACAAGGTTTTTAACGATCACAATTTCTTCTTTAATGCCAGTGTTTATGGAGGTACAACCTGTTTAGGAAGATGTCTACTCGGTTGAAGAACACGGTAAGTGATACTTTTATCCAATATAGACAACATAATGTTACGAGTGGCTCTCTATGTCATATGCGCTTATGTAGTTTCTTTGAGAATTACATGTATTGCGACTTTGTTTTGTTTTGTTCATCTAAATTTGTACCATTATAGAGAACCAACCTTAGATTGGGTGGTTAGAAGGGTGGTTGTATCCCCAGCCCGTCGACAGCGAGGTGTCGGTGGTTACTTCGTCAATTTCAAGATTCGATCCGCCGGCTCAGTCTTCTCGAGGTGCTCATAGGGGTAGGGTCTGCGGGTGTGCATTCGTAGGGGTGAGTGTATGCGCGTGTGTGAGCGTTTGCGTTTGTATTATGTTTTAAAAAAAATCGTTATACGTGACCTAGTTATGCAGCAACTGGATATAGTTATTAAAAATTTTAAGTGACAAATGGTAATTTGCCAGAAAGAAAAGAAAGAAAGAAAGACGTTTTGATTGTACTCTATTGTCATCCAAACTTCAATAGTTTCATATATCTAGGCATGTCCTCCAGTCATCTGCTACACTAGTTCCTTTGATCATTTTGCTTCATCGTTACTACTTACTACTCCCTCCCTCCCAGTTTAGGATGCGCATAATTCTTGACCCGCATACCAATAAGCTGCATGCAGCGTCGTGGAGAAAATCTTCTAGACTAAAATACCCTCCCGCAAGATTGATAAGCATGCAAGGCTGCCCATCCTCCTCCATTAATACCCATGCATGCATTGGTCAGCTCCTCCTCGCACGTCCCTTCGGTCTCCACCCTTCCTTCTTCCCAGACGGACATTCAATCCCGCCAAGCTTTCATCCATGGCTGCTCCAACCAAAGCACAATGGCGCGAATGAGCAGCAAAAAAATTCGTTTGAATTTCACTAAAAGAGCTGCATTTGGAGGGAACTAAACCATGGCGCCGTTTCTGTAAAATTCGAATGAAAATTTCAGTCTCCCTCTCCTGCACTCTATAAATACTCCATGGCGCCATTGAGCTTTTCTCATCACCTTCCTTTCTTTTCCCTCCTTGTCTCCCATGGATACTGATGGTCCTATCGATTGGGACGCCATGGAAGATCAGTACGACGGTGCGGCCATCGACTTGAACTACGCCTATGTGTTTGAAGAAAGCGATGATGGTATGGTGTTGTTCATTGCTGTTCACGCAGCTCATGGTCTCCATCTTCCTGCTCCTTCTCGTTGTGTTGGCCTCGCAGCTCACCACACAGCTTTTCTTCTTCGCTCAGGAGTTCACGACCTCGACGGAGCAGCTCTTCTTCGGGGACCTCCTCCTCCTCTTCTTGGCTATCTAAGAACCACGACGGATCCATGCCACTGTCGTCGTCCATGGAGTGAGAGAGAGAATACGGGAAAGAGGAGTTGAAGAGACTGGGAGAAGACGAGGAAGACAAGAGTAAATCTGGCCAAGGAATTAATGCATAGAGCTGGCATGCAGTATTTTCTGGCGCCGTTGCCGGGGAGGAAAGGTAAAAGGCACTCATACTCCGGTCCCAGGTAAAGTACTTTTCTGTTGCCGTTGTGTGTGTGCTCGAAGCTATTTCCTTTAGATCCCGCAATTGCATCTTTTTGTTTCTTGTTTACACTAGTTTGGCATAATGGACAACAATGAGCTTCTTATTCTATTTCCTGATTTAAGACATGGATGGTTTGATGCGAAAATTAAAAAACCTATGGAACCTTATTTGCATGTCGGTAGTAATATTAGTATGAACGCTTTGAACACCATTGTTGATAATGATATAGAAAGTTCTAAGCTTGGGGAAGCTGGTTTTCATGATCTTTTTAGTCCCCCAAGCATTGAGGAGAAAATTTACTTTGATGATACTTTGCCTTCTATTTATGATGATTATAATGATAGTGGTCTTTTGGTGCCACCTACTATGGAGAGTAAATTTTGTTGTGATTATACTATGCCTCCTACACTTGATGAGAATAATAATGATAGCTACTTTGTTGAATTTGCTCCCACTACAACTAATAAAATTGATTATGCTTATGTGGAGAGTAATTATTTTATGCATGAGACTCATGATAAGAATGCTTTATGTGATAGTTATATTGTTGAGTTTGCTCATGTTGCTACTCGAAAGTTATTATGAGAGAGGAAAATATGGTTGTAGAAATTTTCATGTTACTAAAACACCTCTCTATGTGCTGAAATTTTTGAAGCTACACTTGTTTTATCTTCCTATGCTTGTCACTTTGCTCTTCATGAACTTGTTTATTTACAAGATTCCTATGCATAGGAAGCATGTTAGACTTAAATTTGTTTTGAATTTGCCTCTTGATGCTCTCTTTTGCTTCAACTACTATTTCTTGCGAGTGCATCATTAAAACTCACTGAGCCCATCTTAATGGCTATAAAGAAAGCACTTCTTGGGAGATAACCCATGTGTTTATTTTGCTACAGTACTTTTATTTTGTATTTGAGTCTTGGAAGTTGTTACTACTGTAGCAACCTCTCCTTATCTTATTTTTATCGCATTGTTGTGCCAAGTAAAGTCTTTGATAGTAAGGTTCATACTAGATTTGGATTACTGCGCAGAAACAGATTTCTTTGTTGTCACGAATTTCGACCTGCCTCTCTGTAGGTAGCTCAGAAAAATATGCCAATTTACGTGCGTGATCCTCAGATATGTACGCAACTTTCATTCAATTTGGGCATTTTCATTTGAGCAAGTCTGATGCCTCGATAAAATCCATCTTTACGAACTGTTCTGTTTTGACAGATTCTGCCTTTTTATTTCGCATTCCCTCTTTTGCTATGTTGGATGAATTTCTTTGATCCATTAATGTCCAGTAGCTTTATGCAATGTCCAGAAGTGTTAAGAATGATTGTGTCACCTCTGAACATGTTAGTTTTTATTGTGCACTAACCCTCTAATGAGTTGTTTCGAGTTTGGTGTGGAGGAAGTTTTCAAGGGTCAAGAGAGGAGGATGATATACTATGATCAAGAAGAGTGAAGAGTCTAAGCTTGGGGATGCCCCGGTGGTTCACCCCTGCATATTTAAAGAAGACTCAAGCATCTAAGCTTGGGGATGCCCAAGGCATCCCCTTCTTCATCGACAAATTATCAGGTTCCTTCTCTTGAAACTATATTTTTATTCGGCCACATCTTATGTACTTTGCTTGGAGCGTCGGTTTGTTTTTTGTTTTTGTTTTGTTTGAATAAAATGGATCCTAGCATTCATTGTGTGGGAGAGAGACACGCTCCGCTGTTGCATATGGACAAGTATGTCCTTAATCTTTACTCATAGTATTCATGGCGAAGGTTGAATCTTCTTCGTTAAATTGTTATATGGTTGGAATCGGGAAATGCTACATGTAGTAATTCTAAAATGTCTTGAATAATTTGATACTTGGCAATTATTGTGCTCATGTTTAAGCTCTTGCATCATATACTTTGCACCCATTAATGAAGAAACACCTAGAGCTTGCTAAATTTGGTTTGCATATTTGGTCTCTCTAAAGTCTAGATAATTTCTAGTATTGAGTTTGAACAACAAGGAAGACGGTGTAGAGCCTTATAATGTTTACAATATGTCTTTTATGTGAGTTTTGCTGCACCGGTTCATCCTTGTGTTTGTTTCAAATAACCTTGCTAGCCTAAACCTTGTATCGAGAGGGAATACTTCTCATGCATCCAAAATCCTTGAGCCAACTACTATGCCATTTGTGTCCACCATACCTACCTACTACATGGTATTTCTCCGCCATTCCAAAGTAAATTGCTTGAGTGCTACCTTTAAATAATTCAATATTTATCACCTCTGATTTGTGTCAATGTTTTATAGCTCATGAGGAAGTATGTGGTGTTTATCTTTCATTCTTGTTGGGCAACTTTCACCAATGGACTACTGGCTTCATCCGCTTATCCAATAATTTTGCAAAAAGAGCTGGCAATGGGATTCCCGAGTCCCAAATTAATTAACCTAAATAGACACTCCTCCATGGTATGTGATTGTTGGACGGCACCCGAAGGATTCGGTTAGCCATGGCTTGAGAAAGCAAAGGTGGGGAGGAGTGTCATCATAATAAAACTAAAATAAAAAGGCACTCCTTCATGGTATGAGATTGTTGGCAGGCACCCGAGGATTCGGTTAGCCATGGTTTGTGAAAGAAAGGTTGGAAGGAGTGCCACCCAAAAATAAAAATAATTCATGGGAGCCGCTCTTTGAAGGTTTGTCTGGCAAGGGGTTAGAGTGCCCACTACCATTCGTTGACAACAACAAACACCTCTCAAAATTTTACTTTTATGCTCTCTTTATGTTTTCAAAATAAAAGCTCTAGCACAAATATAGCAATCGATGCTTTCCTCTTTGAAGGACCTTTCTTTTACTTTTATGTTGAGTCAGTTCACCTATCTCTCTCCACCTCAAGAAGCAAACACTTGTGTGAACTGTGCATTGATTCCTACATAATTGCATATTGCACTTGTTATATTGCTTTGCATTGACAAACTATCATTGAGATATACATGTTACAAGTTGAAAGCAACCGCTGAAACTTAATCTTCCTTTGTGTTGCTTCAATGCCTTTACTATGAATTTATTGCTTTATGAGTTAACTCTTATGCAAGACTTATTGATGCTTGTCTTGAAAGTACTATTCATGAAAAGTCTTTGCTTTATGATTCAGTTGTTTACTCATGTCATTACCATTGTTTTGATCGCTGCATTCATTACATGTGTTTACAATAGTATGATCAAGGTTATGATGGCATGTCACTCCATAAATTATCTTTGTTATCGTTTACGCTCGGGACGAGCGAGAACTAAGCTTGGGGATGCTGATACGTCTCCGACGTATCGATAATTTCTTATGTTCCATGCCACATTATTGATGATATCTACATGTTTTATGCATACTTTATGTCATATTTATGCGTTTTCCGGAACTAACCTATTGACGAGATGCCGAAGGGCCAGTTCCTATTTTCTGCTGTTTTTGGTTTCAGAAATCCTAGTAAGGAAATATTCTCGGAATCGGACGAAATCAACACCGAAGATCTTAGAATCCCCGGGAGCTTCCAGAACACCCGAGAACCGTCAGAGAGGGGCCACAGGGGGCCCACACATGGTGGCGGCGCGGCCCAGGAGGGGGGCGCGCCGCCCTAGTGTCTGGTGGCCCCACCAGGACTCCACCGACCTTGCCCTTCCGCCTACTTAAAGTCTCTGTCGCGAAAACCCTACCACGTTCGATGAAACCGGAGAAAACCTTCCGGAGCCGCCGCCATCGCGAAGCCAAGATGCGGGGGACGGGAGTCTCGTTCCGGCACGCCACCGGGACGGGGAAGTGCCCCCGGAAGGCTCCTCCATCGACACCACCGCCATCTTCATCAACGCTGCTGTCTCCCATGAGGAGGGAGTAGTTCTCCGTCGAGGCTAAGGGCTGTACCGGTAGCTATGTGGTTAATCTCTCTCCTATGTACTTCAATACAATAATCTCATGAGCTGGCTTACATGATTGAGATTCATATGATGATGCTTGTAATCTAGATGTCATTATGCTAGTCAAGTGGGTTTTACTTATGTGATCTCCGGAGACTCCTTGTCCCACGTGTGTAAAGGTGACGAGTGTGTGCACCGTGTGGGTCTCTTAGGCTATATTTCACGAGAATACTTATTCACTGTTATGAATGGCATAGTGAAGTGCTTATTTATATCCCTTTATGATTGCAATGTGTTTTGTATCACAATTTATCTCGTGTGCTACTCTAGTGATGTTATTAAAGTAGTTTATTCCTCCTGCACGGTGTAATGGTGACGGTGTGTGCATCGTGTAGTACTTGGCGTAGGCTATGATTGTGATCTCTTGTAGATTATGAAGTTAACTATTGCTATGATAGTATTGATGTGATCTATGCCTCCTTTCGTAGTGTGAAGGTGACAGGTGTGCATGCTATGTTAGTACTTGGTTTGGTTATGTTGATCTGTCATGCACTCTAAGGTTATTTAAATATGAATATCGAATATTGTGGAGCTTGTTAACTCCGGCATTGAGGGTTCGTGTAATCCTACACGATTAGTGGTGTTCATCATCCAACAAGAGAGTGTAGAGTTTAGCATCTATCTATTTATTCTGTTATGTGATCAATGTTGAGAGTGTCCACTAGTGAAAGTATGATCCCTAGGCCTTGTTCCTAAATACGCTATCGTTGCTTGTTTCTTGTTTCTTCGCATCTGTACTTCCTGCAATATTACCACCATCAACTACACGCCGGCAAGCACTTTTCAGGTGCTGTTACTACTGCTCATATATATTCATACCACTTGTATTTCACTATCTCTTCGCCGAACTAGTGCACCTATTAGGTGTGTTGGGGACACAAGAGACTTCTTGCTTTGTGGTTGCGGGGTTGCATGAGAGGGATATCTTTGACCTCTTCCTCCACGAGATCGATAAACCTTGGGTGATCCACTTAAGGGAAACTTGCTGCTGTTCTACAAACCTCTGCTCTTGGAGGCCCAACACTGTCTACAAGAATAGAAGCACCCGTAGACATCATGCAGCCAGGGGCAAAAGAGTCCGTTTTGTACTAGTTATAGCTGCCCATCACAATACGCATCCTAAAACGAGAAAACCGTGAAAAACTTATACGCATTCTAAAGTGGGAGGGAGGGAGTAGTACTTACTGTAGTCTCCTTGTTTGAGGATGATAGAGTCAAGCGGCTTGTCGTTTACTGTGCATGTAGTAGTGGTCCAGCGGTAACCTCGAGGGTTCTGCGTAGGTGTAACAAGTGTTATTTGTTAGTTAATAGAGTTTGCTAGGAATCAGTCATCAATGTGCGCGCGGAGTAAAAAAACATACCAAGGCTCTCCATCGTGATTCTAGGCAATACAAGGGAGGCAGGTTCTGCAGCAGGTTGTTCGTCGGGAGATTTTCGACGCTTCTGCCATTTTGGTGTCTCGCGCGGTTCCTGCACGTCCACGGTACTGCCGGAACTTGACCCTCATCGACAGCTGACTTTCTTGTCAAATGACCCCTTGCAGTTAGCTCATCCAGAGTGGGAGGAAGACACATATGGAGAGGCGGCACCGGGACCTGCGGGACGGGAGCAGGGCTATCTGGAAAACGAGATGACGACATCTGAGCAAGAAAAAGGTATAATGTTAGAAATTATGCATGCACAATTAAGAGAGAGAGATCTAGAGAGAGGGAGAGAAAGAGAGAGAGAGAGAGAGACGCATCAAGGATTCTTGAGCAAAGTTGGCGGCTTGAAGAGATTGAGTGGCCTCCTAGTACGTGGATCTGAAGCAAGAAACAAGTAGAGGGTTAGCAATTAACATGGTCAAGCTGCATATGCATGCACGGCAAAGCTGGAGATGGAAGGCGATAGAAAACCCGACACGCACACACACAAAGAGAGAGATAGGCACCAAGGATTCGATCTTGAGCAAACGTTGGCGGCTTGAAGAGATCGTGCTGCCTCCTCTTTGATCTGAGCAAGAAACAAGATAACGCTCAGCAAATAACTTGGGCAAGCTAGAGATGGAACGCAAAGAGAAACCCCAGGAGAAAGAGGGTGAGAGTGAGAGACACACACCAAGGATTCTCGAGCAAGGGTTGGCGGCTTCAAGACATCGAGCGGCCTCCTCGTCGATCTGAGGAAGAAACGATAACAGTTAGGCTACAAATTACCTACGGTACTCCTTGCTCGAGCAAAGAGAAAGAGCGAGAGCTGAGAGAGACCTGACTTCAAGAGCAGAGAGCGATGCAAACTAGGGTTTCTACTTCTTGTTTTCAGCTTGTACATCGCTTATTTTATAGTCATGGCTAGAGGAGGGAGCGCTCACCAAGCGTCTCGCTTTAAATTACCGGCATACTTGGTGGAGCAACACCTTGAATTTACAATGCGGGAAGGGGACAGAGGAGGGAGCGTTGCTCCTTTACTCCTAAATGCCAGCTACGTACAGGAGTATCCATCGTTTACCCAAGCAACTCACCTCACGTCACCTCGCCTTCAAACAACAGGCCTGCTTGGTATTACATGCCAGCTACCCTCTGCTTCATAGGTACTCCCTCCCTCCCAGTTTAGGATGCGCATAAGTCTTGACCCGCATACCAATAAGCTGCATGCAATGTCGTGGAGAAAATCTTCTAGACTAAAATACCCTCCCGCAAGATTGATAAGCATGCAAGGCTGCCCATCCTCCTCCATTAATACCCATGCATGCATTGGCCAGCTCCTCCTCGCACGTCCCTTCGGTCTCCACCCTTCCTTCTTCTCAGACGGACATTCAATCCCGCCAAGCTTTCATCCATGGCTGCTCCAAACAGACCACAATGGCGCGAATGAGCAGCAAAAAAATTCGTTTGAATTTCACTAAAAGAGCTGCACTTAGGAGGGAACTAAACCATGGCGACGTTTCTGTAAAATTCGAATGAAAATTTCAGTCTCCCTCTCCTGCACTCTATAAATACTCCATGGCGCCATTGAGCTTTCTCATCACCTTCCTTTCTTTTCCCTCCTTGTCTCACATGGATACTGAAGGTCCTATCGATTGGGATGCCATTGAAGATTAGTACGACGGTGCGGCCATCGACTTGAACTACACCTATGTGTTTGAAGAAAGCGATGATGGTATGGTGCTGTTCATTGTTGTTCACGCAGCTCATGGTCTCCATCTTCCTGCTCCTACTCGCTGTGTTGGCCTAGCCGCTCACCACACAACTTTTCTTCCTCGCTCCGGAGTTCGCGACCTCGACGGAGCAGCTCTTCTTCCGGGACCTCCTCCTCCTCCTCTTCTTGGCTATCTAAGAACCACGACGGATCCATGCCACCGTCGTCATCCAGGGAGTGAGAGAGAGAATACGGGCAAGAGGAGTTGAAGAGACTGGGAGAAGACGAGGAAGACAAGAGTAAATCTGGCGAAGGAATTAATGCATAGAGCTGGCATGCAGCCAGGGGCAAAAGAGTCTGTTTTGTACTAGTTTTAGCTGCCCATCACAATACGCATCCTAAAACGAGAAAACCGTGAAAAACTTATACGCATCCTAAAGTGGGAGGGAGGGAGTAGTACTTACTGTAGTCTCCTTGGTTGAGGATGATAGAGTCAAGCGGCTTGTCGTTTACTGTGCATTCAGTAGTGGTCCAGGGGTAACCTCGAGGGTTCTGCGTAGGTGTAACAAGTGTTATTTGTTAGTTAATAGAGTTTGCTAGGAATCAGTCATCAATGTGCGCGCGGAATGAAAAAAACATACCAGGGCTCTGCATCGTGATTCTTGGCAATACAAGGGAGGCAGGTTCAGCAGCAGGTTGTTCGTCGGGAGATTTTCGAGGCTTCTGCCATTTTGGTGTCTCGTGCGGTTCCTGCACGTCCACGGTACTGCCGGAACTTGACCCTCATTGACAGCTGGCTTTCTTGTCAAATGACCCCTTGCAGTTAGCTCATCCAGAGTGGGAGGAAGACACATATGGAGAGGCGGCACCGAGACCTGCGGGACGGGAGCAGGGCTATCTGGAAAACGAGATGACGACATCTGAGCAAGAAAAAGGTATAATGTTAGAAATTATGCATGCACGGTTAAGAGAGAGAGATCTAGAGAGAGGGAGAGAAAGAGAGAGACGCACCAAGGATTCTTGAGCAAAGTTGGCAGCTTGAAGAGATTGAGTGGCCTCCTAGTACGTGGATCTGAAGCAAGAAACAAGTAGAGGGTTAGCAATTAACATGGTCAAGCTGCATATGCATGCACGGCAAAGCTGGAGATGGAAGGCGATAGAAAACCCGACACACACACAGAGAGAGAGAGAGATAGGCACCAAGGATTCGATCTTGAGCAAACGTTGGCGGCTTGAAGAGATCGTGCTGCCTCGTCTTTGATCTGAGCAAGAAACAAGATAACGCTCAGCAAATAACTTGGTCAAGCTAGAGATGGAACGCAAAGAGAAACCCCAGGAGAAAGAGGGTGAGAGTGAGAGACACACACCAAGGATTCTCGAGCAAGGGTTGGCGGCTTCAAGACATCGAGCGGCCTCCTCGTCGATCTGAGGAAGAAACGATAACAGTTAGGCTTCATATTACCTACGGTACTCCTTGCTCGAGCAAAGAGAAAGAGCGAGAGCTGAGAGAGACCCGACTTCAAGAGCAGAGAGTGATGCAAACTAGGATTTCTACTTCTTGTTTTCAGCTTGTAGATCGCTTATTTTATAGTCACGGCTAGAGGAGGGAGCGCTCACCAAGCGTCTCGATTTAAATTACCGTAGGGCTTGGTGGAGCACCACCTTGAATTTACAATGCGGGAAGGGGATAGAGGAGGGAGCGTTGCTCTTTTACTCCTAAATGCCAGCTACGTACAGGAGTATCCTTCGTTTACCCAAGCAACTCACCTCACGCCACCTCGCCTTCAAACAACAGGCCTGCTTGGTATTACATGCCCAGCTACCCTCTGCTTCATAGGTACTCCCTCCCTCCCAGTTTAGGATGCGCATAAGTCTTGACCCGCATACCAATAAGCTGCATGCAACGTCGTGGAGAAAATCTTCTAGACTAAAATACCCTCCCGCAAGATTGATAAGCATGCAAGGCTGCCCATCCTCCTCCATTAATACCCATGCATGCATTGGCCAGCTCCTCCTCGCACGTCCCTTTTGTCTCCACCCTTCCTTCTTCTCAGACGGACATTCAATCCGCCAAGCTTTCATCCATGGCTGCTCCAAACATACCACAATGGCGCGAACGAGCAGCAAAAAAATTCGTTTGAATTTCACTAAAAGAGCTGCACTTAGGAGGGAACTAAACCATGGCGCCGTTTCTGTAAAATTCGAATGAAAATTTCATTCTCCCTCTCCTGCACTCTATAAATACTCCATGGCGCCATTGAGCTTTCTCATCACCTTCCTTTCTTTTCCCTCCTTGTCTCACATGGATACTGATGGTCTATCGATTGGGACACCATTGAAGATCATTACGACGGTGCGGGCATCGACTTGAACTACACCTATCTATTTGAAGAAAGCGATGATGGTATGGTGCTGTTCATTGCTGTTCATGCAGCTCATGGTCTCCATCTTCCTGGTCCTTCTCGCTGTGTTGGCCTCGCAGCTCACCACACAACTTTTCTTCCTCGCTCAGGAGTTCGCGACCTCGACGGAGCAGCTCTTCTTCCGGGACCTCCTCCTCCTCTTCCTGGCTATCTAAGAACCACGACGGATCCATGCCACCGTCGTCGTCCAGGGAGTGAGAGAGAGAATACAGGCAAGAGGAGTTGAAGAGACTGGGAGAAGACGAGGAAGACAAGAGTAAATCTGGCCAAGGAATTAATGCATAGAGCTGGCATGCAGCCAGGGGCAAAAGAGTCCGTTTTGTACTAGTTTTAGCTGCCCATCACAATACGCATCCTAAAACGAGAAAACCGTGAAAAACTTATACGCATCCTAAAGTGGGAGGGAGGGAGTAGTACTTACTGTAGTCTCCTTGGTTGAGGATGATAGAGTCAAGCGGCTTGTCGTTCTTGTGCTTGTAGTAGTGGTCCAGCGGTAACCTCGAGGGTTCTGCGTAGGTGCAAGTGTTATTTGTTAGTTAATAGAGTTTGCTAGGAATCAGTCATCAATGTGCGTGCGGAATAAAAAAAACATACCAAGGCTCTGCATCGTGATTCTTGGCAATACAAGGGAGACAGGTTCAGCAGCAGGTTGTTCGTCGGGAGATTTTTGACGCTTCTGCCATTTTGGTGTCTTGCGCGGTTCTTGCACGTCCACGGTACTCCCGGAACTTGACCCTCATTGATAGTTGGCTTTCTTGTCAAATGACCCCTTGCAGTTAGCTCATCCAGAGTGGGAGGAAGACACATATGGAGAGGCGGCACCGGGACCTGCGGGACGGGAGCAAGGCTATCTGGAAAACGAGATGACGACATCTGAGCAAGAAAAAGGTATAATGTTAGAAATTAAGCATGCACGGTTAAGAGAGAGAGATCTAGAGAGAGGGAGAGAAAGAGAGAGAGAGAGACGCACCAAGGATTCTTGAGCAAAGTTGGCGGCTTGAAGAGATTGAGTGGCCTCCTAGTACGTGGATCTGAAGCAAGAAACAAGTAGAGGGTTAGCAATTAACATGGTCAAGCTGCATATGCATGCACGACAAAGCTGGAGATGGAAGGCGATAGAAAACCCCGACACACACACACACAGAGAGAGAGAGAGGCACCAAGGATTCGATCTTGAGCAAACGTTGGCGGCTTGAAGAGATCGTGCTGCCTCCTCTTTGATCTGAGCAAGAAATAAGATAACGCTCAGCGAATAACTTGGTCAAGCTAGAGATGGAACGCAAAGAGAAACCCCAGGAGAAAGAGGGTGAGAGTGAGAGACACACACCAAGGATTCTCGAGCAAGGGTTGGCGGCTTCAAGACATCGAGCGGCCTCCTCGTCGATCTGAGGAAGAAACAATTACAGTTAGGCTACAAATTACCTACGGTACTCCTTGCTCGAGCAAAGAGAAAGAGCGAGAGCTGAGAGAGACCTGACTTCAAGAGCAGAGAGCGATGCAAACTAGGGTTTCTACTTCTTGTTTTCAGCTTGTAGATCGCTTATTTTATAGTCACGGCTAGAGGAGGGAGCGCTCACCAAGCGTCTCGCTTTAAATTACCAGCAGGCTTGGTGGAGCACCACCTTGAATTTACAATGCGGGAAGGGGACAGAGGAGGGAGCATTGCTCCTTTACTCCTAAATGCCAGCTATGTACAAGAGTATCCATCGTTTACCCAAGCAACTCACCTCACGCCACCTCGCCTTCAAACAACGGGCCTGCTTGGTATTACATGCCAGCTACCCTCTGCTTCATAGGTACTCCCTCCCTCCCAGTTTAGGATGCGCATCAGTCTTGACCCGCATACCAATAAGTTGCATGCAACGTTGTGGAGATAATCTTCTAGACTAAAATACCCTCCGCAAGATTGATAAGCCTGCAAGGCTGCCTATCCTCCTCCATTAATACCCATGCATGCATTGGCCAGCTCCTCCTCGCACGTCCCTTCTGTCTCCACCCTTCCTTCTTCTCAGACGGACATTCAATCCCGCCAAGCTTTCATCCATGGCTGCTCCAAACAGACCACAATGGCGCGAATGAGGAGCAAAAAAATTCGTTTGAATTTCACTAAAAGAGCTGCACTTAGGAGGGAACTAAACCATGGCGCCGTTTCTGTAAAATTCGAATGAAAATTTCAGTCTCCCTCTCCTGCACTCTATAAATACTCCATGGCGCCATTGGGTTTTCTCATCACCTTCCTTTCTTTTCCCTCCTTGTCTCACATGGATATTGATGGTCCTATCGACTGGGACGTCATTGAAGATCAGTACGACGGTGCGGCCATCGACTTGAACTACGCCCATGTGTTTGAAGAAAGCGATGATGGTATGGTGCTGTTCATTGCTGTTCACGCAGCTCATGGTCTCCATCTTCCTGCTCCTTCTCGTTGTGTTGGCCTCGCAGCTCACCACACAACTTTTGTTCCTCGCTCAGGAGTTCGCGACCTCGATGGAGCAGCTCTTCTTCCGGGACCTCCTCCGCCTCCTCTTCTTGGCTATCTAAGAACCACGACGGATCCATGCCACCGTCGTCGTCCAGGGAGTGAGAGAGAGAATACAGGCAAGAGGAGTTGAAGAGACTGGGAGAAGACGAGGAAGACAAGAGTAAATCTGGCCAAGGAATTAATGCATAGAGCTGGCATGCAGCCAGGGGTAAAAGAGTCTGTTTTGTACTACTTTTAGCTGCCCATCACAATACGCATCCTAAAACGAGAAAATCGTGAAAAACTTATACGCATCCTAAAGTGGGAGGGAGGGAGTAGTACTTACTGTAGTCTCCTTGGTTGAGGATGATAGAGTCAAGCGGCTTGTCGTTTACTGTGCATGTAGTAGTGGTCCAGCGGTAACCTCGAGGGTTCTGCGTAGGTGTAACAAGTGTTATTTGTTAGTTAATAGAGTTTGCTAGGAATCAGTCATCAATGTGCGCGCGGAATAAAAAAACATACCAGAACTCTGCATCGTGATTCTTGGCAATACAAGGGAGGCAGGTTCAGCAGCAGGTTGTTTGTCGGGAGATTTTCGACGCTTCTGCCATTTTGGTGTCTCGCGCGGTTCGTGCACGTCCACGGTACTGCCGGAACTTGACCCTCATCGACAGCTGGCTTTCTTGTCAAATGACCCCTTGCAGTTAGCTCATCCAGAGTGGGAGGAAGACACATATGGAGAGGCGGCACCGGGACCTGCGGGACGGGAGCACGGCTATCTGGAAAACGAGATGACGACATCTGAGCAAGAAAAAGGTATAATGTTAGAAATTATGCAAGCACGGTTAAGAGAGAGAGATATAGAGAGAGGGAGAGAAAGAGAGAGAGAGACGCACCAAAGATTCTTGAGCAAAGTTGGCGGCTTGAAGAGATTGAGTGGCCTCCTAGTACGTGGATCTGAAGCAAGAAACAAGTAGAGGGTTAGCCATTAACATGGTCAAGCTGCATATGCATGCACGACAAAGCTGGAGATGGAAGGCGATAGAAAACCTGACACACACACACACACACAGAGACAGAGAGAGAGAGAGAGAGAGGCACCAAGGATTAGATCTTGAGCAAACGTTGGCGGCTTGAAGAGATCGTGCTGCCTCCTCTTTGATCTGAGCAAGAAACAAGATAACGCTCAGCAAATAACTTGGTCAAGCTAGAGATGGAACGCAAAGAGAAACCCCAGGAGAAAGAGGCTGAGAGTGAGACACACACACCAAGGATTCTCGAGCAAGGGTTGGCGGCTTCAAGACATCGACCGGCCTCCTCGTCGATCTGAGGAAGAAACGATAACATTTAGGCTACAAATTACCTACGGTACTCCTTGCTCGAGCAAAGAGAAATAGCGAGAGCTGAGAGAGACCTTACTTCAAGAGCAGAGAGCGATGCAAACTAGGGTTTCTACTTCTTGTTTTCAGCTTGTAGATAGCTTATTTTATAGTCACGGCTAGAGGAGGGAGCGCTCACCAAGCGCCTCGCTTTAAATTACCGGCAGGCTTGGTGGAGCACCACCTTGAATTTACAATGCGGGAAGGGGACAGAGGAGGGAGCGTTGCTCCTTTACTCCTAAATGCCAGCTACGTACATGAGTATCCATCGTTTACCCAAGCAACTCACCTCACGCCACCTCGCCTTCAAACAACAGGCCTGCTTGGTATTACATGCCAGCTACCCTCTGCTTCATAGGTACTCCCTCCCTCCCAGTTTAGGATGCGCATAAGTCTTGACCCACATACCAATAAGCTGCATACAACGTCGTGGAGAAAATCTTCTAGACTAAAATGCCCTCCCGCAAGATTGATAAGCATGCAAGGCTGCCCATCCTCCTCCATTAATAACCATGCATGCATTGGCCAGCTCCTCCTCGCACGTCCCTTCTGTCTCCACCCTTCCTTCTTCTCAGACGGACATTCAATCCCGCCAAGCTTTCATCCATGGCTGCTCCAAACAGACCACAATGGCGCGAATGAGCAGCAAAAAATTCGTTTGAATTTCACTAAAAGAGCTGCACTTAGGAGGGAACTAAACCATGGCGTCTGTTTCGTAAAATTCGAATGAAAATTTCAGTCTCCCTCTCCTGCACTCTATAAATACTCCATGTCGCCATTGAGCTTTCTCATCACCTTCCTTTCTTTTCCCTCCTTGTCTCACATGGATACTGATGGTCCTATCGACTGGGACGTCATTGAAGATCAGTACGACGATGCGGCCATCGACTTGAACTACGCCTATGTGTTTGAAGAAAGCGATGATGGTATGGTGCTGTTCATTGCTGTTCACGCAGCTCATGGTCTCCATCTTCCTGCTCCTTCTCGTTGTGTTGGCCTCGCAGCTCACCACACAACTTTTGTTCCTCGCTCAGGAGTTCGCGACCTCGACGGAGCAGCTCTTCTTCCGGGACCTCCTCCGCCTCCTCTTCTTGGCTATCTAAGAACCACGACGGATCCATGCCACCGTCGTCGTCCAGGGAGTGAGAGAGAGAATACAGGCAAGAGGAGTTGAAGAGACTGGGAGAAGACAAGGAAGACAAGAGTAAATCTGGGCAAGGAATTAATGCATAGAGCTGGCACGCAGCCAGGGGAAAAAGAGTTCGTTTTGTACTAGTTTTAGCTGCCCATCACAATACGCATCCTAAAACGAGAAAACCGTGAAAAACTTATACGCATCCTAAAGTTGGAGGGAGGGAGTAGTACTTACTGTAGTCTCCTTGGTTGAGGATGATAGAGTCAAGCGGCTTGTCGTTTACTGTGCATGTAGTAGTGGTCCAGCGGTAACCTCGAGGGTTCTGCGTAGGTGTAACAAGTGTTATTTGTTAGTTAATAGAGTTTGCTAGGAATCAGTCATCAATGTGAGCGCAGAATAAAAAAAACATACCAAGGCTCTGCATCGTGATTCTTGGCAATACAAGGGAGGCAGGTTCAGCAGCAGGTTGTTCGTCGGGAGTATTTCGACGCTTCTGCCATTTTGGTGTCTCGCGCGGTTCCTGCACGTCCACTGTACTGCCGGAACTTGACCCTCATTGACAACTGGCTTTCTTGTCAAATGACCCTTGCGGTTAGCTCATCCAGAGTGGGAGGAAGACACATATGGAGAGGCGGCACCGGGACCTGCAGGACGGGAGCAGGGCTATCTGGAAAACGAGATGACGACATCTGAGCAAGAAAAAGGTATAATGTTAGAAATTATGCAAGCACGGTTAAGAGAGAGAGATCTAGAGAGAGGGAGAGAAAGAGAGAGAGAGAGAGACGCACCAAGGATTCTTGAGCAAAGTTGGCGGCTTGAAGAGATTGAGTGGCCTCCTAGTACGTGGATCTGAAGCAAGAAACAAGTAGAGGGTTAGCCATTAACATGGTCAAGCTGCATATGCATGCACGACAAAGCTGGAGATGGAAGGCGATAGAAAACCCGACACACACACAGAGAGAGAGAGAGAGAGAGAGAGGCACCAAGGATTCGATCTTGAGCAAACGTTGGCGGCTTGAAGAGATCGTGCTGCCTCCTCTTTGATCTGAGCAAGAAACAAGATAACGCTCAGCAAATAACTTGGTCAAGCTAGAGATGGAACGCAAAGAGAAACCCCAGGAGAAAGAGGGTGAGAGTGAGACACACACACCAAGGATTCTCGAGCAAGGGTTGGCGGCTTCAAGACATCGAGCGGCCTCCTCATCGATCTGAGGAGGAAACGATAACATTTAGGCTATAAATTACCTACGGTACTCCTTGCTCGAGCAAAGAGAAAGAGCGAGAGCTGAGAGAGACCTGACTTCAAGAGCAGAGAGCGATGCAAACTAGGGTTTCTACTTCTTGTGTTCAGCTTGTAGATCGCTTATTTTATAGTCACGGCTAGAGGAGGGAGCGATCACCAAGCGTCTCGCTTTAAATTACCGGCAGGCTTGGTGGATCACCACCTTGAATTTACAATGCGGGAAGGGGACAGAGGAGGGAGCGTTTCTCCTTTACTCCTAAATGCTAGCTGCATACAGGAGTATCCATCGTTTACCCAAGCAACTCACCTCACGCCACCTCGCCTTCAAACAACAGGCCTGCTTGGTATTACATGCCAGCTACCCTCTGCTTCATAGGTACTTCTTCCCTCCCAGTTTAGGATGCGCATAAGCCTTGACCCGCATACCAATAAGTTGCATGCAATGTCGTGGAGAAAATCTTCTAGACTAAAATACCCTCCCGCAAGATTGATAAGCATGCAAGGTTGCCCATCCTCCTCCATTAATACCCATGCATGCATTGGCCAGCTCCTCCTCGCACGTCCCTTCGGTCTCCACCCTTCCTCTTCTCAGACGGACATTCAATCCCGCCAAGCTTTCATCCATGGCTGCTCCAAACAGACCACAATGACGCGAATGAGCAGCAAAAAAAATCGTTTGAATTTCACTAAATGAGCTACACTTAGGAGGGAACTAAACCATGGCGCCGTTTCTGTAAAATTCGAATGAAAATTTCAGTCTCCCTCTCCTGCACTCTATAAATACTCCATGGCGCCATTGAGCTTTCTCATCACCTTCCTTTCTTTTCCCTCCTTGTCTCACATGGATACTGATGGTCCTATCGATTGGGACGCCATTGAAGATCAGTACGACGGTGCGCCCATCGACTTGAACTACGCCTATGTGTTTGAAGAAAGCGATGGTAGTATGGTGTTGTTCATTGCTGTTCACGCAGCTCATGGTCTCCATCTTCCTGCTCCTTCTCGTTGTGTAGGCCTCGCAGCTCAGCACACAACTTTTCTTCCTCGCTCAGGAGTTCGCGACCTCGACGGAGCAGCTCTTCTTCCGGGACCTCCTCCTCCTCTTCTTGGCTATCTAAGAACCACAACGGATCCATGCCACCGTCGTCGTCCAGGGAGTGAGAGAGAGAATACGGTCAAGAGGAGTTGAAGAGACTGGGAGAAGAAGAGGAAGACAAGAGTAAATCTGGCCAAGAAATTAATGCATAGAGCTGGCATGCAGCCAGGGGGAAAAGAGTCCGTTTTGTACTAGTTTTAGCTGCCCATCACAATACGCATCCTAAAACGAGAAAACCGTGAAAAACTTATACGCATACTAAAGTGGGAGGAAGGGAGTACTAGAGTACTTCCATATGCATGAAAGCAATTGTATTCTCCCCAACAGTATAACCTTATTACGGGATCCGAGGGCACTACAGGACACTTTACAACTATATAAACTGTTGATGAAACATAATGAGTCAGCTGGTTTTGTCTCTGCGGCGGTAACATGGGCGCACGAGTGAAAATAATACTACCACGTACAGTCGACTGGGTGGCATGCCGGTCCAAAGAAGCATGGAGCAAACGCTGCAAATCACTATGTTTGGTTCGTTGAACCGCCGCTCGTCTTCCTGCTCGGTCCCGGCCGCTGTTTCGTTTGGTCGTCACCGGCGGTGACTCCGGCGGCCCGCTAACCGAATCGTGCGCGTCGTTCCGTAGCTCGCTGGCTCGTAGCTGGAAGCATGCGCTGGTTGGGCGGCATGTCAAAGCGTCCACGCCACACGCGGCGGCGCCGCCGCCGCACGCCGATCCGTGTGCGTTTGCTCCGGCGCCGTTCACGGCCGCGGTATGAGGACCAGTGGCGACTCACAGGAACCTCGGCCAGGTGTCTTCCCAAAGCCAGTCGGCCGTGTCGCATGTGCCGGAAAGAAAAGATAAGATAAAGAAAGGCGACGAGGCCCGTGATTAGAGACGGATCGCCCGGGGAGACAGCGGCGCATACATGGCGATTTATTTATGTCCCAGGAACATACCTGTCCTCGTCATCGAATTTTAATGGCTCCGCTGCGATGTCTTCCGCCAGATTCATCGCTTCTCTTTCGCATCCTTTTTCTTTTCCCTTTTTCGCGCCGGATTCATCTGCTTGCTGCCATGTTTTCGCCAGATTCATAGCTGCGATTTTGTTTCAAAAACGCCAAGTTTGAATTTCAATATGCGTCGTCAACTGAACACGAGGCGTTTGGTCGGATTAACGACACCCGGCTACAAGTCCCGGAGCGGACGGATGATGATTAAAGTTCGGAGAGACAAAGATATGTCGCCGAATTCCGTTCCGGCGAGTAAAGAAGAAGGGACATCTGGCTCCAAGCACGTTCTCCGGATAGTCACGATGACTATTCTTTGACAGCACAGAGAAAAGCAAACAGGCCCCCTGCGATTCAGGTGTATGTATTGCATGCAGGCGTCCAATATCCTTTTCGTGCAGCGAGATTCTTCTTGTCAAAAACTGGCAAGTTCCCGGCGACAGAAGCTGCGCTGCGTTGCAAGAGTCGGTGATAACGCTCGCGGCGATCCAGGGAATGGGGTGATTGTGTGACGAGACGATACGACGGAGGAGGTAGGATTGAGCCCACTCCGGCGTCCCTCAAGTCGCGGGATGGAACACGCGAATGTGTGACGTCGACTGCACAACTAGTCCTAGCTAGTGCAGTGCTGCACCTTCGATCGATTGTGATGAATGATCTCGTCTCGCTGGACCATGTTTGTGGAGCTTGGAATTGCGTACGCTCCAGAGCCATGATGGCGGCGCATGATGCGTCCGGTGGAGCGGGGCTAGCTCCTGTGGCACTTGATTCAAGCAGTGCGTTGTTTGTTAGCACAAACGGGACTAAAACAAAACAAAACAAAATTGTGTGGAAGCATGACTAGTATGGCAGGCCTTAAAATTATTAATGGTAAAAAAAATCTTCGAAACCGCGATTTCATGGTCGGTTACATACTAGTGCATCAATCGTGATATAGTAGTAGTACTGCACTACACAACTACTGCAGCCAGCTATCCGAACGTGCGTGGCTAGCAACAAACGGTGTTCTTCCAGACAACCTGCCGCGTCAGAAAAACGATTCTTGTTCGGCCATTTATTTTGGGGGACAGAAGAGCAAACTGAAGCACGATGAAGATGGCATGCGTGTCCTCTTGGCGGAGCGATCATCGATCGGTCGCTGGTAAGTAATTGATGCATAATTATTCACCCCCGGGACCCCTCATCAGATGGACTGATCAATCGCTGCATTGATCGGAGGTGTCAGAGCGCGAATCGTGGATTCGTGAGACGCGTCTCGTCTCCTGTTCTGCTCGTGCACGCAGGTACATTACATGGGCGGTTGGATGGTCGTGGAGAGGGACCAGCGTTTTTCGGTTCCTGGTTTAGCAGGGCGATGGGTTTATGCGTACGCCGCCTCGCCACGTTTTCAGATGCTGATATTTGTTCTGCCAGTTTGGATTTTGATGTACCAAAATGGGCAATGATTGGCTTAGTAAATCTTCGATGATAGAGACACGAATGCAACAAATCTAGCAGCGAGAAACAGCGGTAACAAAAGAATATGATATTTTTCTTTTACATGAAAATGTTGAGTCTAGAGTTTAGGTGTTATCATGGTGGTGAATATATTGTTGCTACTACGGCTAGAACACCGTTGCGGGATTTTTTATTTCTTAGTTTCATTTTTTTATTTTTTGGCTGGATGCATCTGTACTACTATTAGGGTATTACGTAGTTGCAGAGGCTAGATGTAATTATTATCTTCTTGATATTAATGTATTATATTTATTCAAAAAAGATGAAAATGGATCACTCCCCAACTCCATTCATAAAAACTGAGTTCAGTGTTTTTGATAGGAAACAGAAAGAAAAGAACCTAACACATCCAAAGAGTCCAGGCTCCAAACAGACGAAGGGAACAAAACAAGGGAGAAGCAGCTTCCAACTGAGCTGCTCCTCTAAGCAGCAAAAAACGAAGATAGAAAAGTTGAGAAACCAGCAAGAGGGATCTCTTGGACTTGAGGTTTTAGTATGTTGTAGGGCTCCTCAAGAGGAATCCAACAAGCATACGTAGGTCTCAATCAGAAATATTTGCAATGTAAAAGTTTCCAAACTCCAGAATCAGCTGAAAATGAAGACGACCCTTTTGGAGAGATTTTAACATGATATGATCCTGTGATTTCGGTATGATGTGTGTTTACTCCATAGGGGCCTATATTGGGCATTGGATCATCTTGGAGAAATAGTTGGTAAACCATCTTGGTTCAAAGTTTGAAAAAGGCATGAATAGCGTGCAACATCTTCAGGGAGTTGGTCCAAAGTGATAAGGCATTTTTTTTTGCATATTTGGTGTGTGGGTGTGTGTGTGTGGGGGGGGGGGGGGGAGGGGGGGGATAGTAGGGGTCACTCACGATTTTTTTGGGAAATTTCACAAGCTTCTTCCTAGTGGTTCCTTTGTAAAGTTAGGGTTTTAGGATTTTCTTTTACTGGAAAAAGAAAATCCTTTTTGGAATATTTGGTGGGTGGAATATTTTGGAACTGGATCAACCCATGTCAGTCTCAAAACAATAAGAAATTCAATTTAAACATTTTCAAACCAGGCCATGGTTGAGAAAACTCAGTTAAGAGTCTTGTGCGTGAACCTTCTGATCATGTTGCAGCGGTTGCGGAGGCTGGTAGGCCACTTCTGATAGGTTGTCCCTACCCTCCAATAATCCAATTCGGCGCTCTTGCTTGGAGCGTAGTGGGTAGTCTTACCGGCCGATGATGGACGGTGGCATCTCTTTCTTTGTCGTGTCCCTCCAGTTGTATCTAATGAATGAAAGTGATATAAAAGAAAATAGACGATAACGTACACTCATTCGATGATTGGTCATTATGTGGTGATTCTATTCAAAATTATATGGTTAAGTTTGGTCTTCATACTTGTAAATACTATGAAAGAGGAAGAGTTGGGTCTTCAAGAACAACCGTGCCCCCCCTCCCTCATTGTTGAAAAGATTAAAAGGGAGGGGAGGTTTTGGGTGTTGGCGGAAGCGAGACTTATGAGTTGTTTAATACCAGGAGAGTAATGCGTGTGGTAATATGGTTTCGTTAAAACCTTGTAAACTTTCTCCTTTATTAATCGAATGGAGCAAGGTTTTTGCCCTCGTTTCAAAAAAAGTTAACCCAGCCTTGCTAACGTGTATTTGCATGGCTCCTCAAGCACCATTCACGTTAGAGGGTTTTGTCATGTAATCTTTTTGATCTATTATTTTTCACTGAATCGCGTGAATTTTATCTTTTTTTAAATAACCATTTAAAAAAATTCTAAATACAAATGCACCTACAACTAATATATGTCTATACACTTTTGTATCTAAATAAAGTTAAGCAAGTTATTTTGAGACAAAGGGAGTATGTTGACACATTTTTTTATGTATATATTTACTCGTTTGTTCAACGACAAGTATTATGGCCGAAGAGAATACTTGCTTTCCGAGGGAATAATCTGCTGTTAGTACTTAGTACTTCCTCTGTGCGAGATTATAAGACCGGCACGCATTTCTAGATTCTAAATTTAATCACCATAATACAAAAAGTATATTTCAAAATACATATCATGAGAAAGTTTAGATGTTTTACTTTCTAATGATATAATTTTTATTTCGTACATTTCATATTATGTTAGATGATGTTGGTATGTGATGGTCTTATAATTCAGAACGGAGGTAGTAGTCATACACTTGTACTCGCACTATTACACTCGTGATTTGTTAATTAGAAAGAACACACTTGTTTGCCAGGTTCGAGGCGGGCGAGCCTTGGAATGTTTGCAGCCAAACCAAGACTCGAGCGTCTGTCGCCCAACCACTTGCTGGTTATGAACGCAGGCTAACTGAACCCTGCAAAATGCACGTCTCTCTTCGGCTTAACCTGGTAAGAGCATGTCTAGCAGATCCCTCATATTTCTGCCCCGTATCTCGCCGTTTTTTCGCCCCGTATCGAAAAGTTGCTAACGGAAGAACCATTCCGTCTAGCAGACCCCGTATTTCGCCCCGTATTTTCAAAAATAAAAACCCCGGGAAGTTCAATTTCATTGATCATACATACGGATCAACGATTCTACATCCAGAATGCGCGATCCTACTCGGGGAGGTCGACTAGGTACGAGTCCGCCTCCGCCTCCCGCAACTCCGCCTCCTTCGCGGCGGCGATGGCCGCCGCCACCTCTTCCTCCTCCGCCCTCTTCCTCTTGGCGTCGTCTTTGAGGAACCGTCGTAGCTCCTTCAACAAGTCGGGGCCTCCTCCTCATCGCCGGCGAGCGGAGCTCCTCCAGCCGCCGGTGCTCCCGTTGCTCCAAGCCTCCTTCGCCCGGCCGGCGGCGCTCCCGGTCGGCGCGCCACTCGTCGAACTTGGGCCCGCTCATCGGCTTCATCGCGCGGATCCTCGTTGTACCCGGCGCCGCCCGCCGCGAAGTCAACGAGCTTCGGCGGGACGTACGCGGCGCCGGCGTACCCGCAGGCCAAACGCCGGCTCCCGGCGGCGGATCTCTTGCATTGGCGCCGCCACGCATCCTCCACGTTGTCCCGGCGAGCGGGATCGCTCGATCCGCCGCCGGCGAGGCGGCATCGCGGCGGCGGGCGTCCATGCCGGATCCGGGGTGGAATGCGGCGCGGGGAGCGACTAATTGCTCGCCGGGAGCGAGGAGGAGGAGGCGACGGCGCACGGCGGAGCTAGGGTTGCGAGCGAGGGTTAACCCCTCACTCGCACCTGCGCCACTATAAGTACGGGGCGACGGGGCCGATTTCCTGGGCCCCGTATTCCGCCGAAACGGGCCGGCCCGGATACGGGGCCTGCTAGACGCCCAAACTCGCTCCGGTCCCGTATCCCGCCAGAATTTTACGGGGTGAGCGGGTTATACGGGGCCTGTTAGACATGCTCTAAGGCCGCTACTGGTGCATCAATCGTGACGTATACGCTGTATCCTGTATACACTAGTACAGCCAGCTACCTGGACGTGCGTGGCTAGGAACAAATGTGTTCTTCCAAACAACCTGCCGCGTCAGAAGAATGATTCTTGTTCGGCCCATTTGGGAGACACGCTGAAGACAGAAGAACCAACCGAAGCTCTCCCGATTCGGTGACTATATCCCTCATGTTGACCTATGGAGATGGCATGCGTGT
>NC_061510.1:382572692-382626744 GCF_022539505.1 Lolium rigidum
TTGGCGGAGCGATCGATGATCGGTTGCTGGTAAGTAATTCATGCACAATTATTCACCGGGGACCTTCAGATCGCCTGACTGATCAATCGCGGCATTGATCAGAGGTGTCAGAGCGCGGATCGTCGATTCGTGAGACGCATCTCTTCTCCTGTCCTGTGTGCCGTGTCCGTGCATGAACGTGGAGAGGTTGCATGGACGTGGAGAGGGACCAGCGTTTTGTTGTTCCTGGTTTAGCAGGGCGATGGGTTATACGCTCCTCTCAGATGCTGATATCTGTTCTGCTCATTTTGTATTTTCATTTACCAACTGGCCAATGATTGGCTTAATGTTGGATGGTGCCAAATTGTCGACCTATAAGCCATAGCTACACGGGCACGGCAGAACTAGCAGTAAGAAACCATGGCCTCTAGTGCACTCCAAAAGTTAAAATTTCTCAAGGACTTTTAGTTACACAAGAATATGATGTCTAGCGAAGTTTGAAGATGGTACAGAACGAGATGATTTCATCCACCACACCAGCTCCATGGGACTAGCGGTAGTACGGATCCTTGATGGTGTGAGTATTTGGGCTGAACTACGTCAGTGCACACCCTGCTAATAGAAATTCAGAGAACAAATATGCCGCGGTATATAGACATATCTCAACGAACAGTCAAATTGCTGCAGCTTGGAGCCCGGCGGCTGTTTTCACCGAGGTATAGCTCTCGTTTCCGATTTGCAACGAAACCACTATGCACGGGACGAAACGGGAAGATTGCCTGACGCTAAATTCTGGAAGCGATGTGATGAACTCATCACACCTTGTTTATCTTGGCTCTTCTTGTTTGATGACGCTGCCCTTGCAACTCTGTGTGATTTTCCGACGGCTTTCCCTTTCGTCAGTGCAGGTCTCGTTGCTGCATCGGATGCCACTCGCAACGATTATAGCCGACTCGGAACAGTTCGCGTGCGTTGTTTCTTCTGAATATACAGTGTGCACCCATCAGCAATGCATCGACCGTGTTTCTGAATTCCACCCGCTGAGTTGGGCCTGAAACGCTTGCCTGATTCTTGCTACAGCCCAGTCAGTTTCGTCCCTTTCCATCATGGCATCTTCCCATTTGCTACATTGTAATAGTACACACAAACAGAACACCGAGCAACCATACGGTTGTCGAAAATTATGGGGAATATGGGTGTCTTGATCGAACTCATCTATTTCCATCCTTGGCCTGTATTGTTTTTGTATTTTTAGGGGACCTTTTTTTTGAAAAGGGATGGAATTTCCATTAACAGTGGTGCTCAGCAAGCAACCAAAATAGATACAAAAGAAGGAGCCACATCGACCCAACCCGAACACTCGATCTCAACTCTATACCCATATTGGGACAAAGCATGTGCTACCCTATTACGTCCACGACAACAATGGATAAAATCATAAACATCAAATTCCTAAATGCATTTGCTAGGAACTTCCCGCATCAAAACACCAACTTCTGACAGCTCACGAGACTTTGCCTTCAGCGCTGAAACTTGGCAATCAGATTCAAACACCACCCTATTAATACCCAAACGTTCTGCACCTTCAATTGCTGCAACACATGCTTCAGTTTTTGCCTGTAATGCACTCCGAAGATGTCCAAGTTTCCTAGCACCTGCAGCAATGAATTCCCCTGTGTTTGATCTGACTATAAAACCCATGCACCATCGCCTCAACTCTCATCAAAAGCTGCATCAAAATTGATCTTCACAAAATCCCTAGTCGGCTTCTCCCAAACATCTCTTCTCACAAAATCACTATTTGTTTTAACATCTCGTAGATACACACTAAGGCGGTAAGCAGATTTAACTGAAAAATACCCTTATTATCATGATTCCATGCTACCATATCCTCCATTCCTCCTCTAACTGGGATTTTCAAATTTTCGTTAACATCAAACACTGAATACAGAAGCTCTGTATCCCACTGATTTGTGACAGGGCCCATCAATTCAGCAACTTTTATTTTCTCCAACACATGCCAAAGCATGCGTCATTATATATTAGAAGAAGCCATCGAGAAGAAAGGAGCATACAAGTGTAGCAAAGCTACAAGAAGTTCAGAGAAAACGAAAAACAATTTTGCAAGGCTAACTTATATCCCCGGTCTAAGCTATCGTCGGGAGGTCTAGCATGTAAAGGTAGCCGACGGAGCGCCTTGGCGCCAGCCAACAACCACTGGTTGGCCTCATCCAGGATCGACTGAACCAACATATGTCAGTTGGGAGTTGTGTTCTTGAAGACTACATCATTTCTGGTCTTCCAAAGCCTCCACATGGTAAGGATGATGATAGATTTGGCACCCTTCCGGACAACAGATTGTGCATTCGCAGTAGTTGTAGCAAACTAATTGTTGAACTCATCATTGCGATCTGGCATGCAAGATAAAAGGTTGAGCTTGCTGCAGACGTCGAACCAGATTTGTTACAAGAAGGAGCATTGTATCATGAGATGCGTAATGGTCGGAGTCTTGATCACATAGCGCACAAGTGTCGTTATCTGACAGTCCATGGCGCAATCTCCGCTAGTTTGTCCAACACCGATCCAGGGAGGCGAGCCAGGCAAAAACCTTGCACTTAAGGGGTGCCCAGCAGTCCCAAATTGCGTTGTGGTGGGGTGAGATCACCGTTCCTTCGAATAAAGATCTGTAAGCAGACTTGGAGGAGTACTCTCTAGATGCAGACATGTGCCAGACGAACACATCTTCGCTGTCAGGATTAGTTTGTTGGGCATCAAGCAGATCGACCAAGTGCAGGAATTCAGCAACTTTCAGACCATCCTCTTAGTCAACATATGGGCTAGGACTTCTAGGTCGTCGAGTAGATCCTCCTAGTAACCAAGGATATCTCCACACATCGATAGAATCTCTCGTACAAACTCTCCAGATAATTTCCTCTTTTAGTAGCTTGACACCCCTTAAAATACTATACCATGTATAAGACATACCAGGTTGAGGTTTTGCTTCTAGAATCGAACAATCAGAAAAACAGAGGGCTTTCAAAACAGTACAACACAAATAATCTAGATTCTGCAACATTCTCCAACCCTGCCTTGGAAGCATTGCTAAGTTAAAAAAATATGTAAATCTCGAAACCCATCCCACCGTCCTATTTATTCTTTTGTCATCTTCTCCCAACTTATCCAATGACATCTCTGCTTCTCATCTTGT
Source organism: Lolium rigidum (assembly GCF_022539505.1). NCBI lineage: Eukaryota > Viridiplantae > Streptophyta > Magnoliopsida > Poales > Poaceae > Lolium > Lolium rigidum. The sequence goes on from NC_061510.1 coordinate 382,575,880, forward strand.
TGACTCCACCAATAACGACATATCATGGCACTAATTTCCTCACGAAGTGTCTTTGCTAAATCAAAACATGACATAGAGTAAGTAGGAATAGCCTATGCGCTGGATTTTATCATGATTTCTTTACCTGCTCTTCACAAAAGCTTCTCCTTCCAACCCTCGATCCGCTGTCAAACTTTCTCTTTTAAATACTCAAACTCTTTATATTTTGAAGCTCTAAGATGAACAAGAAAACCCAAATATCCTTCATTTTGCGACTCATGTGGTATACCAAGAGTATTTAGGACAGTCTGCTTTGATGCTTGTGAAGTTCCTTTACTAAAAAAGGCAATGAATTATTTTTATTTATCATTTGCCCTGAATGGTGCTCATATAATGCAATAATCTGAATGAGCTTACCCTCATTACTACCGTTTGCCCACATCACAATCAATGAGTCATCAGCAAAGAAAAGATGGTTATTCTTTGGAGCATTTGAACAAAGTTGAATACCTTGGATTGTACCCTCCTCCTCAGCATTTTAAGGCAATGCCGATAAGCCTTCAGCGCACAAAATAAAGAGATATGGTGACAATGGATCGCCTTGTCTTAGCTCTCGCTCCGTACAAATGATTCTGTCGAATTACGATTTACTTTCACTCTATATGATACTGACTGGACACAGTTCAAGATTACCTTGACCCATTTAGCAGCAAAACCCATCTTGTCCATTATCTTCTCAAGGAACACCCATTCAACACGATCATATGCCATACTCATATCCAATTTAACTGCAACTAAACCATCTCTTCTTCCCTTCTTGAGAGGCATGGAGTGAATTATTTCATAGGCCAAAAGAGTATTGTCCATAATCATACGACCCGGTACAAACGCGGACTGTGCCGGTGAAATAATGAATGGCAACACAATCTTCAACCGATTTGCTAACACTTTCAAGATAAATTTATAAAGAACATTACACAAACTAATACGATGGAATTCAGTGATTTCTCAGGGTTCTTGACCTTTGGAATAAGGACAATATTAGTCTCGTTCCATCCATCAGGCATTTGGCCACCATTAAGAACACTAAGCACTTCACCTTGCACTTTTGGAACAACCATATACCAGAATTTCTTATTAAAAGTCGCAGGTATACCATCCGGACCCGGAGCCTTTAAATCACCAATAGAATTTAGAGCTTCTGTAATTTCATCTGGTGTATACTCCCGAGTGAGAGAGATGTTCATCTCATCCGTGACGGATTGAGGTACATGGCGTAAGAGATCATCATTTATCATACCTACAGAAGACGTGAACAAAATTTTCTAATGATTAGCAATAAAAGGCCCTATTTCTTCCTTCCTCTCCGCTACTCCTCCTCTCTCCCTGTTCAACCTACGAATAACATTCATTCTGTTTCTTTTTGAAGCAAAGGCATGAAAGTAACATGTATTGCGGTCTCCGAACTTCAGCCAGTTTGCATGGGCTCTTTGTTTCCAGTACAAATTATGTTGGTCTTCTAGACGTCCCAACTTAAATCTCAGAACATGTTCCCTTGACATCCGTTCTTCATCAGTTGGGCCTCTTCTACACTTTTCCAACTCCGTATTTGCCTTTTTTATACGGTTCTTTAACTCACCTAACACCTCCTTATCCCACAACCACAATTTCCGAACCACCATTTGTACTACCTCCTTTACAAAATTAACTCCTTCCTCAGACGCCGAGTTCCACGCTTCCTCCACAACCCCAACACATTCATCTTCTTGGATTAATAGTTCAGTATGAATAAATCAGAATGTTTTATTTCACATTCAAAATTAAATAGATCGCCAGCGATACGATGCTTCACCATGATCACTTGTAGTTTGTGAAAGGAACTTGCTCGGCCAATAACTGATGCAGATAATGTCTTAATTAAATAAATAAAGAACTTAGTATTTATTAAACTTATGACAACGTTGTTCCTGGCGAACAATCTGGGAGCCAGCGACGCCTTCTGCGGCAGCCAGGCAGCCAGAAACTCCAATGACTGGTGGTAACTACTTGCTGATCTGTAGTTTCCACCAGATAAAGTATGGAGTCGGATCTGGCTTGCAGCAGCCGTGGAACTGAGCATAGCAGCCAGAGCTGCTATCTTCATTGCACGGGACAGCTTCAGGTGGAAATAATAACCAACAAAATGTTAGTCTAGCTCATGATCAATAAATACATGTGCAAAATTTAAGTGCAAAGTTGGTATAGGTAATAAATGAGAAAAGACGCGTCATTTTTCATATATAAAGGAACTCAAGTATGCTCCGCTGGGTGGGGGGGGGGGGGCAGTGGCCCCCCCGAACTTCACTAAGCTCCGCCATTGTTTGCATTCGTTTGCTTCCAAATAGTCCAGGCCACTATGATGAAGTCCCCCTTGAAGAAAGGCTTGTCGTAGTTTCCTCTGGTGTTGGAAAACATGGTTGTTTTCAACAAAAATACCAATGATCCCTTGAAGGGCCTCCTCCGGACACTCTTTACCCATTGTGCGAAAAAAGGCATTAGCATTTTCAGATTATAGACGAGATTTTGTTCCCCTCAAGCAATATTTCTATTCCCTACGTAAACGAGATGTGTTCCTCAGACTCAATATTCTTATTCCCCGATTAGATGGGATGTGTTCTCCGAGTAGACGAGACGTGTTCCCCGAGTAGACTATATGTGTTCCCCGAGTAGACGAGTTGTCTTCCTCGAGTAGCCGAGATGTGTTCCCTGAGTAGATAAGTTGTGTTCCCCAAACGCAATATTGTTGTTCCCCGGTGTATATTATTTATTCCTTCGTTTAGAAAGTTTTGTTCCACTTACTATAGAAAATTAGTTCCAGTAATTTATTGTTCGTTCGCTAGTGTAACTAGCGTGTAGCCTGAAACTTTTCCAGGCAAGCATCGTATCTCTCCTCTTTCCTATCAGATTTAGGCACGCTTTTGTGCGACCAATCATATGTTAGCTGGAGCAACCAATTTTTATTTTAGTCCTCTCTATTGTAGCTGCAACAATCAATTTACATAGTGCTTACAATATCAAATAAGCTAATGTTTACTTTGACAATTTACATCTATATGCACAGGAAGAAACTAACTCAGGATACAGTTGGCCGGTTCGCTTTCCCAGCGGAGAGATATATGGGTGACCTGGAGCTGCTGCTGCTTGAAGACTAGCTCGGAAAATAAAATAATTTTCTCACCAAGAAAGCACAAGAACAATCAGCATTACCGAAATTGAACAGTAAATATTGACGACATAATACTAGAGTAGCTTTGTTGCACGCAGCAACGCTGCTTGTGTTTTCGGCGGGCTTCATTTTTCTGGATTTGCTTATTTCATAACTTATCTATCCTAAAAGAAAAATGGGCGTTCAACTGAGACAGAATGCATCATCCCGTACAGCCCAGCTACACATTAGTGGGACTCTCTAAGACTTACACATGCAGCCCAGCTGGCCCAAGCCGGGCGAATCAGCCGGAGTACCCGGGCTCGCCCATGTAGGCCCAACCTGTCGCGAGTGAACGACTATCTCCACCCGTAGATGGGCTTGTAAAGCCCATGGAACCGTTCCCCACTGGCCACTCCCCACCGCGCTTCGCACGCAACCGCGTGTACCTCCTCGCTGTGCCGCCAATTTTCTCCTCCTCCGTCTCGAGCAGGCGTGGGGATCGGGGCGACGATGACTCTCGGAGAGGCGGAGGCGGACCGCGGACCGACCCGAATCCAATTTCTGGGGTTTTCGATCTTTTCCGATCGTACCAATCCGGTGACGCCGTTCCGCCCTGATTCATCTCGGACGCATCATATTCATAGGTACCGATGATCTGCCCTCTTCCTCCAATCTCCTTCATGGATCGCATAGTCCGAGCTGTTCCTCGAAATTTCAGCTCACGTGCGCGTTAGCTCGCGCGGTAGATGTTCTTTCCGATTACTGTTGATTTGGAAGCAATGTCGGTTCCCCTTAGTTGTAGTTTAAGCCGCAAATGACGTCGTGTTTAGGGACGATGGCGGCCGCCGGCTGCCCAATCAGGCAATCAGGGCGGGGGAAGAGGGGGCGGCCTAACGCGATTATATATGATATTGTGGCGTTAGATCAAGTAAGACTGAGGTAGAGAAATTCTATTTTCAGTTTTCAAGTCAACCAAATGTGGGTTCTACTTCTAGGACGGCGGTTACATGTTCTTACCTCTTAGTCCTGCAATAGTGGGTGCTTGAGAATCAGGATTTGACATGTTCTTACTTCTTAGTCCTGCAATAGTGGGTGCTTGAGAATCAGGATTTGACATGTTCTTACTTCTTAGTCCTGCAATAGTGGGTGCTTGAGAATCAGGATTTGACGTAAATTTGTCTGTTTCAGAGTCAGCTTGGCTGTTAGGTGCCGCAGGTATATATAGGGCAGGCCTATAGGCGCGACTAACAACGTCAGCTGTTTGGCTCCTCCTACTTGAATGACGAGTTCCATTTTATGGTTAGAACAGTGCTTGTATTGAAGTCATACCATTTGTCTAGTCAGATTTGGTTGCTAATATACTATACACAGTGCCATTTAATTTTGTTATTTCCAGTCAGATTTGGTTGCTACAGTATACCATCGTCTTATTTGTTTATGAACATTTCATAGCTTGACTGACTTAGCTATCGTGAAGTTATCAACTGGGGCAGTTCAATCTAACTTCGGTTTTTATCCTTATTCAATCAACACTGTGGAAGCAAATGATTGAACTGTACTTGTTTTTGTAGATTGGCAATGCTTGTTCTATATTCAGTTATCTGGTGAGATGAACTGAAGTGTAGATTACGTTTGTATGTTCTTCCTTGCAAACTGTTTTAGCTCTTTAACTTAGTTGACCGGATTGAAGTTTCAGCATCTCACTGTATAAGTACAACACCTGCCATTCGGCTGAATTTTTTTTTCAGTAGAGCCCAAACTACCGTTCTGAATGCCCTGATCCAATCAATACACGACCACATTACAACTTGTCAATATCCATATGGTACACCAGGATATGTATCCATATTTGCAGGTTTGCATTGTTACGTTATATTTCACAAATGGTCGTTAGTTTTGTGCTCTAAATAAATTGCCGAGAGTGCTTTGAGAATCAGGAAAACCAAAAAGTTGAACTCAAATTGCGAATCAGGAATTGGTACATGTTGGGGAACATCTTTATTGAGTTAAGGTGCCATTGTTTCCCCCTTTTCTCTTTTCACAGGTAGGGGCCATCTTTCTATCTTAGGGCATGGACAATGGAGGCATACGCATGCCACTGCCTCACGATTTCCACGTAGGCTCGGATGATTCAAACCACACCTCAGACCAGGATCCATCCAACGCTAGAAGAAAAAGGGACAATTTAGCGGGTCCCACAATCCAGATGACGGGACATAGCTTTTCCTTGCAATCTCTCTGTTCTTCTCGACAGCACCGAGCCAGCGGCGGCCACGGCCACTGCTCCAGCCCCATCCCTCGTTCTCTTGTCCCGAGCATTCCTATACCTTGATTGAAATCTCTTACTACACAGCACACACATCCGATTTCTCGATTTGTATCTCCCCGTGGCTCTATTTATTCCATTGATTGAGAAGATCTCCGACCGTGGGGAAAGTTTTTTGCGCTCATCGCCGTCGCTCTGGGCTCTGAGCTCAGGCCTCTCGGGTTGAAGACGCGGATGAGTTTCCGCCGAGGAGGATCTCCTCTAGCTCGTGGCCTCACCCAACAAGGGTAGGATCCAGCACATCTGCATCTGGCGTGCTCCTCCATTTATTCGATTGAAACCTTTCTATTCTTCTCTAGCTTCACTTATTTTTTGAGGCCGCCCTCGTCTCAGCCGGATTCGGTCGTCGTCGAGGATGTCGCGGCTTCTTCCCTCTCGGAGTTAGCTGTGTGCGTGCTCCGACGGCGGGACGAGAGAGACACCGACATCACACAACGATATGCTCCTTCCATATTTCCTCTGGTTCCCCTTCCTTTTTCCACTCTCTCTCCTCACCTTTTCTCTCGGGAGGCTGCCTCCTCTGCAAGAGACTAGTTGGTCTGTGGAGCGACTACCGAAGCTAGACTCTGACATCCGAGCCTAGTTGGCCTGACGGGGCAGTCAGTTGGGGCTAGGCGTTGGCCATGCCCTTAGATCCTCAAAAAGGTTACCCATCTTCTGCCGAAAGAGCAAATGGTAGCTCATGGCCCTATTCTAGCATGTCAGCAATTGTAAAACGTGTGCTCTAAAGAGGAAATTGGTGACATTGAGTGAGGACGCATGAGAGTGCATTTTTGTTCCATTTCTTCACATTCAGAACTTGATTGGCACAATTTTCTTGACCACATGGTAGAACAATGAGAGTCCAGCGGGTAGTTATATTAATCCATCAGACTACCAGAGAAGCCATGAAGTCAGCATAAGAAAACTCAGACCAACGGGTGGGCAGCATGAGCATGTTCAACATGGTTAACCATATCTTGAGTTTGCAAGAACAATATAAAATCATAAATTTGTTGAGTGATATCTCTCTGTAATGCATCGAATGTTCAGTTCGGTGTCACACTGTCTAATCTGCCTCTTGTCGAAATTTTATGAGTTTGCATGGAATGACAATAAAGGCACACTAGAGCAACAATTAATTATTATTTTATAACTAAAACATATTTCTAAGTATTTATATGGAAATATGGTTGGTATAAATAGCAAAACGTGCATGATGTATTGTTCCAAAACTATTAACAAAATTCAGGGATGGATATGTATTATGCTTAAAGTTATGTAAAGATAACTCATTTTTCATTATCAATTTTTTTCATAATACCAGTTACAAAAAAAGGCAAGCATTGGTTTTGTAATTCTTTTATGGAACAATACTGCTTTTCTTATCCAGTTCCTAATATCAGAGACTATTTGATATTGAAATATGTATTCTGTGTACTGCAGCTATCTTTTTTTAAAAAAAAATTGAGCTCTGTATTTTTAGTACTTATGAAATTGTAACAATTATGAACTCCATGTATATCAGCTTCCTGGACATGAATCATCCTCACGTATGTCTTGCAATTATTGTAGGAATTGAGGATAGAGCTCTTCTGTTTGCACAAACGATTGCCGCTCGCAATATATCCCGCTCAAGGCCTCGACCCTCGTGGAACTTGTGAGGGCTGTAAAGGTGATGCGTATCTCCTATTACGTCAACAAGATTGTATTACTTGAACTTTACTGCATGCATCCTACTTCTTTGTTTCATATGCTGCACAATGTTGTGTCTCACTTTTTCTTCCAATTATCTTTATATATGATGTGATGTTCCAATAACAATCAAACCAGCCTTTTCGTTCATGTCAAGAGGTAATTGATTGTTATTTGTGATGTAATAAACTTGCTGTCATCCAAATAAAATATAAGCAGATGCATACTTAAATTATTAAGGATAGAGTCACAAGGAAGAAGATAGCCAGTGAGGCTACTATGATTATGCCTTTGTTCTTTGCTGGACAACATAATCAGAGCCATCCTGACATCTTCTTCTTGTAATGGAATAATGAACAAGTTAATAAAAAGCATGCTCCCTCTGCCAGCCAGTAATTAATTACGACCTACATATATACAATAGACTATGCAGGGAGGGGGGTAGATAAAATACTTTTGTTTCGCGCTAGAGCATCATCACAATCCATCTTAGTGACTGTCTGTGTCATGCAATAAACAACGAGCCCTTCTCAGATTTCCTGAGTTCTTTAACATCACAGTGTTGGTTGCTTACCTCTTGTCTCAGGTGCAGGCAGTACTTACCTAGAAATAAATTAACTCAACCAGTGTTGATGGCATGTGCCATCAAGTTGTGAATGTTTGACGTTTTGCATGGCGCTCTTTCTAGCAGAAACCTAGTTGGGCAGGGATATTCTCACCACTTTACAGCAGCAGACATGGTTCATATACTGGAATTTAGGTTGCTCGCGTGTTATTTTTTTTATGAGTGTACCTTATCTTGTTGTACGTTCCTGTTTGGGGAGGTTCTTGCTATATATTTCAGGACTCGTGATTTGTTAACAGACTGTTTTGTGTTTGTGCAAATCACATGCTGCTTTCACGAATTGATTGATATAATTGGTTTTCCATTTATCACGCTCTTCAGAATAATTCGATTCTTACTTATAATGTTATTCAAATTATTTACCATTTTTATTTAAAATATCTTTGTAACTGATTACCATCTCCCAATTAGTGGTTATGTGAAGCAATGTCGTAATAAACAGCCAAGAATCCACCAGAAATGCACTTTTGAACTTAGGAGCATATGCTCCTATAAGCAACTTGTATTGCCCCCTCTTCTACTATACAGGAGGCATCTAATTCCTTAGAAAAGTTGAGCATTTGGCTGAATTGACTCCATGAGACTTCAGAAGAAGTAACTCATTCAACAAATGCCATATATATGTTTGAATCTGCAGTGATTACAGACGAGTGTAATTCATTATCCATGGCCTTTGTAGAAATTAATTCACTTCCTTTTCTTATGGGAAAATTGCTCTTTGCTTAAGCAAGAAATTGATAACTTTGGAACGAATCATAAGTTATTTTCAAACTTTGTAAATTTAGGCCAACTCGTGTTGAAAGAGCTTAGCTTGACCGTAAGGCCCTATAAGAGCGAACAAGGCTTGACTTTACCAAATTAAGTAGTGTTTGGACTTGTATCAACCTCCAGATTTTCTGGATAGTTGATGTTTTAACTCACCTTTGACTGAAAAAAATACCCTCAGATGCTCAGATTGTACCTTTGTGACTACTTGGTTGTCAAATTCCACTGCAAGCGCATTAACCTAACCAGCTTTCTCACCTAAGCATGTTTTGTTAGACAAGATGTTCTCTATTCACTGAACACCTTTATCTTTTTGTTTCCTTGGTAATTATTTTCTAGCAAAGTGAAACAAACATCGCGGGAGCCCGGGGTGTGCGCCAGTTACTCCCCTAGATTAGATTTTCTTTTTCTTGGGTTGAGTTGTACGGCGTGTTGTGTCCGTCCTCGGACTTGTACATAAACTCTTCTTTATCTATCAATGCATCGAAACGCAAGGCTTTTGCGTTTTCGCGAAAAAAAACAAACATTTATGTTCATTATCTCCTATGCCAGTTCTTACTATTGTCTAGCAAAGAGACACAGACTTGTAATGGCTGTGCAGGGTGTTAAGAGTGTTGAGTGCTGGCGCCGATGGGTGTTTTTGGGTTCAGTTCTGTTGCATGCCCTAGGCATGGAGTGAGTTCCTGTAAATTGTGGTTTTCCCCATATCTATAAATCAAAGGCAGAGCTCCTGCCGTTCACCGTTAAAAAAAAATTCCGACTCTCTTTTCTTGAAAATGGTAGGTACACATTCTCTATCCTTTTAATTTCCATCTCCATTGAAGAAGGTCATCTAGGTCAGCATGTCTGTCTGTGATTTTCCTGCAATGTCATTGCTTACGTAACACATATAGGGTTTCTTGACCACATCTTCAGTGCATATATTATACTACCCGTTGATCTAAGTAACCTGGTTGAAAGTTCCACTACAAATTATGATGTCTTAGCAGACCATGGGAATGGGATTATTACTGTTGAAAGCAATATGTTTTTTTTAAGTTCCTTGTTACATAACTGGTATTGCTTGGTTTTTTTTAGAACATAAGGCAAAGCGATGCTCCATCTGTGCAGGTGTTAAGGTCTTAGGTTCTGGGTGTTGCCGATTGAGACTAAGCTGTTACAGCAAGAAGGCTTCAAGGCATATATCTAAAGATGTGTTTTTCCAGTACTTAACATCAAGTTAACAAGTTACCAATCATTGGTCTACTTTGACAATGTTGCCTTGAGGTCAGCGTATTCAGCTTAAATATTGTCTGTTATGGTCGTTTCTGTATGGAATATGGTGGAAATAAATATCTAGTATAAGATTTATAGGCAATGATTTGATATTTCAAACTTAAATATGGTGAAACTGTTTGCATTACTATGAAGTGAAGGACTGACATTAGACAATAGAAAATGGTAGTAAGTACCAACCTGGTTGCTGATTGATCAAAGTCATAAACTCAATTCAACGAAGTTTCTTGTCACACACCAACTGGTACTAACAGATGAGATGACCTTTGTCCCATCAAGCCACCACTTTAAAACATGCCTATAACTCACCTATGTGAAGGTTAGGCAACCAAAGCAACATTGACTTCTTGGTAGAGGTTAGATATGTATGCAAGCTCCTCTACAGCTTTGGACGCCGAGTTAACCTCTTTGACTCTTCTCAGACAAGCTGTAACCTTTTTCTCCCCGAAGCATCCTAATAGCTATACACACTTGACATCATTTTACTTGAACTTTGAACTTGTTTTACACCTTTACCAAACAAGCAACATTCCTAGTCATTTATACTAGTCAATAAACATTGGACTTCATGATTAATTACCATGAAAATAAAGTAAGTCATCTAATCGGCATGCGCAACTACTTTAATTATGAGAAAGAAAACCAAATTTGGTGTGCTGCTGGATTGCTCATCAGGTAACATGTATTCTGGAATTCAGGATTAATATGTGGCCAGCCAAAACTCTCTACATATGGTAGTAATTCATAACTCCGTTGCAAATCAAACATATATTTGCGACAGGTCTTTATATTAGTCATTTCATCTCTCCTGTAGAATTACAATTTCAAAAAAATAAAAAACTTAATTAGCACTTTCATTTCATTCAATCCAACCATCAGAGGAATCTAGCTGCAGAAAACTTGTAGTATGATGTATCTTGAGTCTTCCTTTACATGCTATTAACTCTTTAATTTGCATGCTCATTACTTTTTTTTATCTCAACATTAATTTGTATGGAATAGCAACATACACATGCCCAACGGTTATCTCTTGATCAATATTTGGCGTCAACAATCCTGCAGTCCGTTTGAATTTTACCTATTATTTTAAAATACTAGTTCATTTAAATGACTTTTTTTAAGTTTCTTGTTACATTATCTGGTATTGCTTAGTTATTTTCCATAACATAAGGCAAAGCACTTTCATAACTGAATAGATAAAAAAAATTCTCTAGTGACAGGCTGATAATTAATCATTTGAAGAAAAATCAAGCTTGAGTATGAACGCTGACAATTTCATGACTATAGTTTTTTTCTGCTTGCTCGCAAATAGTTTAGTACTGTATCCCATATGCTAGCGAGAAATAGTACCTAGTATCCCATTTCGAGTATGAACGCTGGAAATGCAATGTATGGAATCAAATGGGTGAAGTAGAAGCAAACTTTTGATCATTGCGTTTGGCCAGATAAATGAGCTGTCAATTTCAAATTTCATCATTCCAGTGTCCTGAACTTCAAATTTAATTGCTAATCTTCTGAATAGATTGACACAACATGATCAACTTGCATTGTCTAAATTTTAATCTCATATTTCATGTCATCAAAGAATTATTTTCCACTAACTTTCTAAATACAATTTTGCCAACATGCTTACAGTGTTAATTTGAATTCAGACAAGTAGAGAAAATTCTGGAGAAAAATCTAATTCATTTATTACCATGGGCGTCAGGCTCCAAAAATATGTGTAGAATTAATACCGTTAACACTTTATACTTGGATTCTCTTAACTTTGCACAACAATTTTGGATACTTTGTAGACATGCCTTGTGATGTTCTGTAATATCTCATGAAGCATAGACGATGTATCTTTGACTGAAGTTAGGCAAAAACGTGCACATGCTGCAAGTAACCTCTGTCAATGCGGTTAGAGAACACACAAACAAATATCTAGCCTTTAGGGTTAGAACTCGCTGCAAATACCAGATACAGACCAGACGAACTAAGGTAACAATCCACACAATATAAAAATTGTAATATTTCTGTAAGGCAGTGGGGGAAAAACATTTCAAGACATGACTCAGATGAAGATACCTGAAAACAAGGCATCTCTCATTTAGGAGTGGTGAGAGACATTAAGTTATTGCTCTTAATCCAAACCTCTCATCTTTCACCATTCCCCATGAATGCTACAAATTTACACCACAATCATGCATGTACATGAGAACAAAGACCAATAGCTATTCCGCTACTGCATCCCAAGGTCAACCGGCTCCTCAACATGGCAGTACTGCTGCATTCCTTGGGAGCTGGATGCCACAGCAGTGTTAGGGCAAACCAAGGGGCTCACCTCATTCCACCTCATGCTCTGGTCTCCCATGCCGAAGAAGCATTCCAGCCCGTCCAGCTTGACCTGATTGAACTGGAAGCTCTCATCAAGCTCTAGCGCCGGTAGCACGCCGGAACACTGGATGCCACGTTCGGTGAGCGGAGCCGTGTGCACAGATGGCACCGCAAAGGTTTGAGTTTCCTCGTACATTGGTGGAGGTGGCAGGGCTGCAAATGAGCTTCCTCCTAGCTTAAACAGAAGCTTCCGGATTGACTCGTCGACTTCTTCTCCGATACGATCACCATTCCCTATTGATCCCGACATCGGATGCACTGGCATGGCCATGGCATGCTGGTGCCAATTGTAAGCACCAGCAGCAAAGCCATTTGTTCCGTTTGTGTCCCTGGTTCCTTCTTCCTTCTGCCCACCAATTGCTACCTGGCGTGCGAACTGCTGCTGCCTCTGGTCCTTGCGGGACTGCTTGCCGAAAAGCTTCTTCTTGAGCCTTGTGTTCCAGTAGTTCTTGATGTCATTATCTGTCCTCCCTGGCAGCTGTGCCGCTATTATCGACCACCTACACCCACAGCATGCAGGGCTTGTTTAGAATTTAGATCATAGATTGTACTACACCCATGTGCCTGTCTACCAGGTTGCAGCTAATCCTACAGTTGAGTTGATCATACAAGTGACAGGATGGGCGAGATCAACTGTGCCAGTACCTGCTGCCTATGCTGATGTAGAGGCCGAGGATGATCCTGTCCTCCTCCTCCGAGAACCCGCCGTGCCTGATGTTAGGCCGGAGGTAGTTGAGCCACCGGAGGCGGCAGCTCTTGCCACACCTCTTCAGACCTGCTTGTGCACCAGACAAACAAGCATACACACCTAATTAGCTTCCTTCTGTTACTACAAGAGTTACTGGCAGCATCGCTACATCGTGTGCATGGAAATTGTGTGATAAGCACATACCAATCTTCTGCGGCAGGGCGATCCAGTTGCCGCCGGTGCCGTTCTGTTCGATGTAGGACTTCAGCGTGGCGTCCTCCTCCGGCGACCATGGGCCCTTCTTCACGCTTGCCTTGTCGCAGCACGGAGCTCTCCCCATGGCGCTATCTTTCCTCCTCTTCTAGCTTTGGGGGCTCTCCTGTGAGGGGGGCGAGGGAAGCTTTGGTTAGGGCCTAAACTTGGTTAGGCATGATGATGGCGAGGGCGGTGGGTTTATGTGCTCAAAAGGCAGGCAGGAGAGATGAGGTGTATTATTGACACGGGAAAAGGTGGCCGCCTGTGATGGTAATAAAATACGGTTTAATTTGTGGTGGTGTGATCTGGGTTGCTTTCTTTCTAATTGTTGTTTCCCTTGGATTAGAATCTCCATCATGCGTTCATCAGCACTTGCTGCGGGCCTCATCCTTGAACTTGGTCTTGGTGAACCGTAGGGACTTTAGTGAAGTCCCCTTATCCGTTCTGTAGGTCCATGGGTCCATGCGCTGTTTCCATTTGATATATATAAGTACTTCACTTGCATATTCTGTTGTCTTAGCTTCGAGTTAATTAACTTTACTTTATAAAATACAAAATTATGTCTTTCCATTAATGGCTAGAAGATTTTTGCAGGTACAGACTGAAATAACATTTTCAGAAAAAACACCGTAATGGTACATCAGAGATTTCTAAATATGGACGTGCTGTAAAATACTGGTAAATCTTTTTCTCTTATTTATGTAGGCAGCATCAGCCGGTTTTTTTGATAAATATTTGGTAAAATCATAATAAGTTTGTAGTAGAGTACACTAGCAACAACCACAACATCATATTATTGTTCTCTATACTATATCAGGTGTGTCGTTTTATTTTGAAGTTCCGTCTATGACTGTTGCATGTCCTAATATAGTAGTATACTAGTAGTACACATTATGCAATAATTAATTGGCAGCACGATCTGATCTGCAGATTGCATCTTCCCTGAATCCTGCTGGCAGCAGTTTTGTTCATACTGGCTCCTTGCAAAAACTTGAGCTAATTCATTCTTCGAGCCATTTGATGCAATTGCGTTTTGTGGTTGCGCGTGGACAATCCTGTAAGCATTCTTTCATTTTTACCTTCATTTTTATGTACATCCGTTAGACTCATTTGCGGCGAAATTGAGTCAAAGAATTTACTCTTTTGTTTTGTATTCAAGTGCTTTGAAATATACTTGCAGAATAAACAAACCATATGCATATATTTGTCACCTGAAGTAGTGACAACTGAGATAATCAGCACGGGCTCTCGCGTCGCTCGACCTGGGCGGCTCGGGAGCTAACCCTAGCGCCGCCAAGGAGCTCCCCGCCGCCGCTGCAGCCCCTCGCCGCCGCTGCCGCCGGCCATCGCCGCGGTGGCGGCGGAGCCCTCGTCCCCAAAGGTGGGCAGGGGTCTTCTCGCCGTGGCTCACGCGGGAGAATCGGTAGGCCGGGGCGGCGGCCCCGGTCGTCGGTGTTGGTGGCGGCGTGGCTGTCGCGGCCGCGCGCGGGCGGCGTGGTAGCCTGCTCCGCGCCGGCTCGTGCCGCTTGTGGTGGCGCGGGATGGGGGCACGGCCTCCGGCGCGGGGCAGTGTGCGGCGGGCCGGATCTGGGCCACGAGGGCCGGCTCGGGGGCGCGGGTGGTCTGCGCGCTGCGGCGGTGCTGCGGCAAGCCGGCTCCTGCTCGGGCTTGGCTCGGCCTGCGGCCGGCGTGGCGGCGGCCTGGCTCGGCGACCCCATCCGCACCCCCGGTGGTCCGAAGCAGCGCGGCGGCGGGCGGAGCTCTGGCTCCTCCCAGATGTGGCGGCGTCGGCGGCGGCTCACAGCTGCTGTCCGGCGAGGGTGGGCGGGGTGGCGGCCCCTCTCCCCTGCTTCTCCCTCTGCGGGTGGTGGTCGGCCGGTTGCTGCCGGTTGCTCGTCGCGGCAGCGTCGGCTTCTTCCGGCGGTGAGGTTGGTGGTCCTTCGTGGTGTGGCGTCGTCGCCGCGTGGGATGTGCTTGTGCCAGTGGTTCGCAGGCCGGCGGCGTTGTGGGTCTCCCTCATCTCCGTTCGGCAACGTGGGAGTGCGGAGGTTCGGCTGCTCCGAGCGAAAGCTGATGGCGTGGCAGCTGCGGATGTCGCTATCCTCTTGGGGGCCTTCATGGAGCCTTCGACCTCCTCCGCTCCCGGGGCATAGTTTTTCGGGTGAAAGCCTAGGCCGTGGCAGGGCCGGACGACGGCGTCGATCCACGTCGCTTCCCTCTTGGGGGCGTCGTCTTGAAGACTTTGTTCCCCAACGTGCTTTCCTGAGGCTGGACTCGTACGGCATCGCGGCGGGTGGCCGGCGATGTGTGAGGTCCGTGTGGTGGCTTGTGTGGCAACGATGGCGGTGGTGTGCGATGGTCTGGTAGCGTCAAGACCTTGGCTTCGACGAGCGTCCGAGCTTCTTCGTCTTGTGCTTCGCCTGCGGTGGAGTCGGAGCTGCTATGGTTTGCCGGGTTTCTTCATTTGAGCAGCGTACGATGACCTGCAGGGTGGCCCTCTGGCGGTGATCTTCCTCGGCGCATGTCTTGCGCTTATCCTCTTCAGAGCTCGTCATCAGAGTCGGAGCTGCCGGTTTCTTCACGAGGAGTCACTTGTTTGGCGGTGGCCGGCTTGAGCCTCACGGTGCCGCTTCGGCGAGGTCTTGGTGGTTGGTTCTTCGGTGAAGTCGGAGTCGCTGAAGAGTGATGACGATGACGTTGAAGGGCAACCGCGACGACTTCTCGCTTCGGTGGTCTGTGTATCTTGTGTGGGTTGCCAGGGTGGCTCTGTGCCCCCGCGGCGGTCGTGCTCCATGACGGTCGTCGGGGCACTTGTTTCGGTTTTCGGCCGGTTTCCCGCTAATAAACTGGTCAAATTCTGTACTTCTTCTTTATTAATAAAAATGGCAAGTCTTTTGCCTCGTTTCAAAAAAAAAAAAAAAATTGTCACCTATTGACTCCCTGGGTCTCTTCAGTCACTCTCAATTGTGTACTACTACCGTGTCACTCGATGTAGACTGGCCTGCATCAGGGGTAGATTTTATTTGGGTGGGGTAGACTCTTATAGGTCTGTACTATGCGAGAAGTTTGAGACCATGTATATTTAACAGTTTGAGCTTGCTCTTATAATCATCACTATTATTTATGAAAACCATATGAACTGGCAATAATCAAATGGATTACTGTATTTATCTGAAAAATACGGGAACTTAACCTTGCCATTACTTATCACTGCTCTAATCATTGGTACACTCCGTACGATTTATAGCGTGGTGCATCATGTTGCCTGGGAGTAAATTCTTATTCTCTACTTACGGTGGTGTGAGGCAAGCTAGTTTGAGATTTATAGTGAACAGACACATAGTTTTTATTTATTTATTTCAGACCTCCGCTATTTAGTTGTTAATTACTCTAGTGAGCTGGTTTTCTTAGTTTTAGCTTCCCTTTTGACGTTTGGGCCTATAACTTTTTGGCTATTGATTTGAAGACTGGCCTACTGACATTCCTGGTGTCATTTACGTGAGAGATGAAAAGACATAACTATGTATGACCGCAGATGTCTAACTGAGGTAACTCCGTACACGAGAAAATGACAGTGAAGAAATGACAGAAAAGTATGTATATATTAACCATCACTCAAATTCTGATGAATCACAGTGAGAGTAACTTGGAATGGTAGGTGTGTGACTAGACCAACTTTGTCAGTTAGCTGGTCATCCGATTTTCACACGAGAAACTGCTCGCTTCTTTCCCGGGAGAGATAAGAAATTGGCTCGTGGAAAATGGAAAAGGTCATGGTGAAAGCATAGAATCTGCTGGAAGCACACATTTTGTACTGTAAAGCACGTTTGCGCTCCAAAAACGACTGCAAATGATTTGTACTGTGATATATATGGCCAAACTGAGTTTTGGGCTAATATTACTCTAGCCCATGGGTCGTGTACTGCCCATATTAATAAGCCCGACTCTTGCTGCATTTCCAATTCGCTCCAAAGCCTGATGTCATGTGATGCAAGAACGCGTTGAAGGACGCATTTCTAGTTTTGAGATGATATTATTCTGGCCCATGGGCCGGCAACCACGTGTATGCACGAACGCCGGCATTAATTATTCTCGACACTCCCCTAATCACAACTTGAAAGCATGAGAGTCATTGCTTCTTGATAAATTCTCCGAAAATCTTCTGGTAAAAAAATGAGGAGTAGAGTAGAATATTTTGTTAAACCTCCTTTGACCCCAATAGAAAAATAAGGAGAAAATGGTACTCCCTGGATATCTCAACTTTGGATAAAGTTGGATGTATCTAGATACTAAAATCAATCTAGATAGATTGAAGTTTTGACAGAGTTGAGACATCTTTATAGACGGAGGGAGTCAACATATATATTTTACTGTTCTTTGTTAACTCAATATGAAACAAATCCGTAGTTTAGAATAATAAATATCCCGTGTATACTTTTGAAAAACATCGGCGGGGAAAACAGAACTATCACTTATTATCTTATCTTGATATTACCTAGAAAACCCTTGATAAGAACTTGTAAAGAAAATCATCTATGATCCTTTGAACATGAATAGTTTAGAAAGATAGTCCCACATTCCGTAGATAATGATGTGAAATTTGTGGAACCAATTTCACATGATTGTTGTTTGTGATTTAGCCACACATATTTATGTGATGCCCAATATAATAAATTATTGGCATATGTTGCAGAAGCGTCTATTTCGAAAGAGAGAAGTCCAATTTACCCCCCTAAATTTGTTCTGAAGTTCAGTTTACAACCCTCAACTCTTACTTGGTTCAAGTTTCACCCCTAAACTTTAAGAATCGTTTGGAATACACCCCTTTCACCGTTTAGTTAGTTAAGCCAAGTTTATAGACACATCAGCCAAGTTTCTCCGGTATTTTAACTAAACATACTCGTACATGTATTGAGATCTCACATGTGCGGTACGAGAAAAGATTATGCTCTTGTTGATTGTGAACATACAAATGTGCATTCGTTGATTTTGGTATACCAGCCCTAGCATGCATGTACGAGGAGGTACATACAAATGCGGTTATATTTTGACTTAGGCGTTGATTTGTCGTACATAAAAAAACCCGCAAAGGTTGAAAAAACAGAGAAAGGGGTGCTGACCGGTTTCTAAAGTTCAAGGTTGAAAGTTGAACCAAAGTAAACTTCAGAGTTGCAAACTGAACCTTGAGACAAGTTTGAGGGGGTAAATTGACTTCTCTCATTTCGAAAACATCCATGATATGGTGGTTCCACCATGTAGGAACACGAAGTCGGTTTACAATCTAGCATTATGGTGGTCACATAAATAGCCAACAATGTGTATCGACTTATACCGGCGTCTAGATTTCTCTAGAAGACAAGATCAAGACCCTCTATGCCAGGAAATTGGAAGACATTCTTCACTCTTGACCAATGGCGTTCGGTGGGAATTGTGTTGTGTTTAACAAGTAGATTCACTGCAAATGCGAGATCGGGTCACGTAATTTGCAAGATACATGCACCTCTACTCTCAGTGAGGTATGGAACCTTCGGTCCAAACATCTATTGTTCATCATCCCTTTGCCTCGATGGATCTTTCTCTGCGTCTAGAGAATGAACCACCATGCAAAGGAGAACGACACATATGCTTTACCAGATTTGAGTGTAAACATTTAGAGAAGTTATAGGGGATGCCCTTCAAGATGGTGCGCGATCTTCAAAGAAATCCCAGTTTCAATAAACCTTTTGCAAGGTGAAAGGACCTCGATGTCGTCTAGAGGGGGTGACTAGGCGATTTAAAATACTTACGGTAAAGACTTGAACAAATACGGGATAAAACTAGCATCTAATTTATCAAACATAAAACCTAAATGTACTAGGCTCAACTATGTGCATCGACAACTTATGCTAAACATGATAAACAACTATGTGATAGAAAGATCTATAACTTCAAGCATAAAAGATATCACAAAGTAAAGTGCATAAGTAAAGAGCTCGGTTAGAGAAATAACCGAGGCACGTGGATACCATGATGTATCACATGAAGTTCACACCCTTGTGGGTACTACTCTCTGTTGTAGCGGTATGGAGGCACAAATACTCCCGAAGTGCTACACTGGCTCACCGTATTCTCCGCGAGCCTTCCCACCAAAAGGGAAGTTGTGATCCACTATGGGACTCTTGAGGGCGGTCACCGAACCCATACAATTTAGGGTGATCTCCACAAGTTAATTGGAGGCTTACAAGTAATCCCCATGGCGCCACAAATATTTTTGGGAAAACTTCACGACTTTGTTGGAGGTTCCCAAGAATCATCACATAACCACAAAATCGTCTAGGGTTTAAGGACCCAAGAGGAACAGGCTTCGGGTACAAGCATCTCGGACTCTGAGAGTAATTAGCTTTTCACTTTGTCCTGACTGACTGTAGAGAACCCAAAGTGATGCACCGAATGTAATCGCAAGAACACAAGAAGTGCCCCAAGTCCTTCTCTCAAATCGCACCACACCAATTAATGCTATATATGTATGAACAAGAGAAGAACAATAAAGGAGGAGATCCATAAAAGACTTCAACATATTGATATAGTAGATTCCATGTACAACGCAAGATCCTATTCCCGATCGATCCTGGGATAATTGTTTGTGTTTCTGCCTGTTCATGCGCCGAGCGCTTGGCAAACGGTTAGTTCTCCACTTGATTTCTAGCGGTGGCAGTCTAGGGTTCTTCTGTATTGGGTGATCGCTACGCCTACTTCAAGTTCATCTAGTAAAACCGAAGGATCTGAGGTGAAGAAGAAGACAGAAGCCATTGATGACATGTTGCAGAGGCTGGGAATCGACGAGGCTGAGTTTGATGATTTGGTTTTTGAAGAAGAGGAGGAGGCGCCGAAGGAGGGCCTCAAGTGGATGGCGCTAGCTCGAGTACACACTTCTAATTAATTCAGCCCTCAGACTTTTGAACAACATATGCGGGTTGCATGGAGTCCGGCTAGGGAAGTTTAGTTTCAACACCTTGAAGGTAATCTGTTTACTGCGGAATGTTTCTGTCTTGGAGACGGGTTGAAGGTGGAAAGTGGAGGGTCGTGGTTGTTTTGCCAATCTGTTATGTGTATTCAAAATTATGATGGATTATCTCCATGATCTGAATTTCTTCACTACATGGATTCAAATCCATAGACTACCTGTTGGCTATAGGAAAAAAGCTTTGATAACTAATCTGACAGAGAAGAAGGTTGGGAAAGTGGTAGAGGTTCAGATTGATGTCCAAGGTGCTGGTATGTGTATTTTGTATCATCATTATTCATGGAAGATTTTTTGGTCTCAGCTTGAATATTCACATGCATACATATATATATATGTATATATATTACATATATTACAACAAAACCCCAATCACATGGATATATTGGCTACCATCGGTGGTGTCAGCCCGTTGCCACCTGATATGTGCATTTTGTATCATCATTATTGCTACATATAAAGTTAGTTTTCATTGTTATTTGCCTTCATACATTGTAATTTATGCATTTTTAGATTATTTCCGAGACTTCCTAAAAAGTCCCCTTCATTGGTATTTAATTCCTGGGAGGCAGAAAACCTTCTTTCTGTATTTTATTTGTTTCAGGACTTTCTTGCTCGCACAAATTCGAGGAAAAATTACCTGATCAGTTTTTCACCCGAATGAAGGCCGTGAGCGAAAGAAACAAGCGAGAATGGCCACGGGGTGCAAACGAGCACAGGTGGCGCGACCCAACTTCATGGATACGCCATCTACACTCGTTCGCACCTCGGACATCATTTCGGCCCCCCTTTTATCCCAGACGCTCCGTTTCACCAAAAAACCTAAGCCGTATTTTTCCCAAGATTTATTGAGGCGACGGCGGAGGCGAAAGTCCTCTCCTACTCCGGGAGAGGGCAGATCCTGCTGCACCGGTGCCTCCAGTGAAGGGGAAAGAGACGCCATCGACATCCCCACTCGTCCTTGGCTAGGGAGGAGGCATCTCCATCAACATATCCGCCAGTACCATCACCACCATCACCATCTACGAGATCGACGTCATCCCCCTCATAGTTTGTGTTGAATTGGACCCTGGATACTGTTATTAGTGTTGTTGCATGTTTGTGATTGGTACTTTGTCATTATTTGGTGGGGAGATTATATATTCAGATTGTGTTGAACCATTATGTCTCTGGTCCATATTAACTTTGTCACTTGTGAGTAGTTCCCCACGTTCCTGAGACCATAGGATGATCTGGCTATGATTCTATATGATGTGCAATGTGTATTTGGTCAAGTTTTTTATCTTTTATATATATACGTCGATTACACCGGAAGACGATCTACTCCTAGTCGCTCCAGTCCGATCATGCAGACACGGTGGTGTCGGACACCGGCATGGAGGAGAACAGATCCAGCCACCAGTCGTCGTTGTCGTTGATCGTCTGAGGACCAGCCTCCTGCGCTAGGATGAAGGCGCGACGCTCAGCTTTGTCGATCCTCCTCGCCACGCGGCTCGCCTTCCGCACCCCTTACGCTCGACGTAGAAGGCGTGCATCGCCTGGACGTCCTCCGGGAAGCGCCTCTTCCACCCCGCCATGAGGCGCTCGACGACGTGGTAGAGCCGCTGCTGCAGCACCTTGTGGCGACGCTTGTCCTCATCGGTGACGAGGCGCGGAGGCGAGGCCAGATCCTCCACCTGCTCGCGCGTCCACACATCATGGAAGTTCATCTGCGAGCGCGGGCGGCCGAGGCGCCAGGCCGCAGCGTCGTAGGCGCGCGCCGCCTCGTGCGCCATCTCGTATGTGCCGAGGTTGATCCACTCCGGTCCGAAACGGATCTCTGTGTAGAACGCGCCGCTGGGGCGCTCCCGCATGCCGGTGAGCCGGTGGCGTTCAAGCGCGCGGCATGTGGTCTGCGGGGGGGGGGGTGTGGAGAAGACGAAGTGGTGTGGAGAAGACGAAGTGCGGGGGTGGCGCGGTGTAGCCCTTTATAGCGCGCAGAACCTTTCCCGCGCGCGGCAAAATCCGCGCGCTTCTTTCCCACGCAGTAGTTGACGCGCGCATTTTTCCCGCCTACAGGCGCATGCGACTCCTAGTTTGCTAACGCTGGCACGCGGTCGCGTATCGCTAGTACGGCGCGCTGCGGGTAAATTCTGGACCAGGGCCGCCGGGGCCCACATACTAGTCGTGTGTCCACTTGCACGGTATGCTGCCACTATGCGTATCAGTCGGGTGTCGTTTTTCCGCGCGCTTCTAAAAAGAGCAGTCGCGTGCGCTGGTGGCGGTCCGCTGCCAATAAGATTGCCCCTATAGCCATTTCCCTACTAGCGCAAGATCTGGAGGATATTAGTCATCTCCTATTCCAATGTGAAATGGCAAGGGATGTTTGGGAGAACCTAGGAATTGCTGATCTAATTATCGAGGTGGAGCAGGTGGATCGAGCGGGCTCCTCGGTGCTTGCTGAGCTGTTAAGGAACTGGTATCGATCCTCGGTGCTTGAAGAGCGGGCAAAGATAATACACTGGTGGGTTTTTCTGACATTGGATTTAAGGCACTGATTTTGGTCTCCTGTTGGTACTTATGGTGGATCCGACATCGTAGGACACATAATGAAACAGTTCCTCCTATCTATCGTTGCAAAATGTCTATCCTCTCTATTACATCTAATGCGATGAAAGCTTCGAAGTATGCGGGAATCATGGAGGCTAGATGGTCTAAACCGAAGCCTCACCGTATCAAGTTGAACGTTGATGCTTCTTTCCATGAAGACAGGCGTGTAGGTGCGGCGGGTGCTATTCTATGCGATCATGGGGGTGATTTCATAGCAGCCTGTGTGTGTTCTTACCGCATGTCACCACTCCCTCGATGGCCGAAGCAATTGCAATGAGATAAGGACTTGAGCTGGCTAATAAGATGAGCTATACTAGGGTGCAAGCAGAATCAGATTCAACTGAGGTAATTGATGCCTGTAAAGGATAAGAAAGGTGGTGGAATGAGAATGCAACAATTTTTGCAGATTATGTGGATATGGTCACTTTGTTGGGAGATGTTTCTTTCAGTCATTGCCCGAGGGAAGCAAATAAAGTGGCACATGAGTTAGCTAGGTTTAGTTTCTCTAATAAATTATCTTGTAATTGGGTCGATGAACCCCTAGCTTTCCCTTAGATGAACTCATCAACGATGTAACCGAATTCTGAATTGAGCAACAAGTTTCAGACGCACTCTTTTCCTTACCAGGTTACCTAAGGGGACTAAAATATTTTTAATGAGGCGGCTTGCTAGCTTAATATATTATGTTTCAAAAAAAAGTTCTCCACTTGATTTCTGTAGCGTTGGATGCTACGTCAGCGCTACCTGCCGACGAAGGATATTATCCAATGGCCGTTTTTTCCTTTTTTTCCTATGGACGCTTCAAGTTCTCGCGTTGGAGAGGCACTTTTGCAGGCGACCAACTAAGCGACCAGAATAAGCGCTTAGCATTGCACGGTAGACTTCATGAGAATTTTTTTTTTCCTTTTTACTTTCTTCAGTTAAGCACCCGGATAAGCAACTAGCATTGTATATGCCCTAATAGAAGATATTGATCGATGAAAATGTAGATCTATATCTCCTCTCTATTTACCCTAAAAAATATGCAAGCATCATAGGAGGAATATAGAGAAAGAAAAAGTCTTCAAGGGCAAGCAAAGTAAAGGTGATCAATGCAAAGTGAACAACCTAATGGAACAAAAAAAAAGATAAACAAAGAGAACAAATAACAAAGGAGAGCAAGGTGAAGGAACGAAGTAACCATCCAGGAGGCACGATACGTGAAATTTGTTTCCCATGGTTCCTTCCTTTTTGGAGGGAGTACGTCTACGTTGGAAATGTGTGGTGCCAAAAAGGCCAACAATGCCACAAAGGCCTCACCTTCCTCTCCGGTGAACCCACCAAAAAGGTGAATCCACTTCTCCACTAAGCGGTGCCGATCGAGGTTGCTACCAAACTGAAAGAGCAAGTCTCTACTCCTCGGGTTTTGTGTGTTTGTTGACAACACATGAACGAATTTAACCGTGTGCTTAAGTGTGTACGGATTTTTATTGAAGCATAAGATGCTTGATAACCCACCAAAATGTTAGAAAGATCGTCATCAAGGTTTAGTCTACGCTAGGACTTAGGAGATAGATTTTTTGGTCTTTGGTGTGCATGTGTTTGCAACGGAGGAGGAGGATGTTAGTTCAAATCAAGTATTGACTGTTGAAGGTTGGGTCGGCAGAAAGTCCAACCAGAGGAAGGCCAGAGTTTCTGGCCCTATCAGTGGTCCCCCACCAGGAAATTGTCACCTCACAGAGGGAGGGGGCGAAATATTCGGCCTGGCAGGGGCAGAATATTTGGCCCTATTTCCGGCCTCCGACCAGGATAATGCATGTCAGATCGTAATGAAGGGGCCGAAAGGAGGGAAAAATTCTACCCCGAAAACTCGGAATCTCTGGCCTGCCGATCAAGTGGCCTAGATTCGAAGAATCCAACCCCCACTAACACCGGAATATCTGGCCCCTGACTGGGCAATGGGGAGATCTTAGTATGGCCCTATAAATAGGGATCACCTTCTTCCCCAGACAAATCAAGACGTTGGACACACACTCTCTCTCCTCCATTGTTGCTAAGCTTCAAATCCGTGGATCTCCCTCCCTAGCCAATCAAATCCCCCAATACATTGGGAATCAAAGGAGGAGGGTCCGATCTACAAATCTACCCAAGAAATTTTGAATTTACCCTAGTATTGATTGGTGGAACTTGGAACCCTAGATCTCTTTTGTGGAGGTCCTTGTTATGAGATCACCATGAGGTTTGCTTGGTGTTGTTCAAGCCCTTGGTGAAGTTGGGAGCCTTAAATCACGTTGTGGAGCATAGCCCCAACCTTTTGTGAATGTTTTCCACCCCGACCGGCCTTTCTTAGTGGAGAAGTGGGTACACCTTGGTGGTGGACTCACCGGAGAAGAAGGTGAACCTTTGTAGCGGTTGGTGCCTTCATGGCACCACACCTCTCCAACGTAGACGTGCTTCCCTTGGGATGGAACTACCGGAAACATCCCCGTGTTTCATCTCTTCATGTTTTGTTTGGTTGTATCATTCCTTTCACCCTTGCTCTCGATTACTTGTTCTATTTTTGGTTACTTAGCTTGTTGTTCTTGTACCTTCATAGTGTTTGCATCATATAGGTTAACCTTGCTATAGATTGCTCGCCTTCACTTGTTGCAAATCCCCTAAAATTGAAAAATACTAAATATTGTGTTAGCTCCTATTCACCCCCTCTAGTCTCTCATTATACATTTCACAAACCTTCACACAAGGTTGGGGCATAACTTCACAAATCAATTGGACGCTCCCAACATCTCGAAGCTCTTACAAACACCAAGAGGGTCTTAAGATGCTCACTTCACAAGGGTATCCACAAAGAAGACCTAGGTCACAAGTTCCATAATGGAATCAAAAGGAAATTCAAATTCCTTTGGTAAAAGGGTATATCGGCCCCTCCTCCTTCGATTTCCCAAAGATGGGGTTGATGGGAGATCCACCAGCTTGAAGCTTTGGAGTAATGTGAGAGAGAGAAAAGCCACGGCCCACCTCCTTTGGGAAGAAGGGGCGCCTATTTATAGGCCTCCTTAGATTTCTAACCAAAGAGTTAAGTACCTCAGAATTTCCGAAGTGGGGGGGGGGGGGCAGAATCTATGGTGCATAAAAGCACCAGAAGGACCAAAGATTTTGCCTCCCTATTCCGGTTGTCCCTAACCACTCTAGCTAGTTTGGTTCGGCCAGAGGAAAAATGCTCAGTCTGGCCAAACACTCCGACCAGATATCAGAGCGTGGAGGTCCTTTGTCGGAATGAGCCCGGATTGGGGCTGGACCGCTCTGGTGAGACTGGGTCGGAAGTTCCGGTCAAGCTAGGCCGGAATATCTGCCTTCGACCGAAATATCCACCCACTGGCAGGCCAGATATTCCGCCTGGAAGAAGATCTACAACTAGAATTCTCAGGCTTTGTCTTCGCCATTACCTCAAGACAGTACACTCAAAAGCCTGAAAACCTACACACTAGGACCTAACATAGACTAGGGTCTTCGAGGTTGATCTTCTAGCTTTTCCAAGGGTCATCAACCGCCTTGTGCTTCTTTGAATATACCTGCACACCTAGCACAAGGTGAAATTCTTCTCGTGTTGTCAACAAACACACAAAACGAAGTCGGGTATAGATTTTTCTCTTTAAATGAGTCGCTAAGTGAAAAATACCTTGGAATGCCTCCCAACCATCATGTTGACCCCCTCCCCCACCTCCACCGCACGCCAGAGCGCATGCCGTGATACGTCTCAAACGTATCTGTAATTTTTGATGGTCCATGCTTGTTTCCACCAATTCATATATGTTTTGCTTACACTTTGATGCTCTTTTATATGATTTTCGGCACTAACCTATTAACAATATGCCACAGTGCTAGTTCCCTGTTTTCTGCTGTTTTTGTATTTCGGAAAAGTTGTACAGGAAATATTCTCGGAATTGGACGAAAAAAGCCAAAGTCAATATTTTACCGTAACGAAGACGAAGAGGAGCCGCGGGGGGGGGGTAAACCACCCCTTGGCGCGGTCGGCCTGGGCCCGCGCCAAGGCATGGTCTGGCCCACCTAGGTGGCCACAGACATCGCCCCTCCGCCTATTTATTCACGATCTCGGGAAAACCCTGGATACCCGAGCCTCCATCCACGAAAAGTTCCGTCGCGGCCGCCATCGCAGAACCCATCTCGGGAGTT
Organism: Lolium rigidum; assembly: GCF_022539505.1. NCBI lineage: Eukaryota > Viridiplantae > Streptophyta > Magnoliopsida > Poales > Poaceae > Lolium > Lolium rigidum. The sequence goes on from NC_061510.1 coordinate 382,602,795, forward strand.
TTGAAGCTCTTCCCGGCACCCTGCCGGAGGGGGAAATCATCGCCGGAGGCATCTACATCGCCATGCCCGCCTCCGAAATGATGTGTGAGTAGTTCATCCATGTACTATGGGTCCATAGCAGTAGTTAGGTGGTTGTCTTCTCCAATTTGTGCTTTCATGTATAGATCTTGTGAGCTGCCCTACATGATCAAGATCATCCTTATGTAATCCTACATGTTGTGTTTGCCGGGATCCGATGAATACTGTATACTATGTTGAGATCGATTATATATCCATGTCATATGTTATTTGTGATCTTGCATGCTCTCCGTTGCTAGTAGATACTCTGTCCAAGTAGATGCTTGTGACTCCAAGAGGGGGTATTTATGCTCGATAGTAGGTTCATGCCTCTAGTAATCTGGGAGAGTGACAGTAACTTCTAAGATTGTAGATGCGTTGTTGCTACTAAGGAGAAAACAACAATGTTTTATCCAACGGTAATTCTATTGTTTACTTTACACACATTGCTTAATGCGATAATCTGTTGCTTGCAACTTAATACTGGAAGGGGTTCAGACGATAACCGGAAGGTGGATTATTAGTCATAGACGCAGTTAGATTATGGTCTATGCATTATGTCGTAATGCCCAAACAAATCTCATAGTAATCATCTTGTCATGTATGGTCGATATTCTGTCAATTTCCCTGCTGTAATTTGTTCACCCAACATGTTATTTATCTTTATGGAGAGACACTTCTAGTGAAATGTGGACCCCGGTCCTTTCCTTTATATTGATAAATTCATCCACTGCAATGCTGCTCTGTTTACTTAATTCAAAGATATATTCTCTTTTATTACTGCAAACATCTCTTTTCACTCGATACGTCTAATCCTTTATGTTCAAGAAACCGGTGAGATCGACAACCTCACTGTAAGTTGGGGCAAAGTACTTTGGTTGTGTTGTGTGCAGGTTCCACGTTGTTGCTGACGCCGGTAGTGCGCCCTGCCACTAGTCAACTAGCAACACCTTCAGAAGTCACGTCTTTATCCTACTGGTCAATTAAACCTTGGTTTCGTACCGAGGGAAAACTTGTTGTTGTGCTTATCACACATTTCTCTTGGGGTTTCCCAACCGCTTCCACAACGACGCTCAACAAGATTGTCTGACGCCATCACCGGAGCACCATCAAGATTTTCTGGCGCCGTTGCCGGGGAGAAAGAGAATTTCTGCAAGGGGAGTCTCTCATCTCCAATCTCTTTACTTTGTTATTGTTTTGCTAGTTTACTTTATTTTGTTTTGTTTGCTTTATTATATCAAAAACTCAAAAAAATTAGTTTCTTTTTATAGTCGTCTTTATATCAAAAAACACACAAAAAATAGTTTCTTACATAGTTGTTATTTTATTTTTAGTTCATTATGTTGTTCGCTAAGTACGATCTGAAGGACCTATCTGTAGGTAGTGGTTCTATAATTGGGAAAGATAACACTGAAAAATTCTTCAATCATGTTATAAAGATGTTGAGGATAAATCCCTGGTAGAACTATCTCCTAATTATGAAACCGCTGCAGCTTGTTTAGTTCAAATGCTGGAGGCTAGATTTGTTAGCTTTAATCCTATAATGCAGCAAATGTTTCTTAAACTCCATGAAATTGAGGATGATAAAAAAGAAAGACTCTATCCTATAAACTTTGCTTAGAGAATTTAAAGATGTTGTTATAGAAGCTAGGAAAGTTTTTGATCGGTTTGAGATGCTAGGCTCATGTGTAGATATCTTTGGTACACTTGAAAAAATAGACAAAACAAAAAACTCGAGAGAAAGTGAGATACCAATACCTTTCAAACTATTAGCAATGCATGAAGCTTGGGAAAAGAATTTTGATTGGATTGTTCCTGAAAATCCATTTGATGAAAGTAGTGAACCTAAAAGTGCAGAGAAAGGGTCTTCTAAGACTCATATTGATAAAATACAAATCCTTGTTGAAAATATTTATCGCATTGATCTTAATGCTTATTCACTTGATAATACATGATGCTCGCTCTTTTTCTGCGCCTAGCTGAAAGGCGTTAAAGAAAATCACTCTTAGAAGATAACCTATGTTAATTTACTGTAATTTTTCTTTTTGTTGAGTCTCGGAAGTTATTACCTCTGTAATAACCTCTCCTTATCATTTTTATTTCGTCTTTGTGCCAAGGATAGCCTCTAATTGGAAGAAAGTAAGATTTGAGGAAGTTGTTGTCCTGAAAACAGATTCTGCTATTACCATAAAAATTCATACAATAGCCAGAGCGGAATTTTGAGCTGTCATTTTTTATGCATATGCCCCAGGTTATTATCTAACTTTTTTTAGTTGACCACTTTTCGAGATGAGCAACAGAGGACTTTCAAAAAAAAAATCGATCTTTACATGTTGTTCTGTTTTGACAGATTTCTGCACTATTTGCATTTGCCTCTTAAATCTCTTTCTTTTTGAGTTCTTTTGATCAAAGAGCTTTTTGAAAGGTTGCTACAGTAGCAAATGCTTTAAGATGTTTGATATATGTTAGAACTGAACCCAAGTGGATTTGTTTATTTTGATTGTACTAATGCTGCTAATAGAGAATTGTGTGAAGTTTTGTATGAAGGAAGTTTTCAAGTGTAGGGAGAGAAGAATGATGTGATGAGATGAAGAATGGACAAAAGCTCAGGCTTGGGGATGCCCCTGCACCCCAATAAATATTCAAGAGGTACAAGCATCAAAGCTTGGGGATGCCCAAGGCATCATGATGTAACTGGTCCGGGTCGGCCCATTGGACATCCGCCCCGCACCTATATTTTGTTACCATCAGGTTATAGGTTTGGCCCGTAAAAAATAGGGTCCAACAGGTTCTGATCCTTACGACCCTAGGCTCAAACCGCTCCTCGATAGCGGCCAGCCGCCGGCCGCATCGTCTTCATCGTTGCGCCAACTCCCGTACAACAATTGACGCGGGCTCGCCGGAAAAAAGGGGGCCGCACGGTTTGGAGCCCCGGCGAGCCAAGCCGTCCACGCCATCGTCACCGCCTCGTCTTCCTCGTCCACCCCGTCAAGCCACGCGAGCCGTGACGCACCGAATCGTCGCCGCGAGCATCTTCCCCGACGTCGGTCGCTCACGCCGCCGTTGATTCCGAGCTTCCCGGCAGCACCAGGGTGAGCCGCCGGTTCTCCCGCGCCCCTCCGTGCCCTCTCAATCCCTCTGTATCACCGCCGCCACACACGCCTGCGAGCACCGCCGCCGGGTGTGGCCGCCGGCCCCGCTCCAAGAAGGTGTTGATACTGGATTACATCAGCCACGCGACAAGGGAGGATGCTAGTCGACGGCGGCGTCGTGCTGCTACGCGTCCCCGACGACGACGCCGGTCCGGCTGTGCTGGCGGTTGCGGGAACGCAACTCCTATATCCCGTTCCTTGTATTCTTGAGAGAAGCTAGGGGTAAACCTTGGATACCCATTACCCTACAAGGAGAGGATCGGTCCGAACCGTGGACCTCTGATTTTCTAAAAGGTTTTGAGGTCCAACGCTAGGGCCAAACCGGGCCGGACCGGTTGCATCATGACCAAGGCATCCCCTCTTCATCAACAAAGCAACATGTCATCTCTCTATGCGCTATATTTTTATTGCTTCATACGCTATGTGTTGTTCTTGGAGCGTCTTTATTTTTGTTTTTTGTTTTGTTTTGTTTTGTTTGCTGATGCATATGTTGGATCCCGGCACATTTGTTTTGGAGAAAGACCCGCTCCGTTTTAATTGCATAGAACGCTCTAGTTTTCGCTGTTATTGTTCTGCGAGTGTTCTAGTTTTCTGGTACTGCGTTTAGCTCTTGTTCTTTCATTCGAATTTTGTTCAGAGCTCGTTAGTATTCTTTATTTGTGTATGATTAGCTTGCTGGTCCATAATGTATTTCATCTCTGAGAGCTATTTCAAATAAGTTGATCGGTGTTGGATACGAGTAAAATATTTCATGACTATAGTGATGCAAAAGGAAGCTTGTCTAGACCGTGGCATAGACTTTGGCATGTCATGTTGGATGTTATTCTTGTTATATGCTTAGTATTTATTGTTGTAACATGACTTGTCTCAAATGGCTGAGAGTGCATAATGTGCCATTGAAAGAATCATGTGTTGTTTCCATCATAAAAGCATTATATTGTGGTATTTTCCTTTGATGCTTTATTGGGTTGACTTGGCGCATGCTTATACCATGTTATGACTATAACCAGTCAACTAAAGCCTCCATGATCATTTAGTTTTTGACTTGTAGTATCACTTTATGCTTTGATTGATAATGTTTTGTCGCTATGCATGATTATGGCCATTACTGCTCTCTTAGTTGGCGCTCCCAGTCTTTTGCTAGCTTTCGCATGTACTGAGTATGAACTCTACTCGTGCATCCAACCACCATAAACCAAAGTTTGCCAATTATGTCCACCATATCTACCTACTAGCATTATTTCTATTCCAAGTAATTCATCATGTTTTTATTTATCTTCCAAATTAAATTTTGGCATGAGAAAATTAGTTAGTAAAGCTCTCACGAACTTGATGGCACATTTACTTTCTTGCACTTAATAAACTTGATTATTGTGACTATCTTATGAAGTTTATATGTTTGCAAATTGCGAGTTGGGAGTTAGCATAACCATGCTTTCATGGGGAACGCTTTCAACATTGCACTTATTCATATTTAGTTGATGCCATGTTCTTTTGTTTATGGATGCCTAGCGGTGCGAAATAAAATGGAAACTTGTAAGTCCATGGAGTTTGTATATGTGTTAGAGAAACGCCTGGGCCGCTAATCTAAGACATGCATCTTCTATGGTGGAAATTTACAACGAACCATAGTGGGCATTCTATGAAGCATCTTCAATAAAAAGCTATACCCATAGCAAATAAAAAGATTGCTGACATGCTCATTGTCTATTTGTCTTGTCATTTTGGTATGGGAATGCTCCTATGTCATGGGGCAAGAGGTACCCCGTTGGCGGTTCTCGATGATACATGTATACTTACCATGACAAGAACTTATTTAGGACCTAAGTTGAGTAGCATGAGGTTTAGGTACTCGTATTCAAGGGGCATGAGATTTTCAATTTGTGATTTGTCAAGCATATAGCTCATATTTGCCATCATATTAACTTTAACCATTCAAGATGCTTATGATAGGGGCAATGAGAGCTCAAAGCTAATGAGTACCATACTTTTTGGAAGGTTTATAAAAATTGTTAATCTTGCTTACTCTACAAAGAGTCTTTCTTTTACTTTTATGTTGAGTCACCTTCTCCTTTATGCACCAATTAAGAGAGCATAGTTGTCATTCTTAGTATAATGTGCATAGTCCTAAAATTATTATTGATTGATTTATGATTGTGCTATTGCTTGTTCTTAAATTATTTGTATCTAGTCACCCTTTGAACTTTAAAGGTGTCCTAGCATTTATGTTTTGCTACTTCATAAAGGACATGTTAAGTACCACTTTGTTATGTTTACTCTATGTTCATAAACAAACAGTTGCTTTCAATGCACTATTATTCATGACCCTTTTGTTTGAGTTACTCTTCATGTTATAACATAGTTGCTAAGTTATACTGAATTATATCTATCATGCCTATGTTTAGAGTACTTTGATCCCAGCTCACAATGCTTTACATGCTTTATTAAGATTGTGTTGACTGCATGTCACCTCAAAAATTATTTTGTTATCACTTACCTACTCGAGGACGAGCAGGAGTTAAGTTTGGGGATGGTTGATACGTCTCAAACGTATCTATAATTTTTGATGCTCCATGCTTGTTTTACACCAATTCATATATGTTTTGCTTACATTTCGATGCACTTTTATATGATTTCCGGCACTAACCTATTAACAAGATGCCACAATGTCAGTTCGCTGTTTTCTGCTGTTTTTGTATTTCAGAAAAGTTGTAGAGGAAATATTTTTGGAATTGGACGAAACAAAAGCGAAAGTCAATATTTTACCGCAACGAAGACGAAGTCCGAAGGGGAGACGAAGAGGAGCCACATGGTGGCAAAACCACCCCTTGGCGCAGCCAGGCCTGGGCCCGCGCCAAGGCATGGTCTGGCCCACCCAGGTGGCCACCGACATCGCCCCTCCGCCTATTTATTCACAATCTCTAGAAAACCCTGGATACCCGAGCCTCCATCCACGAAAAGTTCCATCGCGACCGCCATCGCAGAACCCATCTCGGGGGGTTCTGAAGCTCTTCCCCGGACCCTGCTAGAGGGGGAAATCATCGCCGGAGGCATCTACATCGCCATGCCCGCCTCCGAAGTGATGCGTGAGTAGTTCATCCCTGGACTATGGGGCCATAGCAGTAGCTAGGTGGTTGTCTTCTCCAATTTGTGCTTCATGTATAGATCTTGTGAGGTGCCCTACATGATCAAGATCATCCTTATGTAATCCTACATGTTGTGTTTGCTGGAATCCGATGAATATTGTATACTATGTTGAGACCGATTATATATCCATGTCATATGTTATTTGTGATCTTGCATGCTCTCCGTTGCTAGTAGATACTCTGGCCAAGTAGATGCTTGTGACTCCAAGAGGGGGTATTTATGCTCGATAGTAGGTTCATGCCTCTAGTAATCTGGGAGAGTGACAGTAACTTTTAAGATTGTAGATGTGTTGTTGCTACTAGGGAGAAATCAACAATGTTTTATACCTAGCACCATACGGCCGTTCGCCAGACATAGCACAATCATCGGATGGTACGAAAATCGACCAACCCCTAATTGCTACCTAAATCTGCGAGATTGTGCGCGTATCTTGGAGAAATCGGGCTTCCCTAACGCTTCTACACCGGGACCGACCCACCGGAGCCCGTTGGAGGGGTGGAAAAACCCCCTACCAAATCGGCGAGGCTAGGACATGCGTTGGCAAGAGCCTTGCCAGCCGCAATGCTCTGGGACCCAGCATCGACGTCGATGACGATCCGCCGGTCAAATCTGTGATCTCCGAGGCGGTCGTCGTGGTCGCCGCCCTCGTCGAGGGCGGCCTCGAACAGATCGGGGACGACCGCTTCAGAGTGGCCTCGAGGTTGACTCCGCCGACCACGAGCAGGTCCAGTTGGCGCGCCGTCCAGACCTCCTGGGCCGACATCTTCCGCTTCGAGGGGAGGCCGCCGGGCAGAGGGGAAGGAGGAGCGGCTGCCATGGAGATTCCGAGGGAGGTGAGTGTGCCGGTTGAGCGGTGATGGGAGTGGGGTGCAGAGTAATGGGTTTCGCCTCGTTTCCCACGCTTCCTAACGAGTGCAAAATAGTAGCGACGCGGCGGTCCCGAAAAAAATCGGAATCGACCATTCCTCTCGGACCAACTTTTTAGCATGCTTTAAATGTTAGGGATTTCTATTTTTGTGCCCTCGGGTCCTTAGTTGTGCTCAGTTTTCCCCAGCTGCTTAGTTTTTCCTCAGTTTTGCCCAAGCCCTTGTCTGAAACCCTCACAAGGAGCTCGGACGGGAGGAATCCCGTTTAGTTGACCGTTGGTTGGTGGTGGCAAGTGGGGCAGCTGTTGGTGCCCCGTAGTGGACACGTCTCCACTTATCCAGATCATCGTGGGACCCACAACTTGTCCATGTTAGCGCGCCAGACCCACAGCTTACCCATGTGACCGTTGCAAAATGGGAGCTCGAGCCAGCCCCGTGCCCGTGCCATTGCTTCCCCTTTCTTTCCCCGTGCCCCATTGTTCTTCTTCTCCGCCAGCGGCAGCCCTTCTCCGGCAGGCGGGTGATGTCTAGTTTCTCTTCGACCTCCCGTTCTTCATGGCCGCAGTATGGATCCGTGCCTTTGACAAGATGCCCTGACTGCCCACGCCAGGAGCCTCTGAAGTGGTTGATCTGTAATACAGACGACAACGGCAACTGTGGATGTGAGTTCCTTGCATGCGAGAGCTTGCCGTATAGAAAGGGGATAAGGTTAGATCTCGCTCCAATTGCTCTGTTTTCTCTTGATTTTCTTGTTATTCTCTCGAATTTAGGATTTAGGGTTCACGTTGTAGTTTTCAGATCCTGAAGAAATGCAGGCATTTCGAGTGGATCGATGTGTACGTTCAGAGGCTTCAATTGCAGGAATCAATTGGCGCTATTGGGAAGCGCAATTTGGGAGGGGGGACTTGCTGTAGAGAATGCGGCGGAGAGAGGAGCCGTTCCGATTATGCCTAATGCTCCCAATACAGAACTGGTGGAAGTGAAGGGAGAACTGAAGAAAATGAACAAGCAGTTAAGGCAGCTTATCGAGTTCAAGAAGCAAGCTAATCTGATGGCTGGTTGTTTTTTTGTTGTATAATTGCGATCGGATTCTTATCATTACTCATCAGGCGCTAGAAGTTGTTACAAGGGATCCCTTGTTAAAAATCCATTATTCAGTTACATGACTTGTAGTTGTTTTCAAAGTTAGTGTGTGCATTTACCGAAATTACCAAAAATAAGCGTTAGGGAATATATGAATGCTAAAGATAATTGATAATTGTTAGAGGGGTGAAAAATAATGCATTCCCCGAAATCCCACAAATATGTATGTCTCATGTTTATACCAAAATTATACCACTTTTGGGACGTTTCAAATAACCAAAACTATATCCCAAACTATATTCCCTAAAATAAAAGTAATGCTAAAGAAAGTTGATAATTGTTAGAGGGGTGATAAATAATCCATTCACCAAAATCCCCCAAATATGCCAAATATGTATGTCTCATGTTTCTACCAAAATTATACCACTTTTGGGCCGTTTCAAATTACAAAAGCTATATTCCCTAAAAGAAAAGGAATGCTAAAGATAGTTGATAATTGTTAGAGGGGAGATAAATAATCCATTCATATGTATGCCTCATGTTTATACCAAAATTATACCACTTTTGGGCCTTTTCAAATTACCAAAACTATATCTCAAACTATATTCCCTAAAAAAAATGAATGCTAAAGAGAGTTGATAATTGTTAGAGGGGTGACAAATAATGCATTCACCGAAATCCGCAAATATGTATGTCTCTTGTTTACACAAAAATTATACCAATTTTTAGTTTAACATTTTTAGATCATGAAAAATAATGCATAAATAGAGGGAATATAGTTACGTGGCAAACTCGTTATTGCACATAAATAGAGGGGTGACACTGTCCACCGACAGAGAGAGAGGGGTGGCCATGAAGAGAGAGAGAGAGATAGAGAGAGGGGTGGCCACGAAGAGACGGAGAGGGGTATATTGTCCGTTAGATCAGTGGATCAACGGTTGGTGAAGTCGATCTGTGTGACAACGTCTCAACCAATCAGGATAAGTTTGGACTTCTGTGAGCATTTGTGACAGTACTTGAGGGCAAAACTGAGTAGTACTAAGAAACCAAGGGCACGTAAATAGTAAATAGACTAAGGGATTCAAACAAAATAATTAAAAAATGAAAAATGTGTGTTTTGTACAATATAATTCATATTGGGATACATCAAATTATTTGCAATTCAAATATACATGAGTGTGACAATTATGGCCTCATTTAGACAAACTATGTTTTGGGGAAGATGTTTTGCAAAGGGGTTTGAGTGGAAAACCATGCATCTTCATAACTACTAGTGATTCTGAGAAGTGGCAATTTATGGTAAAACTTTATTTATCTATGTTTGTTAAGGTTTCCTAGGTGGCAGGTTCCGTAGGAAGACTCCATGAGTAGGTCCACTATGTTTTTATTTTTTGTATTTTATTGCGCATGAAATGACTCAATTAGCTATGTTAATCTCATTTGTTGTCTCTCTGTTGACCCGCTACTTGAGGGTAAAACTGAGTATATTGCACTTGCCAGTCTGAGTACTCGAGGGGAAAACTGAGTACAGATAAAATTTCTGTATAAAGCCCGAGGTTATAACCGAGCACACCAAACGTCTCAAGGTTAGCCTCGTGTCGCGGTGCACGCTGCAGCCGTGCATAGCGGACGCGTGTTGCGGTACACGCCACCTTCATCTTTATAGAGCTCATCTTTCTCTCCCTCGACGCTCGCCCATTCTCTCATTCTCACTGCAACCGAAGAAAAAACCCCAAAGAAAATCGTCGGCGATGGAGAAGAATGAGATGCACATTGTCGGCGCTTCCGACGTAGCCGCCGGCGCATCAGCCGCCAGCGCATCGGCCGCCGCCCCCGTCCAGGCCCCCGTCGCTGCTTCCAACATAGCCGCCGGCGCATCAGCCGCCGCCCCCGTCCAGGCCCCCGTCGCTTGAGACCCGTACGAACCAGTGCCGTACGTTGCGCCGGAGAACCCCTATGACACCAGCATCATCGACGACGAGCCGGAGGTAACCCTTTGTTCCCTTGTTCTTATCCCATTTCAATCCTTTTGTGTTAGATCTAGCGTTATTAGGGTTCGTCTGTTCCTAGTTCAATCCTTTTGTGTTAGATCTTGCGTTATTAGGGTTCGTCTGTTCCTAGTTCAATCCTTTTATGTTAGATCTTGCGTTATTAGGGTTCGTCTGTTCCTAGTTCTAGATCTTGCGTTATTAGTGTTTGTAATTTGCTTTTGTTTAAGATTCGGTTAAGTTATGTGAGTAATCAATCCCATCCGGTTAATTTGTGCCGATGATGATGAATATTTGGGCACAAATTGATTCAGGGTTTGTTCAGTGAACAATTGGTGTGTACAAATTTGTTGTGCATGATCTTTGGTTCAGTGACTTAAATTCTGGATATAAGTGTGTCCAATGTAACTGAGGCTACCTCTTTTTTCGTGCCCATAATATCATGCATGATCTTTTGTTCACTCTCTGTTCCATCATCGTTGCAATTGACTCTGTGTTTTTTGCACGATCTTTGGTGCTACGTGACAGGTGCAGAGCAGCGACGTCGACAGCGACGTCGACAACGACGACGAGTTCTTCCACACCAAGACTCGTCATGTCCTCGAGAGGCTGCAGTCCGGCCATTACGATGGCCACTTTGCTCGAGGCGTTTACAGGTGCCCCTTCTGCAACAAGAAGCTCTGCGCCACCGACTTCAACTGTCTGGTGAACCATGCGGAATCCATTGGCAGATGCGGCGCTAGAGTTGGAACGACCGTGAACGTGCATGCATTCATGGCCCAACACAAAGCACTTGGGATTCTCCTGCGCAGCATCCAAGCGAGTCACATGCGCTACCTGGAGGCGTTGAACGTGCCTACTGCACTCTCTGTATGTGACTGCTCTTTCTGTAGAGCAGCTTAAATTCACGTAAAATGTAGAGTATGTTGGATCTATCGGTTGTTGAATCTGTCTTAGATATATCTATGCTATGTTGGCTGTTGGGGAGCGTATCAAGTGAAAACGAACAGATCCTGCAAATCTGCAAATCGCGGCCACAGCCGTTGGATCGTGCACCAAGGGTCAGATTTCGCACCACCATCCACCTTCGTCTGTTTGCAAAAGGCCCCTTTAATCATGGCATCTTCTCACTCCCCCTTCCTCCTCTAGCAACGTATTGTTTTCTCTCTCTCTCAAAAAAGGCTAGCTCGAGTTTCCTTGGTGTTACCTACATCCATCACCTCCCGATCTTGCTCCCACAGCATTCTCTTCCCCGGATCTGTCCGTCAGAGAGACAAAGAAACGAGTTCTTTTTTGTTGCTGTTTTTTTTCGAATTTAGATCTGAATCTTGTTTTTGGAGGAAAAGTCCATTCAAGCAAGGAGAAGACAACATTTTATAAGGATCTGGGGATTGTGTAGCTTCCAGATTCAATTGATACAGGATCCTAATTGTTTGGTTCTTTTGGTGATGAATCTTGGGAATCGATTTTTTTTTTCATTTGCAACGATGAAATGAAGCGCTACTGTGTCCGGTTGTTTCAGATTGAAAATCTAGAACAAAGCGTGATTTTCTCTTCAAGTTTCATGGTCTATCGTTAGTGGCTATTCCCATCCATGGCACAAATCAAATGAAAAGTGAACAGATGCAGGATGAACTTTGCAGAACGTACATTAGATCCAGGAGTTTTCTGCATAAACACGTGGTGCTGGAGGAGGTGTAACATCTCACCGTCGGTACACAATCTAGTGGTTCAGAACCAAAATTTTCAGATTTTCAGGAAGTAGCCCATTTTCACCTGATACATGCCCTTGGCTGTTGTATGCAGCTTATCCTATATTTTCTCTGGATTTGTGCCCTAGATTTGCTATCTGATTGGGTAAAAACGAAGGCATAAAGAAATAAATAGCGTTAAAAAATAGTAGGAGAAGCTGCTCTAGATTTGCTACCAATTTGGACAATCAAGTATGAATGAGATCGAGTGAGAGAGAGGAAAAATGTGCATTGAAAACAGCTAATCTGGGCGAAAGAGACAGAAATCACTTGTGCTCACGTCCCGGACCCACACGGCTCCACACGCTACGGCCCAACACGCTACCCCCCCCCCGCTTCGCTCGTATGACCAAACATGGTCTCGTCATGTCCCACGCGGTTCCTTTGTACCAGCCCCACACGACGCGGCCCTACTCGTCAGCACGGAACGGTCAACTGAACGGGATTCCACCCGTCCGAGCTCCTTGTGAGGGTTTCAGACAAGGGCGGAAAATACAGAGAAAAAACTAAGAACTCGAGAGCACGAAAATAAAAATCCTTAAATATTATGCTAGGCAAACTTTCCTCGGTGCGAGCTAGGCTTTTAAACAGCCATTTTTTTATCCAACTGGATACCGGAAAACCTTTGTGGCAACCAATCAGGCCTGTTGTGGCTGCTCTTATGCACTCAGGCTGACTCCCGCGAAAGGCGTGTGGCGCCCGACCCAATGCGGATGGGCCCGCTAGTCAGTACCCCATCCGTTCGACCTTCCACAGTTCCACTTCCACTGGCACTCACCACTGTTAACTCTGCTAGCTAATCTCCATCAAGAGCTGCGGATGACTATGGTTAACCTCCATAACGGACAAATGAAACCGCTGGACATGTTTGAAAATTTCTTTGACAATATTTTGCTATTTTGTAGACACGATCACACGCGAACGTAGGTATATGCCGTTATGTATCTGCACAAACAAATGAAACTACTCAACATTTATATTCCAAATTCTTTTAGACAAAATTATTTGTTTAATTCGTCACACGGAAATATGTACGGAGTATATATATATATATGCCGTGGTGCATGTGTACATTCATGCACGGAGCAGTAACAGTAGCAGGGCCACGGCTGACAAGCCACATAAAATACCACTATCAACTTATCAAGTCGTGGAATACGTACATACGGCGTACGTATACCTACAATATATATAGCTATCGAGCCGACGTAGCATCAACCCTACAGCCTAGGGGTAGACGAGATGATGACATGATAGGCGGCCAAGCTTTAAGTCCCATCCTGCTTACTGTTCCATAAGATTCTTTGACCATTGTGTGTCCAAAAGATATCAGCAGTAAATAATGTAGACCGGTTAGATTTCCAGCCTACAATTTTACATCTACGTATTCCGGCCCATGACAAACTACAAGATCTTAATATTTACTAGGTAAAAAACCCAGCTTTTTCTGTAAAACATACTCCATCATTTTTTTTGCGAAACAAAACATACTCCATCCTTGCCATTATATATATATAGTGCATAAACATCATCAAGTTTGATTAAATTTGTTAAAAATTATGTATATTTATAATACATAATGTATAATAGATCGTATGAAATACACGTCATGATAAATCTTATAATATTGACTTGGTATTCTAAATTTTGATTCTTTTCCAAAATGCTTGATCAAAATTCATATATATATGTACAAACTACAAAGTTTTACGGAAACCAAACAAGTATTCTCCTCTTTCCTCTCTCAGCCATCGCATATATATTGGGGTGGATCAGTGGATCACGTGCATGTGCCTGCACAACATAAACTGAACACTTTTCTGATTGACACGAACTGAACATTGGTAACTCTAGTAGCCCATCTTTTGAAATAGATTTGACAGGACGAGCAGAAAACGCGGGCTCCTCTCTCACCCTTTCTCTCCCAAAGTCCGAGCGTCGTGTGCAAGTGCTTGTCTCGCTAGGTCTATTTTAGCCACTTGGGTACGAATGGTGGACATGACATAGATTTATAAGATAATTGGTCTCGTGTTCCTACTCAGTTTTGTTTAATCTTAGAAACACCTATCATTTTTGCTCTCTTTTCTCTAGCCCAGCCATATGGGAACGAGATCCTCTGACGTAGAGCTGAAAAACTGCAGAGGGACGTAGTGAATCTCCTTCGTCCGTTGACCATCCGATGGCAGCTGGCCGAGATTCACTACTTCCCTCTGCAGTTTATCCTCTGCAATTTTCTCTGTGAAGATGCTAAAAATGAGCATTTGCATTGTACCATGTAAAGATGCACTCAGGTGCACGCTTCATATGGGTATTCTAAGCTTCAACCCCATCTCGGCGGCAACGTCAAGAGACTTGTGGGAGTGGTGTGGTCTTCGAGAATTTCGTCCTGGCTGTGGGGATCTTCGGATCATCAAGGAGCTTCCTCGGCCGTTCTTCCTTCTTCTTCGTCTCTGGGACGGATGTAATCTTTTTGACCCGTTCGGTGACTTCCCGTCCGCAACCAACAACATCAAGCCGACTCAGGGAGGAGCGGCAGCGCGCCATTGACACGGTCTGGAGGTTGAAAATGAAGGGCTTCTCAAAGATCTCGTTGTAATTTTTTTTTTCTTGGGGTGCTTTGTACTGTTCATTGTTTCTTTTAATGCCAGAGTCCTATTCGCAAAAAAAGGGAGGAGATCTTCTGCTCCCGGTGGGAGCACGCGTTATGGCTGGACTCACGGTAGCGAATGCTGATCGACACTGTTTTGCGAGGATCGAGAGGTGGCGATAAACCACCTCACTAGTGAGAAACCACCACCGGCGAAGAACATCGTCGAGCGGAGGCGGTTATGCTCAATGCCCGGCCGCACCATCCCAAACGTCTTCAAGGCCGCTTGCCACGAAGCCTTCTTGCGGTCGTCTATGGACTCCGACATATCAAGTTCAACTCCGATGAGGAATAATAGAGTTTGGCGGTGGCCTCTGGCGGCACGGGCACCCAGACAAAGCTAGAAAGCCTACATGCGGTCGGCTAGGAAGCCTTCATGTTTTGGTTCATTTTTATTCATGTACTCTTCTACTATTTTCGCCATATGTTTGTTATGTTTTTGTTCATCTACTCTTATACTATTTTCTCCATATGTATGTTATGTTTTTGTTCATCTAGTCTTCTACTATTTAGGGTGGAAAACACGCAGGGGCAGCAACATGCCACAAATCCAGGTGTCACTCGTTCGGCCATATTGTCAATCTATTCATCAATCAACCATTAATTACGCATGAGAAGTAGTAGTAGAAATCACTTTGACACCCTTCTTCGAGAAGAAGTAGTGACATGCACTCGATCCATTAGTTACCTAGTGTTGTTGTTCTATCGAACAATTTTCTTGGAGAGTGATAACCAGTTTGGACACATTGAGATGTAAAATTTGACCGAGAGATCAATATCCATCTAAAAAAGGTGATTGATGATCAGTTTGGACATGACAAGGCATTAGAATTTGATATGGACGCACCAAGACGTATAGGAAGGCATCATCATGCGATAGAGCACGCTCTGGACGTGTACCGGGCCATAGCACACATAGAGAATGGACCACTTCACCATAATGCACCAAAATTTTGCACATAGGCGTATCTTCGAATGACAAACAACATCGAAAATTAAAACTGTCAATGGATAGGGAGAGAACAAAATCTGGATAAATACCAATTCCTATTACTGGTAAAGAGATACAGATTAAAATAAAGAGTTCTCGTGGTCCAGAATCCACAAAATTTGCGTTTGGATTGAAAGGCAAAATGCCGCTGACAATGTGTTGAATTGGCAGGTTACCTGATGAAGAAGCTGGGAAGGTACCAGCGCGTGGTGTTAAACCAAAATGCCAACTTCGGACGTACTCCGTCTTTCGAGCCTCTGGTTAGCTTCAAAAGATAAGGCGCTAGTGCAACGAACGTTTTTCAACATTGTTTAACAAAAAATGATTTTCCAATTTTCTAGTAACAAAATTGGATTTTTTGTGATGCAACCACCACAAATAAGATGCAAAACAGAACCAACGGACTTTTCGCATAAAGTATATCATGTGGGATGGCCTGGATATGGTGTTTTTTCTCGCTTTGTAACTAATTTTTCTCATTTTTATGAGTTTTAGGTGATTTTCTGAAACTAACTCAAATTTAAACTACAAGTGTGCTCTAGTTTGGTCTCAGAATTTGGAAAAAAATTAAGGTACCCAAGTAGGTTGCTATAATGTATCCACAAAGAATGTTTAAAGATTCGGCCACTTGATATGAATAGCCATGCCGCAATTTTGACCACATTTAAAAAATCAAAGAAAACAAAGAAACATCAAAAAAATGTAAAACGTGCGCAAAGAGTCCTTATATGTGTTCTACTACCCAGGAAAATATAAAACGAAGTTATGATAGTGTTTTAAATAGTCTTCTCACAAACTAAGGGATGCTCACATCCATGGACCCCTCCGTTGGCAGCACAGGTTTTGCAACGAACGTTGCAGTTCTGAGGATGCCGCCACCCAAGGATGAACCCGAGGACGACGGTGACAGCTCCAACAACGAGGACCGTTAGTACCCCGCCTTTTACCACCGCATCGAGCTTTAAATTTATGTTTTTTATTTGTTTTTATTTATGTTTGGTTTTAAATTTGTAAAAACTATGTAGTGTTTGATCGAATCATGTAGAGTTTGATTTTATTCATGCCCTAATTTAAAGTTTTGAATTGATTATAGGGGTTGCGGCTGGGAAGATCACCCCTCCCACTATACAAAATCCGCCAATGACACCCCCCATACGACTGGCAAATCGGCTTTGCCGGACGCCGTATGGAAGTGCACGAGTGGAGTTGCTCTTAGATCTCTTTTGCTTCTAGATCTTACAATTCACTGATGTTTAAAATACAATCTACGCCTAGACTTTTTTCCTGCAGTTTTTCTTCCTTTATCTTATTATGGGCCATAGTTGCACAATATGATTTTTGTGAAGACACTCTATAATTTTGATTCATAGTTTCTCTTTCTAGAAATACCACATGGGTAGCAAAAATGAATCTGACAAGTTTCTATACACTTTCATATGTCCTTGATTGTGTACAAATATAAGCATATATTCACATTATTTTTTCCCTCTAATTCACACATGGTGTTGATGAATATTTGTCCATACCTTTTATCCAAATGGCACGCGTGTCAATTTTCTATAATTTTCTGCTTTATTTTCTCTTACATATAACATTAGTGTTGGGATTATTTAGTAGAACTTAATATTAGCGGGGGGGGGGGGGTTGGTTTCTAACTCTTAGCCCTTCCGGACTTTCTTATGTTTATATCAATATCTTAAAAAGTGCAACTTTAGCTACGCTAAAGGTTTGCATGTAACAACTTCAAAAAAAAAATCTTATAGCTTGAGAGCGAGCGCTTATATCGGGTTGACCATGTAGGGCGTGGTGGAGCAACGAAAAGTCGGAGCGACGACTTGAAGAGTTGAAGAACTGGTGACTCTTGACGTTGGTCGTCAGCATATCGGGCACCACTTCTTGCACATTCTTCTTCACAATTGTGGGTGCGTCCTAGATATGTTCCTCCCATAGCAGGTGCAACTTCTTCTTTTTGATAGTGGGGCGAGATTACCTACTTTGGTGAGCGGGTCACCGTTGGCTCTGTTGTAATGTGTATCTTCCTTTTGTGGTATCCGATGTGTTGTTGGTGTGAGTGGGTGCAGTCCTACTGTGTTAGTGTTCTGCTGGGCTTGGTCTTGTTTGTATCGATTTTCGCCTGGTTTCTCCTCTAATTAACTAAGCATTTTTTTCGTATCGTTCCAAAATAGACTATGTTATATATAAAACCAGTCAACTAGGAAATACATGAGTCATATATAAGTTATAATAGAAAAAATATTATGCTCGCTGTTGTAGTTGGAAAACTAGCACTTTTTTTTTGTTTTTTTATCCGGATCTCATAGAAAATGGAGGATGGAAATACCCACCCACCCATACATGTAAGTACGAAGTACAAAAATATTTCTAAAAATAATTATATGGGTGTGGAAATAAACAAGGTGTAGACGTACAAGAGGAGAGGGACGGGGCAGCAGCATACGCAGCAGCGGCATGCCACTTTTCCAAGAATCTTTCCATCCTGGTGAAAAGGAGGACTATAGCTCAACACATGCATGGAAGGACCAAGGATTGGACGTGGATAGACGACAGGTCGGGCACACACCGCAACTGTAACCTGTAACTTCTCTCTACAGTCCCACTATGTGACGCCTGCTGCCGCTGGCAGACGAAACAAGTCACCACTCTGACTGCATGCTCGACCGGTCAGTCAGAGAGAGAGTTCGCCCAAGAAAAACGCCCCCACGTCCACGTGTACAAGAAATCAAAGACCAAGAAAAAAAAACACCAGGACATCTGCATTCACATATATACATGTCTTGTGGTACTACGTACGGATCCATTTCGTCAATTCTATCCTCGGCAGCGGCGTACCTGAGATTGAGATTGAGATTGCGTCGCAACTCGCAACAGCTGCAGCGGCTAGCAATACCAACGGCAACAGCAACGCAGCTAGCACAGCTTCCTCTTTACTCATGATTTGACATGGGAACAAAGCCATCCCACCAGCCAGCCACACACACTCATCATCATTCACCTTCCTCTCCCTCTTCCTCCTTTCTTCCTCGTCTCCTCCGTCCGTCCGTCCACCCCCAGTATCTCCTTTTCAGGAGGGATCGTCTCATCTCCTTCCTAGGGTTTCTTTACCTCGTGTCATCTCTTTTCTTCTTGATTTTGCCAATTCCGAGTAGGATATATGGATGGTTTCCCTAATCTTGGAGGAGGAGGGAGCAGCAGTAGTAGTGCTTCCATGGCCTCCTTCCTGCAGCTCCCTTTGCCCGTCGCGTCGTCGTCGTCGCCGGAGCTGGCCGGCGAGCACCACAGTTCGCGGCTAGCGTTGCAGCAGCTGCTAGCCACCCCGCCGCCGTCAACCCCGCAGCGCGGCCACCACCACAGGGAGATCTCGCCGGCCGAAGCCGCCACCGTCAAGGCCAAGATCATGGCGCACCCTCTGTACCCGCCGCTCCTCGCCTCTTACCTCGACTGCCAGAAGGTAACGCGGCCCAAACCGTAAAAAAGAAACAATTAATTTACTCCGTAGCTAGGTCACAGCAGAACATGGCGCTGAATGCGTGATGTGTTTTCTGTTAGGTCGGCGCCCCGCCGGAGGTGCTGGACAGGCTCTCGGCGGTGGCGGCAAAGCTGGACGCGGTGCAAGCCCGGCGGCAGCACGAGCCGCCGCGTGCCGACCCGGAGCTCGATCAGTTCATGGTTCGTCGTCGATCGTACATGCCATGTGATGCTTGCCGTGTGCTGATTTTGTCTGTCGCGTGCAGGAGGCTTACTGCAACATGCTGGTGAAGTACCGGGAGGAGCTGGCAAGGCCGATCCAGGAGGCCACCGAGTTCTTCAAGAGCGTCGAGACGCAGCTCGATTCCATCACAGGTGCTAGTGCATGCTTCCTTCTTTCGAGATTCGGAGCTTGCCGCATTGGGAAATGTTTCTTCGGTTTGTGGCATGGAAGGGAGCAAGCTTTTTTGCCTCTTTGGATCCATGCTGTTTTGTTTTGTTTTTGCCACGGCCACTTTGTTGCTTTGTTTATTATTCCGGGGAGGGGATAAAGTTTAATTTGCATGCATTAGACCACAAGTTCATTATTATAACCTTGATCTTAGCCGTAGTAGTAGTAGTAGTACACAATCCAGTACATCAAATTAGTATACTGCAATTGATTAGCATGCACCACGAGCCCACAGTGAGCTGCTCCAGGTTTCAATCCCTGCCTCTTGTTTTATGCTAGTTTTCAGAGGGTTCATTCTTGAAGTACATGACAATTGAATTGAATAATTGATAAACTTACCAGAGGCATGTGGCTTAGCCTCGGGCTACAAAGGCGAATGTGTCGACAATTTATCTGTCTTTACTTCCCATTTCTTGCTTGGCATCCTGTAGTTTCTGTACCGTTACAATGAAATGGAGCATTGTAGAGCCGGGGACAGGCCCCTGATCATCAAAAAATGTCTTGGTAGTATCAATTTCTGATCGATACGGTTGCCCCCTTTTGGCATTGTTTAATTAGCGAGCATAAGAATTACGGTACATCAAGGTAATTCCTTGTTGTTCAGAGCACACAGAGACATAGATTAAATTGGTAGATGATTAATGTTAACAACTGCTAATAACCGGCCGTGCTATTCGCTGGGCGTAGTGCTTAAATTCAGATGGGTGTTTTCAGCACCCACGTGTATGTGGCGGTGGATGAGCGGTGGCCCTGTAGCAGTTCTTGTTCTCCGCGAGTATTAGTGTGTTCACTCAATAAATCGCCGAACTGTATGAGATGGACGGGTACTGTTACTACACTGTGCACTCTGTCTCTTTGTCCAGTCTCAAAGCCTTCTTGTTAGAATGCTTTCCAGCCATGCACGGGTCCTGGGTGTTTGTATTGATGCCGGAGAATCTAGTGTATCAAAGTTTGATGTGGAGTCTAGCTGACTAGCTGTCGATATCTCCTTGGTGAAGATACATTTTGTTGCTAGACAAGAAGATATACATTTTGTTTGTGCATTTATTTCCTGATTCCAAAATTTCGTCGTTGCTGGTTAAATAGAAACCAAACTCTTTTTTGTTGGGCATTTGGTTGATTAATGTCCTCGATGTAGAATACAAATGGCCTCATCGCATCAGATCAAAATGTTTATCATGTCATGCAATGCTTATTGATCCTTAAGATCATGCATGTGCCATATCATTTAGGATAGCTTGGGGGACTTTTATTAGTGGGCATCTGTTTTCCTCAGTTAGGAGCCTTAACCACAGAGCTTGTTTAATTCATATGAGTTTATGTCTTAGATTTCTATTCCCACTCTCGTGACCCACTTTATGTTCACTTGATAATTGTTTACATTCTATAATTGCTTACATTTCCTTGGAGAATTGTTTACATTGTAGGACCACTTAAATTCCATGCACATATCTTGGAGGAATTCTAACACAAGTTCTAAACCCATCCACATAATTTTTGAAAATGCCAATGCATTTATGCATTTCTCTCTCTAAGCAGGTAATGACTCATCTAAAAGATCATTCAGCCTCTGAGGCAGTTCAAACATTTAGTTTGTGAAATGTTGTTAGTTTTGGTTAATGTAGTATTCAACATTTCACATTCACGCGCTTATTCTATTATACTGGCTTCCAAAGAAGAGCTTAATATCGGAGCATCAATTTGACTCCGGTGACATTGAGATTTGAAATACGAAACACATATTTACGAGTTCCAATTATTTTAATTTTTTTGGTTGGAAACATATAGATGTGTTTTAAGTTTCTATAAAGTTTTGGTGAAGAATACACTAATTAGCAGGGTACACAAAAAGATACATTTGTGGATTAAAAAGCAAATGTATAAAACCTAACCGAAAGATATGGAACGCATCTTAGTAACTCTTGTAATCCACACATTTGTCTTTTATGTATAGAACCTAACCGAAGAGATATGTTAATATAATTTTGCACATACATACTACACATCATGTATACATTTTTTCCCGATATTTGGGGTTTCAAATAAATGTTTTTTATTTAGAAAAATGAAAGGGCTTCATGTAACCTGAGCTCCATTTCCACTTTTTGCCCTTGGTATTGGCTTTTCCTGACATGTTTCACAGTCATAGTTTTTCTCTGATAAAAGGAACATATATTAATGTCAAGTCTATAGTCCTCTGAATTGATAAATCTCCTTTTCAAGAAAATTATTCCATGCATTAACCTGTAGCTTAAATAGCTTGAGCTCCTAAAACTGTCAGAAAGAAAGTGGTAGCAAGAAGTATCTACATACATAAATTTGTTTACCCTTTTGCTAGTTCTAGCTCGACCGAGAATTAAGTTAGTTCTAGATTGACTTGTAGGACCATTAAATTTGCATCATGATTCGGGCACATTAGGATTGCACATCATCTTTCCCAATTGCACATGAAATTGGGTGAGTCTAACGAGAATTAAGTTCGTTTTAGGTTGACAGAGAACTAGCTGCGTCCATTTATACAGATTAAATGTTTCTGAAATATATTGTTCTGTGAAGTGTGAAAGCGTGTTCTCTTAATTTTCATGCAAGGAAACTGCACTGGATTTTATCATCTTGCTGACAAACTATGAATTCTTATTTTAGTGCTGACATGTTTCCATGTTTACTATCAACACAACAGCACATTAGTTTTGTTAAATCCATTACCCATGCATCTAAATTATCCCAACCTCCGGCACCTGCATATTATAGTTCTTCTCTACATAAGTGTGCATGCATTAGAAACTTGCTGCTGGCTCCTGCAGCCTTAGGTTGCAATAGATACAGATTTGAATTAACATGGTTGAATTGTTTGCATCAATTTGTTTTCATTCAGTAATATTTTTGGTTCGCATGTTATGTGAATAACTCAGTGGCCACTGTTTATACTACTCTAGGACACATGCTTGAGTCGCCCTCTCCAGCTTGCGAACTTCATTTCAGTCTTTGTCAAAAAAAAAAACCTTGAATGAGAACATTCTGCATGCTTTATCCGTAGCTATCGAAATGGATACTCCTTTTGAAATTAAACCAGGAGTATTTTCGTAAGTGGTCCAAGGACTGGGGCTTCTGAATGCTTATGGGAATATGGATGGGACCAACATTTTCTCTTGTCGTGTGCAGACAATAATTGGGAAGGTGCTGGGTCGTCCGAGGATGACCTGGACACGAGCTGCCCGGAGGAGATCGACCCCAGCGCGGAGGACAAGGAGCTGAAGCACCAGCTGCTGAGGAAGTACGGCGGCTACGTGGGCAGCCTCCGCCAGGAGTTCTGCAAGCGGAGGAAGAAAGGGAAGCTCCCCAAGGAGGCCCGGCAGAAGCTGCTGCACTGGTGGGATCTGCACTCCAAGTGGCCTTACCCGTCTGTACGTGCGTTTGCTACCACCATGTGTCTATCGCGATCTCCGTCGGCAAGCTCCGATATGTGCGTGCTGATGTCGATTTATATGTGTGCTTGCAGGAGACGGAGAAGATCGCGCTTGCGGAGTCGACGGGGCTGGACCAGAAGCAGATCAACAACTGGTTCATCAACCAGAGGAAGCGGCACTGGAAGCCGGCGCCGGAGGACATGCCGTACTCGATGATGGACGGGACCGTGGGCTTCCACGCGGGCGCCAGCGCCGGTGCCAGCGCCGCGGCGGCGCTGTACATGGAGAGGGCGCCCTTCATGGTGGACGGCATGTACCGGCTCGGGTCGTGAAGCCACGGGTCAACTGGTCAAGGTGCAACGGGGACTACAGCCGGTGTCAATGTGTCATGGATGTGGTACGTAAGCTCCACGCATGACAACAGCATTCGGTAGGCAAGGCCGGTGGCTGCCATTATGGTTCTTCAGTAAATACACATATATAGCCCATCAGCTCGATCGTATCCAAGGTAGTAAAACGGAGATCGTTGCAGAACTGTTGAAACAACATTATTTTGCTAATTGGGTTGGGATGGCAGGTCAGGTCAGATGTATCATGCACTTACTGCGCTAAAACTATCTCTTACACAGATGGCCTGATGGGACCCTAAGTTCCGTGCTCATCTATATGTGCCTACAGGGAAAGATCGAAGTGCTGAACAGTGGCCGCAAAACAGGCCCCTCACCGGAAAGCCGGGATCGCCTGCTTGTACGAGTCCCAACGACGGCGACATGCCGCCCCGGGAGCCGGAGGGAGGGGGTCTGTGAGCAGTGCGGCGACGTTGCCGTCGGCGACACTGTGGCCCGTTGCCGCGCGCACAGTGGCAGCGGCAGTGACGAGCCGACGATGAGCTAACTGTGCAGCTTTGTAATGTGAGACGTGGCC
>NC_061510.1:382626844-382676310 GCF_022539505.1 Lolium rigidum
GCTCGCCGCTGCTTGTCGAAGGCCTTGTTGGTACTCTCTCTACTATTTTAGCCCACGGAAATCGCGCGCCCTGTAAGTGTCCTGTGACAGTAACGTAGGAGCTGCCTGCAGCATTTGAAGTTTTGAACTAGTACGTGCGTGGGGATCTAACATGGTCGCTGCAGAGTTCACGAGGAAACGTAGTAGAAGTACTTGTCAGTTGTTAAGGATATGAAGCGCCCCCGTGTGTGGGGTTTCATGGCTGAACAGTGGCTAGTCTGCGATCTGAAACGGAGAGCACGATTGATGAGATTACCGTACGGGGCTCATTGTCGCCTCATTGGCCACCGCTGTTTCAGGTGTGAGCAAGTGATGTACATAATACTCTCCGGCAGGAGAGCGGTTTGTCCCTCGGCACTCGTTGCAGCAAGCTGTTCATCTCCAGCCGCAACCCCAAACGGCGCCCCAAACGGCGCCGGATCGAACATTTGTGGGATGTATTTTATTCATACCATGTTTGGGAGACATTGCTCCCCAGCCGTGTCCCAAACACCGCCTCTAAACAGAAATTCAAATAGTTTGCATTCAAAAGATATCGTTCCTGCCGAAGTCGTCGCGATCAGACTAGCCGCGATCAAAGTACTGGGCATGCGATTATATTACAGATCGACGTAAATTAGAAGAAGGGGTTGGGCGATGGTGACGGCGACGGCGCATCCTGAGTCGACGTAGGTCCGTCGATCACGACGACCTCCTCGTGATCTGCTCGTTGTGCATGCTCCGTCACCGACGCCGAGGCAGAGGCCGATGTCGCTGACGCCGACGCATGTGTACTAGCAGATGTTGTCGCATACGCGTTTGTTGGTGCCGGTTCTTGCCCCGGGGTTGGGGTTGCTGCCTCGGCCGCCGCCTCAGCCGCCGCCATTTTGGCTTCGATTTCGTCGAGGATCTCGCTTTGAAGAAGTTGTGCGCCGCCCGCGTCCGGGGAGACATTCCTTCTGTCGACGTTATCAGCAGAGACATGTCCTCCTTGCGTTTCTTGAGCTCCATCTTCTCCTCTTGCCTCTTGAGCAACACCGCCCACCTTTCGTCGGTCATTTTGTCACGGGAGAGCAAGGTCAAGGAGACCTCGGCGAGGCACTATGTGATTGATGCCTGCGTCTTCTCGGTCGCCGCTGCGTCGGCCAAGGCGGCCTTGGCAGCCTTGTTGCCGATAGGGCGTCCTGCCGTTGTTGCCAGCAGCACATCCAGATCAATGGCATCTTTCCCCTTCGACAACGACTGGCGCGTCAACCGCCGTTTCTCGTTCATTTTTATCTTGCTATAGCAATGTATCAGCACGAAAGATTTATGCCCTTTCGAGTACTTTCGGTACAACTCCATGGCCTTTTCAAACTAACCAAAGGAAGCTTAATCAGATCGTCGAACAAAAACTAGGCGCTAAACAATATCGTAGAAAGAGGCGTACCACGTCGCTGCCGTTGCCGCCTTTGGTCTTGGCCTCGTTATGGTACCCATGGAACATGTTCACCGACGCCTGGATGATGGCCCATCACATCGACATTGCCTTTTGGCTCCTCTTCATTGTCACTTTGCGGTAATTGACGTTGATTAGCATGCGCTCATCGAACTCCGCCTTGATCTTCGCCCAATACTTCTCATACTTTTGGTTACCACCGATGATGGAGTCATGGCTCACCGTCGACCACGACTCGCAGAGACATTGATCCTCCAGAGCCGTCTACTTGGTGCCTCGTGTGCCCGAGGCCTTCTTCTTCCTCTTCTTCCTCACACTGGCCGGGTCAACCTCCACGAGATCATCTGCATCCTCCGCGGCACCCGCATAGTCATCGTCCTCTTCATTACCGCCCTCTTCGCCATCGTCGTCCTCCACCCCCTCCTTGCCCTCCTCCTCCTCCTCCTCACCACCGGTGCTCGCGAATTTGAGCGGGCCCCTGCGGCCAGTGAACGGGGCGCCGTCCGCACCGGGGCTTGGCTCGCGCTGTGGCGCTTGGTCGGACGCCGGGGAGTAGAACACGGCGTTGGGGTTGAAGCCGCCATGCGGCATCGTATCCTCGTACCGCGGCAACAAGTTTGACGTCACGCACCCGGGAGTGGCGGAGGGGCCGTCGTTGTAGAACCCGGATGTCGACGGAGACAGCACTCCCGTAATGTAAATCGGCGCCGACGTACTCCATGGGGTCACGTTGTTGGCAGCGATACACGCGGCCAGCGCGTGCTGCTGCGCGCGCACCGCCACCATCTTCTTCTCCAGCTGCGCCGCCCTCCGTTCCCTCCGCTCCTCTGTAGATAGCTTGCGGCGTAGGCAGTCTCGTTGCCATTGATCGTCGATCCATCCTTCCGGCTTCTTCTTCGGAGCCGGCGCCTTCCGCGTCTTCGCGAAGGCACCTTTGCCCCTTTCGTATCATTGCCTGGCGGCTTGGTGGCCGCTTTCTTGGCCATTTTTTGGGTCTTGTCGGCGGCGCCTGATGTCTACGGGTGCTTCTATTCTTGTAGACAGTGTTGGGCCTCCAAGAGCAGAGGTTTGTAGAACAGTAGCAAGTTTCCCTTAAGTGAATCACCCAAGGTTTATCGAACTCAGGGAGGTAGAGGTCAAAGATAGTCCTCTCAAGCAACCTCTGCAATTAAGATACAAGAAGTCTCTTGTGTCCCCAACACACCTAATACACTTGTCGGATGTATAGGTGCACTAGTTCGGCGAAGAGATAGTAAAACACAGAGTGGTATAGATGGTGGTAATATTGCAGGAAGTAAAGATGCGATAAAACAATAAACAAGCGATGTTTGCAGTATTTGGAAACAAGGCCTAGGGATCATACTTTCACTAGTGGACACTCTCAATATTGATCACATAATAAATAAATAACTTCTCCTCACTTGTGCTACATACACTCTTTTGTTGGATGACAAACACCATTCATTGTGTAGGGCTACAAGAGCTCCCTCAAGCCGGAGTTAACAAGCGCCACAACATTCGGCATTCATATTTAAGTAACCTTTAGAGCATAATAGATCTTTGCAATTTAGACCGAGTACTAACATAGCATACACACTCGTCACCATTACTCTATGAAAGGGGGAATAGATCACATCAATACTATCGTAGTAATAATCAACTCCATAATCTACAAGAGATTACAATCATAACCTACACCAAGTACTACATGATGCACACACTGTCACCATTACATCATGAAGGAGGAATAGACTACTTTAATAACATTACTAGAGTAGCACATAGATTAATAGTGATACAAAGCTCATCATATGGATCTCAGTCTTGCAAGGCAATTCCTGAAATCATTGTATTGAGGTACATGAGAGAGAGATGAACCACATAGCTACCGGTAGAGCCCTCAGCCTCGGGGGAGAAGTACTCCCTCCTCATCATAGGAGACAGCAATGGCGATGAAGATGGCGGTGGTGTTGATGGAGATGACTCCGGGGGCAATTCCCCGTCCTAGAAGGGTGCCGGAACAGAGACTTCTGTCCTCCGAATTGGAGTTTCGCGATGGCGGCGGCGTCCCTAGAGTCTTTCTGGAGTTTCGTCAATCGGTATCGATGTTTTAGGTCACGAGGGGTCTTATAGGCGAAGAGGCGGCGCGAGGGGGTGCCAGAGGTGGGCTCCCCACACCTGGGCGCCCCCCCTCCTTGGTCGCGCCGCCAGGTGGTGTGGGGCCCCCCTGGCCCCTCTCCGGCTCCCTTTCGGTGTCCTGGTCCGTCTCGGTGAATTATGATGTTTGGTATTTGTTTCGTCGAATTCCGAGAATATTGCCCGAACAGCCTTTCTGGAACCAAAAACAACAGAAAACGGGAACTGGCACTTCGGCATCTTGTTAATAGGTTAGTTCCGAAAAATGCATAAAAACGATATAAAGTGTGAACAAAACATGTAGGTATTGTCATAAAACTAGCATGGAACATAAAAAATTATAGATACGTTGGAGACGTATCAAGCATCCCCAAGCTTAGTTCCTACTCGCCCTCGAGTAGGTAAACGATAACAAGAATAATTTCTGAAGTGACATGCTACCAACATAATCTTGATCAACAATATTGTAAAGCATATGAGATGAATGATGTGATTCAAAGCAATGGTAAAGATGATGATTAAACAACTGAATCATATAGCAAAGACTTTTCATCAATAGTACTTTCAAGACAAGCATCAATAAGTCTTGCATAAGAGTTAACTCATAAAGCAATAAATTCTTAGTAGAAAGCTTTGAAGCAACACAAAGGAAGATATAAGTTTCAGCGGTTGCTTTCAACTTCAACATGTTTATCTCATGGATAATTGTCAACACAAAGTAATATGATGAATGCAAATAAGCAAGTATGTAAGAATCAATGCACGGTTAACACAAGTGTTTGCTTCTAAGATAGAAATAAGTAGGTAAACTGACTCAACATAAAAGTAGAAGAATGGCCCTTCGAAGAGGGAAGCATGGATTGATGTATTTGTGCTAGAGCTTTTATTT
This sequence comes from Lolium rigidum, assembly GCF_022539505.1. Lineage (NCBI taxonomy): Eukaryota > Viridiplantae > Streptophyta > Magnoliopsida > Poales > Poaceae > Lolium > Lolium rigidum. The sequence goes on from NC_061510.1 coordinate 382,631,326, forward strand.
TGAAAACAGGAAACAATTTTGTCAACGGTAGTAATAAAGCATATGTGTTATGTATAAGATATCCTATAAGTTGCAAGCCTCATGCATAGTATACCAATAGTGCCCGCACCTTGTCCTAATTAGTTTGGATTTACATGGATTATCATTGCATAACATATGTTTCAACGAAGTGTCACAAAGGGGTACCTCTATGCTGCCTGTACAAAGGTCTAAGGAGAAAGCTCGCATTGGATTTCTCGCTTTTGATTATTCTCAACTTAGACATCCATACCGGGACAACATAGACAACAGATAATGGACTCCTCTTTAATGCATAAGCATTCATCAACAGATAATATTCTCATAAGAGATTGAGGATTGTTGTCCAAACTGAAACTTCCACCATGGATCATGGCTTTAGTTAGCGGCCCAATGTTCTTCTCTAACAATATGCATACTCAAACCATTTGATCATGATAAATCACCCTTACTTCGGACAAGACGAACATGCATAGCAACTCACATGATATTCAACAAAGGTGAAATAGTTGATGGCGTCCCCGAGAACATGGTTATCGCTCAAGAAGCAACTTATTAAGAAATAAGATACATAAGTACATATTCAATACCACAATAGTTTTTAAGCTATTTTTCCCATGAGCTATATATTGCAAAGACAAAGGATGAATTTTAAAGGTAGCACTCAAGCAATTTACTTTGGAATGGCAGGAAAATACCATGTAGTAGGTAGGTATGTGATGTCTACGGGTGCTTCTATTCTTGTAGACAGTGTTGGGCCTCCAAGAGCAGAGGTTTGTAGAACAGCAGCAAGTTTTCCCTTAAGTGGATCACCCAAGGTTTATCGAACTCGGGGAGGAAGAGGTCAAAGATATCCCTCTCAAGCAACCCTGCAATCACGATACAAGAAGTCTCTTGTGTCCCCAACACACCTAATACACTTGTCAGATGTATAGGTGCACTAGTTCGGCGAAGAGATAGTAAAACACAGGTGGTATAGATGGTGGTAATATTGTAGAAAGTAAAGATGCAGTAAAACAGTAAACAAGCGGCGCTAGAAAATAGCTTGCTGGCGTGGGAAGCAATTTTTTGTGGTGGAAACAAGGCCTAGGGATCATACTTTCACTAGTGGACACTCTCAAAATTGATCGCATAATAAATAATAACTTCTCTCATTTGTGCTACATATACTCTTGTTTGATAATGAACACCATTCGTTGCGTAGGATTACACGAACCCTCAATGCCGGAGTTAACAAGCTCCACAACATTCGATATTCATGTTTAAGAGTAACCTTAGAGCATAATAGATCTTTGCAAAATAAACCGAGTACTAACATAGCATACACACTGTCACCTTTACACTATGAAGGGGGCATAAATCACATCAATACTATCATAGCGATAATCAACTCCATAACCTACAAGAGATTATGATCATAGCCTACGACAAGAACTACACGATGCACACACTGTCACCATTACACCATGCAGGAGGAATAGACTACTTTAATAACATCACATGAGTAGCACATAACTAGTAGCGATACAAAGCTCATTATATAGATCTCAATCATGTAAAGCAGCTCATGAGATCATTGTATTGAAGTACATAGGAGAGAGATTAACCACATAGCTACCGGTACAGCCCCGAGCCTCGATGGAGAACTACTCCCTCCTCATGGGAGACGAGCGAGCGGTGATGAAGATGGTGGTGGTGTCGATGGAGGAGCCTTCCGGGGGCACTTCCCCGTCCCGGCGGCGTGCCGGAACAGAGACTCCTGTCCCCCAGATCTTGGCTTCGCGATGGCAGCGGCTCTAGAAGGTTTCGCGTACCGTGGCTTATTCGTCTCGGGGTTTTAGGTCAGGGAGATTATATAGGCGAAAGGGCGGAGTCGGAAGGCTGACGGGGCCACCACAAAATAGGGCGGCGCGCCTGGCTCCTTGGCCGCGCCGCCACCATGTGTGGGCCCCCTGTGGCCCTCCTCTGGTGGCTCTCGGGTGTTCTGGAAGCCTCCGGTGAAAATAGGGTACTGGGCGTTGATTTCGTCCGATTCCGAGAATATTTCCTTACTAGGATTTCTGAAACCAAAAACAGCAAGAAAACGAGAACCGGCACTTCGGCATCTCGTCAATAGGTTAGTTCCGGAAAACGCATCAAAACGATATAAAGTGTGAACAAAACATGTAGGTATTGTCATAAAACAAGCATGGAACATCAGAAATTATAGATACGTTTGAGACGTATCAGCATCCCCAAGCTTAGTTCCTACTCGTCCTCGAGTAGGTAAACGATAACACAATAATTTCTGAAGTGACATGCTACCATCATAATCTTGATCAACATTATTGTAAAGCATATGACATGAATGGAGTGATTCAAAGCAATATCTATAGTTTGCTAACAAATAGATAACATATAGCAAAACTTTTCATGAATAGTACTTTCAAGACAAGCATCAAAAAGTCTTGCATAAGAGTTAACTCATAAAGCAATAAATTCAAAGTAAAGGCATCGAAGCAACACAAAGGAAGATATAAGTTTCAGCAGTTGCTTTCAACTTTCAACATGCATATCTCATGGATAATTGTCAACATAGAGTAATATGATGAATGCAAATAAGCAAGTATGTAAGAATCAATGCACAGTTAACACAAGTGTTTGCTTCTAAGATGGAAGGAAATAGGTAAATTGACTCAACATTAAAGTAAAAGATAGGCCCTTCGCAGAGGGAAGCAGGGATTAAATCATGTGCTAGAGCTTTTCAAGTTTTGAAATCACATAGAGAGCATAAAAGTAAAATTTTGAGAGGTGTTTGTTGTTGTCAACGAATGGTAATGGGTACTCTAACTACCTTATCAACCAGACTTTCAAGAGCGGCTCCCATGAAGGACGTTATCTCTACCGAGCAAGGTAGATCATCCCTCTTCTCTTTTGTTTACACATGTACTTTAGTTTTATTTATTAGATGACACTCCCCCAACCTTTTGCTTACACAAGCCATGGCTAACCGAATCCTCGGGTGCCTTCCAACATTCACATACCATGGAGGAGTGTCTATTTGCAAATTTAAGTTGCTTACTGATAGATCAGAGCAAAACATGTGAAGAGAATTATTAATGCAAGTTAATTAATTGGGGATGGGAACCCCATTGCCAGCTCCTTTTGCAAAATTATTGGATAAGCGGATGAAGCCACTAGTCCATTGTGAAAGTCTGTCAAAAGTAAATGACAAGATCGAAAGATAAAACACCACATACTTCCTCATGAGCTATAAAACATTGACACAAATAAGAGATAATAGCTTTTGAATTATTTAAAGGTAGCACATGAAGTATTTACTTGGAATGGCAGGAAATACCACATGGTAGGTAGATATGGTGGACACAAATGGCATAGGTTTTGGCTCAAGGTTTTTGGATGCACGAGAAGCATTTCCTCTCAGTACAAGGCTTAGGCTAGCAAGGTTGTTTGAAGCAAACACAAGTATGAACCGGTACAGAAAAACTTACATAAGAACATATTGCAAGCATTATAAGACTCTACACTGTCTTCCTTGTTGCTCAAACACTTTTACCAGAAAATATCTAGACCTTAGAGAGACCAATAATGCAAACCAATTTTCAACAAGCTCTACGGTAGTTCTCCACTACTAGATTAAACTACATGATGCAAGAGCTTAAACATGATATATGAGAGCTCAAAACAATTGCCAAGTATCAAGTTATTCAAAACCATATGAAGCATTTTCTTATTCCAACCAAATAACAACAAGTGAAGCGATCAACTTTCGCCCTTGAACATTAAAAGCTAAGAACACATGTGTTCATATGAACCAGCGGAGCGTGTCTCTCTCCCACACAAGGATGAATTTATTCAGAAAACTAAGATAACAAAACAAAAATAAAATCACACAGACGCTCCAAGTAAAATACATAAGATGTGACTGAATAAAAATATAGTTTCACTAGAAGAAACCTGATAAGTTGTCGATGAAGAAGGGGATGCCTTGGCAATCCCCAAGCTTAGATGATTGAGTCTTCTTAAAATATGCAGGGATGAACCACCGGGGCATCCCCAAGCTTAGACCTTTCACTCTTCTCGATCACATTATATCACCCTCTTCTATTGACCCTTGAAAACTTCTGCCACACCAAACTCCAAGCAAACTCATTAGAGGGTTAGTGCACAATCAAAATTCACATGTTCAGAGGTGACACAATCATTCTTTACACTTCTGGACATTGCACAAAACTTCTGAAAGTTAATGGAACAAAGAAACTCATTCAACTTAACAAAAGCGGCAATGCGAAATAAAAGGCAGAATCTGTCAAAAACAGAACAGTCCGTAAAGATGCATCTGGACTGGGCACTTAACTTGCTCAAATGGAAAAACTCAAAACTAATGAAAGTTGCGTACATATCTGAGGATCACGCTCGTAAATTTGCAGATTTTTTCGAATTTTTGCAGAGACTTGTGCCAGAATTCGTGATAGACAGCAATGCTGTTTCTGCGCAGCGATCCCAAATATAACATCAACTTTAGCATAGAAACTTTACTTGGCACAAAAACATGATAAGGAGAGGTTGCTACAGTAGTAAACAACTTCCAAGACTCAACAAAACAAAAATTGCTGTAGTAAAATAAACACATGGGTTATCTCCCAAGAAGTTCTTTCTTTATAGCCATTAAGATGGGCTCAGCAGTTTTAATGATGCTCTTGCGAGAATTAAGATTTGAAGCAAAAAAGAACATCAAGAAGCAAATTCAAAGAACATTTAAGCCTAACCCACTTTCTATGAAAAGGAATCTTGTACACAAATAGATTCATGAAGAACAAAGTGGCAAGCATAGAGAAGCAACACAAGCGCAATTTCAAGATTCTCAACATAAAGAGGGGAAACTTAATATTATTAAGATGCATATAACCATGTTTCCCTCTCTCATAATAACTTTCAGTAGCATCATGAACAAACTCAACAATATAACTATCACATATAACATTCTTGTCATGAGCCATATGCATAAAATTATTACTCTCCACATAAGCATAATCAATTTTATTAGTTGTAGTGGGAGAAAATTCAACAAAGTAGCTATCATTATTATTCTCATCAAGTGTAGGAGGCATAGTATAATCATAATAAAATTTACTCTCCATACTAGGCGGCACCAAAAGACCACTATCATTATAATCATCATAAATAGGAGGCAAAGTATCATCAAAGAAAATTTTCTCCTCAATGCTTGGGGGACTAAAAATATCATGCTCATCAAAACCAGCTTCCCCAAGCTTAGAATTTTCCATATCATTAACAACAATGGTGTTCAAAGAAAATCATACTAATATCATTGTTACCAGCATGCAAATAAGGTTCCATAGGTTTTTTAATTTTCGCAGCAAACAATCCATGTCTTAACTCAGGAAATAGAAATAAAAGCTCACTGTTGCTTTCCATTATGCCTAACTAGTGTAAACAAGAAACCAAAAGATGCAATTGCGGGATCTAAAGGAAATAGCTTCGAGTACTTACAACGGCGCCGGAAAATAGCTTAGTAGCCGAGATCCGGAGTGTGAGTACCTTTTACCTTTCCTCCCGGCAACGGCGTCGGAAAATAGCTTGATGTCTACGGGTGCTTCTATTCTTGTAGACAGTGTTGGGCCTCCAAGAGCAGAGGTTTGTAGAACAGCAGCAAGTTTTCCCTTAAGTGGATCACCCAAGGTTTATCGAACTCGGGGAGGAAGAGGTCAAAGATATCCCTCTCAAGCAACCCTGCAATCACGATACAAGAAGTCTCTTGTGTCCCCAACACACCTAATACACTTGTCAGATGTATAGGTGCACTAGTTCGGCAAAGAGATAGTAAAACACAGGTGGTATAGATGGTGGTAATATTGCAGAAAGTAAAGATGCAGTAAAACAGTAAACAAGCGGCGCTGGAAAATAGCTTGTCGGCGTGGGAAGCAATTCTTTGTGGTGGAAACAAGGCCTAGGGATCATACTTTCACTAGTGGACACTCTCAACATTGATCGCATAATAAATAATAACTTCTCTCATTTGTGCTACATATACTCTTGTTTGATAATGAACACCATTCGTTGTGTAGGATTACACGAACCCTCAATGCCGGAGTTAACAAGCTCCACAACATTCGATATTCATGTTTAAGTAACCTTAGAGCATAATAGATCTTTGCAAAATAAACCGAGTACTAACATAGCATACACACTGTCACCTTTACACTATGAAGGGGGCATAAATCACATCAATACTATCATAGCGATAATCAACTCCATAACCTACAAGAGATTATGATCATAGCCTACGACAAGAACTACACGATGCACACACTGTCACCATTACACCATGCAGGAGGAATAGACTACTTTAATAACATCACATGAGTAGCACATAACTAGTAGCGATACAAAGCTCATCATATAGATCTTAATCATGTAAAGCAGCTCATGAGATCATTGTATTGAAGTACATAGGAGAGAGATTAACCACATAGCTACCGGTACAGCCCCGAGCCTCGATGGAGAACTACTCCCTCCTCATGGGAGACAGCAGCGGTGATGAAGATGGCGGTGGTGTCGATGGAGGAGCCTTCCGGGGCACTTCCCCGTCCCGGCGGCGTGCCGGAACAGAGACTCCTGTCCCCCAGATCTTGGCTTCGCGATGGCGGCGGCTCTGGAAGGTTTCGCGTACCGTGGCTTATTCGTCTCGGGGTTTTAGGTCAGGGAGCTTATATAGGCGAAAGGGCGGAGTCGGAAGGCTGACGGGGCCACCACACAATAGGGCGGCGCGCCTGGCTCCTTGGCCGCGCCGCCACCATGTGTGGGCCCCCTGTGGCCCTCCTCTGGTGGCTCTCAGGTGTTCTGGAAGCCTCCGGTGAAAATAGGGTACTGGGCGTTGATTTCGTCCGATTCCGAGAATATTTCCTTACTATGATTTCTGAAACCAAAAACAGCAGAAAACTGGAACTGGCACTTCGGCATCTCGTCAATAGGTTAGTTCCGGAAAACGCATCAAAACGATATAAAGTGTGAACAAAACATGTAGGTATTGTCATAAAACAAGCATGGAACATCAGAAATTATAGATACGTTTGAGACGTATCAGTATGGTGGACACAAATGGCATAGTTTTTGGCTCAAGGATTTTGGGTGCACGAGAAGAATTCCTCTCAATACAAGGCTAGGCTAGCAAGGTTGTTTGAAGCAAACACAAGTATGAACCGGTACAGCAAAACTTACATAAGAACATATTGCAAGAATTACAAGACTCTACACTGTCTTCCTTGTTGTTCAAACACTTCACCAGAAAATATCTAGACTCTAGAGAGACCAATCATGCAAACCAAATTTTAACAAGCTCTATGTAGTTCTTCATTAATAGGTGCAAAGTACATGATGCAAGAGCTTAAACATGATCTATATGAGCACAACAATTGCCAAGTATCAAATTATTCAAGACCATATACCATTTACCACATGAAGCATTTTATGTTTCCAACAAAATAACAACAAGTGAAACGATCAACTTTCGCCATTGAACATTAAAAGTAAAAGCGAAGAACACTAGTGTTCTTATGAAAAAGCGGAGCGTGTCTCTCTCCCACACAAGCATGAATTTATTCAGAAAGCTAAGATAACAAAACGAAAATAAAAGCACACAGATGCTCCAAGTAAAGTACATAAGATGTGACGGAATAAAAATATAGTTTCACTAGAAGTGACCTGTGTAGGATAACGTAGCATAGAAAACAAAAATTTTCCTACGGTGAACACGCAATCCAAGCCAAGATGCAATCTAGAAGACGGTAGCAACGAGGGGATTGTCGAGACTCACCCTTGAAGAGATTCCAAAGCCTACAAGAGGAGGCTCTTGTTGCTGCGGTAGACGTTCACTTGCCGCTTGCAAAAGCGCGTAGAAGATCTTGATCACGATCGGTTCCGGCGCCACGAACGGGCAGCACCTCCGTACTCGGTCACACGTTCGGTTGTTGATGAAGACGACGTCCACCTCCCCGTTCCAGCGGGCAGCGGAAGTAGTAGCTCCTCTTGAATCCGACGGCACGACGGCGTGGTGTCGGTGGCGGTGTAGAAGTCCGGCGGAGCTTCGCTAAGCTATGCGGGCAATATGAAGTGGAGGAGCAAAGCTAGGGTTTGGGAGGGTGTGGCCGGCCACTCTATGGGGGGCGGCCAGCTTGTGGTCTTGGGGTGGCCGGCCCCCTCCCTTGGCCCTTCATTATATAGGTGGATCCCAAGTGTTGGTGTCCAAGTCTTCGAATAAGACCCGAAACCAAAACCTTCCATATGGTGGGAAACTTTCCCTCCCACTAGAGGTGGGAATTCCACCTTCCATGGGGGGGTGGCCGGCCCCTAAGGGGAGTCCACTTGGGACTCCTCCCCCACTAGGGTTGGCCGGCCATGGAGGTGGAGTCCCATGTGGACTCCACCTTCCTTGGTGGTTTCTTCCGGACTTTTCTAGAACCTTCTAGAACCTTCCATAGAACCTTCCGCATCATTTTATTCACATAAAATGACATCCTATATATGAATCTTATTCTCCGGACCATTCCGGAACTCCTCGTGATGTCCGGGATCCCATCCGGGACTCCGAACAAATATTCCAACTTCATTCCATATTCAAGTACTACCATTTCAACATCCAACTTTAAGTGTGTCACCCTACGGTTCGTGAACTATGCGGACATGGTTGAGTACTCTCTCCGACCAATAACCAATAGCGGGATGCGGGAGATCCATAATGGCTCCCACATATTCAACGATGACTTTAGTGATCGAATGAACCATTCACATACGATACCAATTCCCTTTGTCACGCGATATTTTACTTGTCCGAGGTTTGATCATCGGTATCACACTATACCTTGTTCAACCTCGTCTCCTGATAAGTACTCTTTACTCGTACCGTGGTATGTGGTCTCTTATGAACTTATTCATATGCTTGCAAGACATTTAGACGACATTCCACCGAGAGGGCCCAGAGTATATCTATCCGTCATCGGGATGGACAAATCCCACTGTTGATCCATATGCCTCAACTCATACTTTACGGATACTTAATCCCACCTTTATAGCCACCCATTTACGCAGTGGTGTTTGGTGTAATCAAAGTACCTTTCCGGTATAAGTGATTTACATGATCTCATGGTCATAAGGACTAGGTAACTATGTATCGAAAGCTTATAGCAAATAACTTAATGACGAGATCTTATGCTACGCTTAATTGGGTGTGTCCATTACATCATTCATACAATGACATAACCTTGTTATTAATAACATCCAATGTTCATGATTATGAAACTAATCATCCATTAATCAACAAGCTAGTTTAAGAGGCATACTAGGGACTTCTTGTTTGTCTACATATCACACATGTATCAATGTTTCGGTTAATACAATTATAGCATGGTATGTAAACATTATCATAAACACAAAGATATATAATAACCATTTATTATTGCCTCTTGGGCACATCTCCAACAGTCTCCCACTTGCACTAGAGTCAATAATCTAGTTTACATATGTAAAGATATAACACATTGGCCTTCCGGTGCTTTATCATGTTTTGCTCACGAGAGAGGTTTTAGTCAACGGTTCGACATGCTCGGAAACGTATGTATTTTGCAATTCATATGCGTCTCGGCGCATCACTCATTTTCCAAATGAGTCGGCATATATGCTTAGTCCTCTGGTGGAACCTTAATTTCGCGGTCTGAAATATGTCACTAATATTGTCACACACAATATAGCTTCAAAGTTCTGACTTTGTCGGAACTACACCAAATTCTCAAAGAACCTCCTGACTTAACATCCTTTGTCATTGTCAAAACAATGACATATTCTGCCTTCTTTTGTAGAATCCATCACAATATTTAGAACTCTTCTAAATCTAGCATAGACAACTTCTAGCTCATTGTGCTACCTTTTAAACAACACTTAGTCTAATTTGAGATTTGAAATTATATTTTATATGTGACAAAACCAATATCGGTGTAACACCTTACAGCGATTTGTTTGTCATTTCTTCATACAAAAATATATATATATATATCCTTAGTTCTTCTAAAGTACTTAAGGATATTCTTCTCGTCGTTCAATGATCATCATATGAATCATTCTGGTATATGCTCATAACACTTTATAGCACATGATATCTGATTGTGTACATGTTATTCGTGATCTATAATCACTCATGTGTTTTTACTCATTGAGTGTCGAGATACACTCAAGTCTTGTTAAACCTTCACATGACAAGAACATTTTCTTAATATTTCTATATTGAACTACTTCAATATCCATCATATGTACTTTGACTTAAACTTATTTATGTGTTTCAATCTATCTTCATAGATCTTGACACTAAATTTGTTTCAGTCCATATCCTTTCATTGAAATTTAATTCTCAATGAAACCTTTTTAATCAAGTATATAATTACATCATTTATAACCAACTATATGTCACCTACATAAAGTATTATAAATGTGTCTTAGCGCTCCCACTTAATTTCTTGCAAATGCAAGCCTCTTCATCGTCTTTGATGAAATCAAAAACTCTTTGACTATTTCATCTGGTGAAGATTCCAACTCCGTAATACTTACTTCATCCAATTGAAGTTCGTATACCTATCTAGTATTCCACGGACCAGCAAAACTCTTGGTTGTATCTTGTATACACCTTTAATACATACTTCTGATAAGTAATGTATTTTGCCATCCTACTAGAATAATCCACATAGACTATAAGGATTGCTACGGAAGATCTAATCTTATCGTATTCAACTCTTTGAACTTTGTCGTAAACAATTTTTCGATAAGTCAAGCTTTCTTCAAGGATATTTCATCCAAGTCTATCAATTTCATAGATCCATTTACTTTCATAAAGTATTCATCTATCTTGGATTTCATGGCGCATGGCCATTTTAACGGAGTCAGGGCCCATCATAACTTCTTTGTTTGTAGTTGGTTTATCATTATTCAAAATCAATCCTTTGTTCACAAATCATTTATTTGATCACAAAGTAAACCATACCTACAAGGTTCAATATGTACTTCGATTTCCATGGCTAAAACACTTTGTAGTCATGGGAGTCATGATCGTCGTGGCCGCTTCCGAAACAAATTCCGATGCTGCGCTACTCTGATCATTATGCTCAGGTTCATAAACCTTATCAAATTATATTGTCCTCCCACTCAAATACTTCACTAGAAACAATTTCTCGGAAATAAGAAACATTGACAAACACTTTTGTCTTTGTCTCGTGGGAAGAATTCCCAATTAATTCCTCCGGGATAACCAACAAAGACATTCATCCGATTTTGGTTGTAAACTCTTAGACCAAAATTTAAAGAAAGACTATTAGGGTTTATACCCATACCATAACTCGTATGGTGTCATTTCAACGGATCATGATGATGCTCTATTAAGTGTAAAAGCGGTAGTCACTAAAGCATAATCCACAAAAATATAATGGCGTCATAATATTTTATCTCATCATTAATCCAACAAGGTTTGGATACATATCTTGGATACTATATCATCATTATGATACTCCAAGAAATGTGAGTTGTAGAACAATTTCATAACTCTCTTAGATGTTCGCTAAAACTCGTAATTCAAATATTTCTACCATGATCCAATCATAGATATTTGACTTTTCTATTACGATGATTTCCACTTCATGCTGAAATTTATTTGAATCTATTCAAATGTTTCAAACTTCTTTCTTATTGAATATATCCTCATTTATACTCAATTCATTGTTGGAAGTTTTCATGAAGTAGAAGAATCTCCCGCACACAACTATGCCCGATGAACTACATACATCATCATGTATATTTCCACTAAGTTAGTTGCCCGTTTCAACTCTTGGCCTATGAACGGTATTTTAGTCATTCTCTTTAGTAAAGATTTGCAAACGCCAAACGATTCAAAAATCAAATGACTCCAAAAATCCATTTGCATGGAGTTCCTTCATGCGTTCCTTTCTAACATGACCTAAATGGCGGTTCCACAAATAAGTGGAATTCAAATCATTTGCCTTATGGCATTTTAGCGTCAGTGTTATGTATGTGTGTTTCCCCATTAAGATTTATAATAACTTTTCCATCATACATGGAGTAATGTCATAATTTGAACAACTCATTGTTTTTATTTGACCAGAGCAAAATAACAATTATTAAGTTCTTTATTATAAATTCTAAGGGCTAGATAGAATGCCAACGATGAACATAATAACACTTTATTTTTGTTCCAGACGTGCATACCTATCATATTCCTTGTCAGTCACTTAGGCCATTGTATTCTTGTATTGTGTTGTTTTGTATGACACTTCATACCAACCAATATAGTACAAATACCCAAGAATTTTATTGTGTGACCAAACGAGGAATACATCCATAACATGTATATCATTTATATACACCTGAGCTAGACTTTCTAGTCTTTTCTTTATTTCTGCCAGAATATCTTTTGCAGTTTCTCTTTTAGCTTTCCTCATTATTCAGAAAAACACTTCAACATCAATAACTTCTAGGTTTGTTGGTCAAATACCAATAACCTTGAGGTTTTTACTTTGAAGTTGTTCATCATATGACAAGTGTTCTAGATTTCACTTATTAGTAACTATGATGAACAATTTCACTCATAATTTTATCCATCAATTCATGACAACTTTTTGAGACCTTGTCTGTACATGCTAGGCTCATAAAGTTTAACCTTAGTATTTGTATGTGCAAATCTGGCTTGCACCCATTGTAAGCACACGTAGAATCTATAACACCCGATCATCACGTGATGCTTCGATACGACGAGTCTTAGCAACGGTGCATACTAAGGATGATAACTTCATGGATATGCGAATATCGTTAGTGCTCCAATAGTTGGAGGATTGTGACGCCCTTGGCGTCTTCAACCTTCATACATTCCCATAAAACTTATGAGTTTATGTAGTCTCACCAAATTATATTCTATCATCTTGCAATAAGGTCTTAGATATCACATATATCTCATACCTTGATTATTTCCGAAAACTAAATTTTCAGCTCCTTACTTTTCAAACAGATTTGAACTTCAAGTTTCACGGAGACAAGATAACTTTAGGTACTAATTTAAACCATAACTCTCGAATCAACAAAGTGAGTTTCACTAAAAGTTTGCAATAGGACTTAATCAATTCTTGATTCTTTAACAATACGGTACTAATCCGTAAAGTTTCTTATCAGATTTTAACAAGTATTTCTATCTCAATAACAAGACTAGCGCATAGTAGTAAACGGATGCCAATACTACAAAATTAATTCAAAATACTACTCGGACTATGTTTATGATAATTAGTTCATGTTTTAATCTAATTACTAATGAACTCCCACTTAATACAACATCCCTCATAGTTGTTAAGTGGTACACGATCCAAATCCACTACATCAAAACCGATCATCACGTGAGATGATGTAGCTTCAATGGTGAACATCAACATGTTGATCATATCATCCATATGACTCGTGTTCAACCTTTCGGTTTCCGTTGTCCCGAGGCCATGTCTGTACATGCTAGGCTCGTCAAGCAAAACCAAGTATTCCGCGTGTGCAACATGGCTTACACCCGTTGTATGTCGAGTTTATCACACCCGATCATCACGAGATGCTTCAAAACGTCGAACAATGCAACGGTGCATACGAGGGAAGAACACTTTATTATCTTGATATTAATGTGAGGGATCATCTTATAATGCTACCGTCGCGATCTAAGCAAAATAAGATGCATAAAGGATTAACATCACATGCAATTCATATGTGATATGATATGGCCCTTTTGTCTTTGCGCCTTTGATCTTCATCTCCAAAGCACGGACATGATCTCCATCATCTTCGGGCATGATCTCCATCATCGTCGGCGTAGCGTCAAGGTTCATGGCGCCGGCTTCATGGTTGTTCACCTCATGTAGCAACTATTACAACTACTTTGAAAAACTACTCAACATGAAAATTAAAGACAACCATAAGGCTCCTGCCGGTTGCCACAATACAATAATGATCATCTCATACATAGTCATCATCACATTATGGCCATATCACATCACCAAACCACTGCAAAAACAAGTTAGACGTTCTCTAATTTGGTTTGCATATTTTACGTGGTTTAGGGTTTTCGAGTAAGATCCAATCTACCTACGAACATGAACCACAACGGTGATACTAGTGTTGTCAATAGAAGAGTAAATTGAATCTTCACTATAGTAGGAGAGACGAGACACCCGCAAAGCCACTTATGCAATACAAGTTGCATGTCAAGCGTGGAGCAAATCTCATGAACGCGGTCATGTAAAGTTAGCCCGAGCCGCTTCATCCCACTATGCCACAAAGATGCAAAGTACTCAACTAAAGATAACAAGAGCATCAACGCCCACAAACCATTGTGTTCTACTCGTGCAACCATCTATGCATAGACACGGCTCTGATACCACTGTAGGATAACGTAGCATAGAAAACAAAAATTTTCCTACGGTGAACACGCAATCCAAGCCAAGATGCAATCTAGAAGACGGTAGCAACGAGGGGATTGTCGAGACTCACCCTTGAAGAGATTCCAAAGCCTACAAGAGGAGGCTCTTGTTGCTGCGGTAGACGTTCACTTGCCGCTTGCAAAAGCGCGTAGAAGATCTTGATCACGATCGGTTCCGGCGCCACGAACGGGCAGCACCTCCGTACTCGGTCACACGTTCGGTTGTTGATGAAGACGACGTCCACCTCCCCGTTCCGGCGGGCAGCGGAAGTAGTAGCTCCTCTTGAATCCGACGGCACGACGGCGTGGTGTCGGTGGCGGTGTAGAAGTCCGGCGGAGCTTCGCTAAGCTATGCGGGCAATATGAAGTGGAGGAGCAAAGCTAGGGTTTGGGAGGGGTGGCCGGCCACTCTATGGGGGCGGCCAGCTTGTGGTCTTGGGGTGGCCGGCCCCCTCCCTTGGCCCTTCATTATATAGGTGGATCCCAAGTGTTGGTGTCCAAGTCTTCGAATAAGACCCGAAACCAAAACCTTCCATATGGTGGGAAACTTTCCCTCCCACTAGAGGTGGGAATTCCACCTTCCATGGGGGGTGGCCGGCCCCCTAAGGGGGAGTCCACTTGGGACTCCTCCCCCACTAGGGTTGGCCGGCCATGGAGGTGGAGTCCCATGTGGACTCCACCTTCCTTGGTGGTTTCTTCCGGACTTTTCTAGAACCTTCTAGAACCTTCCATAGAACCTTCCGCATCATTTTATTCACATAAAATGACATCCTATATATGAATCTTATTCTCCGGACCATTCGGAACTCCTCGTGATGTCCGGGATCCCATCCGGGACTCCGAACAAATATTCCAACTTCATTCCATATTCAAGTACTACCATTTCAACATCCAACTTTAAGTGTGTCACCCTACGGTTCGTGAACTATGCGGACATGGTTGAGTACTCTCTCCGACCAATAACCAATAGCGGGATCTGGAGATCCATAATGGCTCCCACATATTCAACGATGACTTTAGTGATCGAATGAACCATTCACATACGATACCAATTCCCTTTGTCACGCGATATTTTACTTGTCCGAGGTTTGATCATCGGTATCACACTATACCTTGTTCAACCTCGTCTCCGATAAGTACTCTTTACTCGTACCGTGGTATGTGGTCTCTTATGAACTTATTCATATGCTTGCAAGACATTTAGACGACATTCCACCGAGAGGGCCCGGAGTATATCTATCCGTCATCGGGATGGACAAATCCCACTCGTTGATCCATATGCCTCAACTCATACTTTCCGGATACTTAATCCCACCTTTATAGCCACCCATTTACGCAGATGGTGTTTGGTGTAATCAAAGTACCTTTCCGGTATAAGTGATTTACATGATCTCATGGTCATAAGGACTAGGTAACTATGTATCGAAAGCTTATAGCAAATAACTTAATGACGAGATCTTATGCTACGCTTAATTGGGTGTGTCCATTACATCATTCATACAATGACATAACCTTGTTATTAATAACATCCAATGTTCATGATTATGAAACTAATCATCCATTAATCAACAAGCTAGTTTAAGAGGCATACTAGGGACTTCTTGTTTGTCTACATATCACACATGTATCAATGTTTCGGTTAATACAATTATAGCATGGTATGTAAACATTATCATAAACACAAAGATATATAATAACCATTTATTATTGCCTCTTGGGCACATCTCCAACAACCTGATAAGTTGTCGATGAAGAAGGGGATGCCTTGGGCATCCCCAAGCTTAAATGCTTGAGTCTTCTTGAAATATGCAGGGATGAACCACGGGGGCATCCCCAAGCTTAGACTTTTCACTCTTCTTGATCATAGTATATCATCCTCTTCTCTTGACCCTTGAAAACTTCCTCCACACCAAAATTAAAGCAAACTCATTAGATGGTTAGTGCATAATAAAAATTCACATGTTTAGAGGTGACACAATCATTTTTAACACTTCTGGACATTGCCCAAAGCTACTGGAAGTTAATGGAACAAAGAAATCCATTCAACATAGCAAAAGAGGCAATGCGAAATAAAAGGCAGAATCTGTCAAAACAGAACAATCCGTAAAGACGAATTTTCCAGAGCACTTAACTTGCTCAAACGGAAAAACTCAAAACTAATGAAAGTTGCGTACATATCTGGGGATCACGCACGTAAATTGGCAGATTTTTTTGATTTTTCTACAGAGAGATCTACGCAAATTCGTGGCAGACAGCAAATCTGTTTCTGCGCAGTAATCCAAATCTAGCATCAACTTTACTATAGAGACTTTACTTGGCACACAAATACATGAAAATAAAGATAAGGAGAGGTTGCTACAGTAGTAACAACTTCCAAGACTCAACAATACAGTAGTAAAATAAACACATGGGTTATCTCCCAAGAAGTGCTTTCTTTATAGCCATTAAGATGGGCTCAATAATTTTAATGATGCTCTCGCAAGAAATAAGGTTTAAAGCAAAAGAGAGCATCAAGAAGAAAATTCAAAACACCTTTAAGCCTAACCCGCTTCCTATGAAAAGGAATCTTCTACACAAATAAATTCATGAAGAACAAAGTGACAAGCATAGGAAGATAAAACACGAGTAACTTCAAAATTCTCAACATAAAGAGGGGAAACTTAATATTATTAAGATGCATATAACCGTGTTTCCCTCTCTCATAATAACTTTCAGCAGCATCATTGATGAAATCCACAATATAACCATCACTTAAAACATTCTTATCATGGTTCATATGCATAAGGGTATCATTATCAAGAATTTGAACATGGTAAACAAGTTGCATACTAAGGGAATGGTTTTTGGCAATCCCATCATAACTATGACAAGTTTCATAAGGATAATTATAACTTGTGTCATATCCATCTCTATAACGATTATCTAAACCAGAATATATAATATCATCATTTTCACTAAAAGTAAAGGTCTCAAATATAGGATCTTCAAACACAACATCCCCAAGCTTAGAGCTTTCAATATCATCATTTAAGGGAACATGAATAGTGCTAACATCATTACTTTCATAATCGGTACCAAAGAGATTTCCAAAATCAAAGGTAGTGTGCTCTTCCAAATCATGATCACTAATATGGGTAAAGGGCATAGGAAGATCATTGTACTCAGATTCGTTATCATAATAATCATTAGGAGCAACATACTTACGGTTACCTATTGTTATCTCATACACGCGGGGATATGCCGTTACCTCTTTCTTCTTATTCCCCCTCTTCTTCTTCTTCTTCTTCTTCTTCTTTCCCTTCTTCTTCTTTTCCTTCTCCTCGTTCCCTTCTTTAGGAGGAAGAGGCTTGAAGGGAGGCTTTTCCACATAACCTGATTTATTTCCAGAAACAATAGAAGAAACTTGGGAGGATTCCTCCTTTTCATTAATAAGTTTGAAACACACAGCGGTCCTATCATATTTTGGCAAAGTGTCATCTTCTATAATATTTTGTATGTAAGTATTTGTGTGGCAATTGTCAATGCAATAAGAAAGACACACATGCAGGACACTATTAATATCAAGAGCACTCATATCCACCAAAGAAGTTTTTCTCAATAACTCTTAACACCCCAAAAATAAAGTAAGTTCATCATGCTGATTAGGAGTGATTTCATCATCACAATACAGATTTGCAGCACTCATAAGGTTCGAATTATCATTGGAGGAGCATTGAAAATTAAAATGACCAACTCTATGGCAAAGTTCACAAATAAAAGGATAGAGGGCACACACTTTTTCACCAAGATCATCTAGAGCCCTAGACCACTTTCTAGTTTTTTCATTCCTATGATGGATACAATATTCATCTTCGATTTGATTAATTCCACAAGGTCTATGTATTCCACAAAAATTAACATGCTTATAGGAAATAGCATTTTCAGAAGTTTGAACATGTTCATTGCAGTCATTAATAACAGTTTCATCCTTCATGCAAGTGTCTTCAAAAGGTTCATGATACTTATCAAAATTCTTCCTAGGCAATTCAAAATGAGAAGCAAAAGCTTTATAAAGATTTGCAACAACTTGAGAGTCAAGACCATAAGTAGCACTCATATTTCGAGTATCCATAAAAGTTTCAATGCATTCATAATCATAATTTATACCTGACTCTCTACCTTTGTCGTTCTCCCAATCTTCAGCGTTCTCCTCAATCCGATCAAGAAGATCCCATCTAGTTTCAACCTCCTTGCTTGTGAAAGATCCCTCCAAACAGGCATCTAGATAGTCCTTGTGATGTCCTGAAAGCCTTGCATAAAAATTATTAATAATAACATTACGGGGAGCTCATGAATGGGACATTTGAGCATTAGTGACTTCAATCTCCCCCATGCTTGGGAAATACTCTCTCCATCACGAGGATAAAAGTTATAAATGTAATTCCTATCAATATGCACTTCATGAGGAGGATAAAATTTAGAATAAAAGAGAGATACAATTTCCTCCCAACCAAGAGAATGACTATTCTTCAGCAATTTATACCAATGCGCCGCTTTACCAGACAGCGAAATAGAGAATAGTTTCTTCCTCACTTCATCCATAGAGATACCTGCACACTTGAATAACCCGCATAATTCTTGCAAAAACAGTAAATGTTCTCCAGGATGGACAGTTCCATCCCCTTCATAGCGGTTATCGCTAACACGTTCAATAATTTTCATGGGTATCTTGAAAGGAATACTTTCAGTAGGTGGATTTAAAATATCATAAGCATCATTAGAGTTATCGCATATGGGAGATAAAGTATTATCAGAGCAAATTTTCTCCCCCAAAGATGGGAAGCTAAAAAGATCATAAAAACTAACTTCCCCAAGCTTAGACTTTTCCATAGCATTAGCAGTAATTGCGTTCATACTAATAACATCGCTACTAGCATGCAAATAAGGTTCCATAGGTTTTTTAGTTTTCGCATCAAACAATTCTAACTCAGGAAAAATATTAAAAAGCTCACTAAATTTATTGTCCATTATGCCTAACTAGTGAAAATAAAAACAAGAGACAAAAAGATAAAATTGCAGAATCTAAAGGAGATAGCTTCGAGCACTCACACACCGGCAACAAGTGCTAGGAAATAGCTTAGTAGTCGGAGGATGTGAATACCTTTTACCTTACCTCCCCGGCAACGGCACTCGTGAAAATAGCTTGATGTCTACGGGTGCTTCTATTCTTGTAGACAGTGTTGGGCCTCCAAGAGCAGAGGTTTGTAGAACAGTAGCAAGTTTCCCTTAAGTGAATCACCCAAGGTTTATCGAACTCGGGGAGGTAGAGGTCAAAGATAGTCCTCTCAAGCAACCCTGAAATTAAGATACAAGAAGTCTCTTGTGTCCCCAACACACCTAATACACTTATCAGATGTATAGGTGCACTAGTTCGGCGAAGAGATAGTAAAACACAGGTGGTATAGATGGTGGTAATATTCAGGAAGTAAAGATGCAGTAAAACAGTAAACAAGCGATGTTTGCAATATTTGGAAACAAGGCCTAGGGATCATACTTTCACTAGTGGACACTCTCAACATTGATCACATAATAAATAAATAACTTCTCCTCACTTGTGCTACATACACTCTTTTGTTGGATGACAAACACCATTCATTGTGTAGGGCTACAAGAGCTCCCTCAAGCCGGAGCTAACAAGCGCCACAACATTCAGCATTCATATTTAAGTAACCTTTAGAGCATAATAGATCTTTGCAATTTAGACCGAGTACTAACATAGCATACACACTGTCACCATTACTCTATGAAAGGGGGAATAGATCACATCAATACTATCGTAGTAATAATCAACTCCATAATCTACAAGAGATTACAATCATAACCTACACCAAGTACTACATGATGCACACACTGTCACCATTACATCATGAAGGAGGAATAGACTACTTTAATAACATTACTAGAGTAGCACATAGATTAATAGTGATACAAAGCTCATCATATGGATCTCAATCTTGCAAGGCAAGTCATGAGATCATTGTATTGAGGTACATGATAGAGAGATGAACCACATAGCTACCGGTAGAGCCCTCAGCCTCGGGGGAGAACTACTCCCTCCTCATCATAGGAGACAGCAATAGCGATGAAGATGGCGGTGGTGTTGATGGAGATGACTCCGAGGGCAATTCCCCGTCCTGGCAGGGTGCCGGAACAGAGACTTCTGTCCCCCGAATTGGAGTTTCGCGATGGCGGCGGCGTCCCTGGAGTCTTTCTGGAGTTACGTCAATCGGTATCGAAGTTTTAGGTCACGAGGGGTCTTATAGGCGAAGAGGCGGCGCGAGGGGGTGCCAGAGGTGGGCACCCCACACCTGGGCGCGCCCCCCTCCTTGGCCGCGCCGCCAGGTGGTGTGGGGCCCCCCTGGCCCCTCTCCGGCTCCCTTTCGGTGTCCTGGTCCGTCTCGGTGAATTATGATGTTTGGTCTTCGTTTCGTCAAATTCCGAGAATATTTCCCGAACAGCCTTTCTAGAACCAAAAACAACAGAAAACAGGAACTGGCACTTCGGCATCTTGTTAATAGGTTAGTTCCGGAAAATGCATAAAAACGATATAAAGTGTGAACAAAACATGTAGGTATTGTCATAAAACTAGCATGGAACATCAGAAATTATAGATACGTTGGAGACGTATCAGCGCCATGGATGGGGAGAGGGTAGCAGCGGCGGGACGAACAGAGTAGCGATGGCGGGACGAATAAATGAATCGGCAGGATAGCCGGTGAAATGTTTTGGGAGGGCAGAAATGCACGGCGGGAGAGGCGCGATTTGGAGGGAGAGGGGGGCGAATTTTTTCTGTGCCGCTGACGTATTAGGCCCGCCATTCTCCGCCTCGCGTTTCGTTGTGTCTGGCATGCCCGGAGCGTCCCCTGTGTAGCGGGGACGGGCTCGGGACGCCGGACACCGTATTGGGCCGTGCCGGACGGAACGAGGCGTTGGGGCGCGTGGCTGGGAACGATTTTTCTGTCTGGCGTGCCCCAAATCCATTTGGGGGACGCTTTGGGGGACGCGGCTGGAGATGCTCTTATGTTGTCATAAGAGTATCTCCATTCGCGTCCTCCAAACCGTCCCCCGAACGGCGCCGGATAGAGCGTTTGGGGGACGTCGCTCCCTAGCCACGTCCCCCAAACGTGCCCCCAAAACTTTAAAATAATGCATCTGCATTTTTGTATTTTTATTTTAATCGATAAAAGAAATTTGTAGGTACGGGTGAAGACTTTGAAAATATGAACTAATTTTCAAAGCGGTGCAATATAAACAAATTACATATAAAAACTTCGAAAAAATGAACTAATTTTTTAACTACTTCTTCTTTGATGGCCCCGCCTCGTCGTCCTCGTGGAGGCGTTTCCTGCTCGTCACCTCTTCCGAAGAGCCGGTGTCGTTCAACGCGTCGGAGGAAATTGTGTCTCCCTCGTCGTCGACGGTGCTCGCCGGCTGCGCCTTCGCCCGGGCCCTTGCCTCCTTTGTCGCCGCGTCCTCAGCCTCTTCCTCCTCCTCCTCCTCCTCGGCCTCCCAATCCTCCTCATGGCTGTCCGTCGGCGGGGAATTAGAGCTGCTAGGTGTTGCAACTCTGTCCCACCAATGGCGCCATCCCGGCGGCTTCCCCTCGTTGTCGGTGTCCGATGGCAAAGAGAGGTTGCTCATTGTGAGAGAGGAGAGGAGAGATGAATGGCGCCAGGCGGTTGTAGATCGGAAAGCGCATATGTAGGGGTCTTATTGAGCGTGGATGAATGGTGGCGCAGATATCGAAGAGAGCTGTGGTTTCTCTTTCGTGGAGTTAGCGCTCCATTCTGGTGGTTCGCGCGTCGATCGACGCGGTTGCTACTGCGATGGTTCCCCTTCCCGGCAACTGCACCGTCACTAGGTAGGCGGCGGTTGAACGTCCATTCGTGAGTCGCTGACGCATCAGTCCCGCCACTTCTCTCCTCGCTTCTCGTTGTGTCCGGCGTGTCCAGAGTGTCCCTTGTGGACCGGGAACGGGCGCGGGACACCGTATTGGGCCGCACCGGACGGAAAAGGCCTTTCGGGCGCGCGGTTGGTAACGAAATTTTGTCCGGCACGCACCAAATCCCTTGGGGCCGCTTTGGGGGGCGCAGTTGAAGATGCTCTAAGATGTTTACGGATTGTTTTTACAAGATGAAAAGCGAGCAAATTTATATCACGCTCCGTGTCTAAATTTGAAACGTAGCAAGTGTCGTCGTCTTCCATCTCCGCCCCGACCCAGCGGTGTTGTCTTCCATCTCCACCCGACTCATCACTGCTATACCCAAGCTCAGTTGATCGTCCACGTCGCATGCTCTCCTAAACCCCAGGTGGCCTGATGCCCTGGTCTCCGATCGTCCAAAGCCCTAGGTCGCCTGCTCTACTAAACCCCAGGTGGTCTGAACCCCAGATCGTCCACAGTCCTCGGTCACCTAGATCGGAGCGTAGAGGGCGAGCACGGGGAGTGACAGGGACGAGGGTGAGGGCTGGGACCCTCGACGGTAGCAGGGAACGGAAGACAATGGTGGCGGGGAAAGGACACCTAGCCTATGCCCCGCGCCTCGCTATGATTTTTCGATTCTCCTCTGGCCCTGCAAAAATTGGTGACACACTACATCAATATGGTACTCCTGGATCTCAAAGGTATTCCAACCGAAGATGACCAAGATGAACAAATTGATGAACAAGTAATGGGTGAGCAAGATGAGGTGGTGCTAAAGCTCAGTTAACACACTATTGTGTTATGACTGCATCATACAGTAATCTCGTTGCGCTATAATGTGCTAACACACTTAAACAAGGACCTGGACATTGTGTTATATTCTCTTTATAACTGCATGACTCAATAAAAAGAGAGTAGTTATTCAAGTTCCCTTGCATAAATTTAGGACATCAACATATGGTGCGTGATATCAACAATGAAGAATAGTAAATGAATCACACAAAACACACAAAATTATGGAGGACTAGTTTGCTGAAACTAAATGCGCAAGATTAGTTTGCTGAAATTAAATTGTGACTGAAAACTCTTTAGGAGTAAATGAATCACACAAAACATACAAATCTAGGATATGTTAATGAACAATCTAACTACAGGAGTAGTTTGTTCAAACTAAATTATGCAGGGCAACTAGATTATGCAGGAGTAGTTTGCTAAAACTAAATTATACAAGGCAACTAAGTTATGCCGAAGTAGTTTGGTGAAACTAAATTATGCAAGAATAGTTTGTTGTTTTTGAAACAAAATTATGCAGTAGTAGTTTTTTTTCTGAAACTAAAATACGCCTAAACTAAATTATGCAAGGTAAAAGATGCACTAACTTAATAATGTTGTTCTCCTGGAAAATAATTTACACATGTAAACATCTCGATTTTATGCAAGCAATATTCTACTTGAACATAACATAACAAAATAGAACTGAGTTTGCTAATTGGATATTTGTATGAGTAATGCAAATGAGTAATCAGCAACAATACAGTCATGGTAGCTAACTGAATATTTATTTGTTATAAATTATGTGCATGATTTTTATGCACAATTGGAATCCATGATAGTCCATGCTATTCCATGATACAAGTAAGGATAACATACTCCATGATTACTTGTAGATAACTATAATGTAATTGCACAAGTACATACATAAACAAGCTGTAACTGAATTGTAACAAGATTTAACTATTTTTTGTATCATTTCTTGTTGCCGGTGGTCAGCACAGTGAGGCTAAGAAATTCACACACCAGCAGAGATATGTTGCTTCTGTAGCGATGCATGCACTATGTATGAGCAATAGTGGTGAGTTTTGAAGGAATGACAAGAAAGATATAGCAATATGGTGATATGTCTCAAACGTATCTATAATTTTTGATGCTTCATGCTTGTTTTACACCAATGCATATATGTTTTGCTTATACTTCATTTCACTTTTACATGATTTCCGGCACTAACCTATTAACAAGATGCCACAGTGCAAGTTTCATGTTTTCTGTTGTTTTTGTATTTCAGAAAAGTTGTACAGGAAATATTCTCGGAATTGGACGAAACAAAAGCCGAAGTCAATATTTTACCAAAACAAAGGCAAAGTCCAGACGGGGGTTGAGGAAGTGCCACAGGGCGGCCAAACCTACCCTTTGTGCGGTCTGGCCTTGGCCCGCGCCAAGGGGGGTGTGGTCCCCCCAGGCACCCCGCCGACCTAATTCCTTCGCCTATTTATACATCTTCTCGGGAAAACACTGGATACCCGAACCTGCATCCACGAAAAGTTCCATCGCGACCGCCATTGCGGAACCCATCTCGGGGGTTCTGAAGCTCTTCCCGGCACCCTGCCGGAGGGGGAAATCATCGCCGGAGGCATCTACATCGCCATGCCTGCCTTAGAAGTGATGCGTGAGTAGTTCATCCCTGGATTATGGGTCCATAGCAGTAGCTAGATGGTTGTCTTCTCCACTTTCTGCTTCATGTATAGATCTTGTGAGCTGCTCTACATGATCAAGATCATCTTTATGTAATACTACATATTGTGTTTGCTGAGATCCGATGAATATTGTATACTATGTTGATATTGATTATATATTCATGTCAAATGTTATTTGTGATCTTGCATGCTCTCTGTTGCTAGTGGAAACTCTGGCCAAGTGGATACTTGTGACTCCAAGAGGGTGTATTTATGCTCGATAGTAGGTTCATGCCTGTAGTTTTCTGGCAGAGTGACAATAACTTCTAAGATTGTAGATGTGTTGTTGTTAGTAGGAAGAAAACAACAATATTTTATACAAGGGTAATTCTGTTGTTTACTTTACACACAGTGCTTAATGCGATAATCTGTTACTTTCAACTTAATACTGAAAGGGGTTCGGACGATAACCGGAAGGTGGATTATTGGTCATAGACGCAGTTGGATTACAGTCTATGTATTATGTTGTAATGCCCAATCAAATTTCATAGTAATCATCTTGTCATGTATGGGCGATATTCTGTCAATTGCCCAGCTGTAATTTGTTCACCCAACATGCTATTTATCTCTATGGAGAGACACCTCTAGTGAACTGTGAACACCGGTCAGGTTTCCTTTACACTGATAAATTCATCTACTGCAACCCTGTTCTGTTTACTTTCTGCAAACATCTCTTTCCACTCGATACGTCTAATCCTTTGTGTTCAGCAAACCAGTGAGGTTGACAACGTCACTGCAAGTTGGGGCTAAGTACTTTGGTTGTGTTGTGTGCAGGTTCCACGTTGTTGCTGACGCTGGTAGTGCGCTCTGTCACTAGTCAGCTAGCAACACCTTCAGAAGTCACGCCTTTCTCCTATTGGTCGAATAAACCTTGGTTTCGTACTGACGGAAAACTTGCTGTTGTGCTCATGATACCTTCCTCTTGGGGTTTCCCAACCGCTTCCGCAACAACTTCCAACAAGATTGTTTGGCGCCATCACCGGAGCACCATCAAGATTTTCTGGCGCTGTTGCCGGGGAGAAAGAGGATTTCTGCAAAGGGAGTCTCTCATCTCCAATCTATTTACTTTGTTATAGTTTGCTTAGTTTACTTTATTTTGTCTTGTTTGCTTCATTATATCAAAAACACACAAAAAGTTAGTTTCTTTTTGTAGTTGTCTTTATATCAAAAACACAAACAAATAGTTTCTATTATAGGTCTTATTTCTGTTGCTTAGTTTTAATTTTTCTAAAATAGGTTCCGCTAAAAATTCTAAGTTGTGTGACTTTACTAGCACCAACAACAATGATTTTATTTGTACACCTATTGCTCCACCTGCTCCCGAAGCAGCATTCTATGAAATTAAACCTGTTTTATTAAATCTTGTTATGAAAGAGAAATTTTCTGGTGTTAGTACCGAAGATGCCGCTTCTCACCTTAATAATTTTGTTGAACTTTGTGAGATGCAAAAATATAAGGATGTAGACGGTGACATTATTAAACTGAAATTGTTTCCTTTCAGTTTGAGAGGTAGATCTAAAGATTGGTTGCTATATTTGCCTAGAAATAGTATTGATTCTTGGGTTAAATGCAAAGATGTTTTTATTGGAAATTATTATCCTCCTGCTAAGATTATATCTTTGAGAAGCGACATAATGAAATTTAGACAATTTGATAATGAACATGTTGCTCAAGCTTGGGAAAGAATGAAATCTCTGGTAAAGAATTGTCCCACTCATGGACTGACTACTTGGATGATCATCCAAACTTTTTATGCAGGACTAAATTTTTCTTCAAAAAATCTCCTGGATTCAGCTGCTGGAGGTACCTTTATGTCCATTACTTTAGGGGCTGCAACTAAATTACTTGATGATATGATGATAAATTATTCTGAATGGCACACCGAGAGAGCTCCACAAGGTAAGAAGGTAAATTATGTCGAAGAATCCTCCTCCTTGAGTGATAAAATTGATACTATTATGTCTATGCTTGTTAATGGTAAATCTCATGTTGATCCAAATAATATTCCGTTAGCTTCTTTGGTTGCTTAAGAAGAGCATGTTGATGTGAAGTTCATTCAACAACAATGCTTATAGGAATAATTTTGATAACAACAATTATAGGCCATATCCTTCTAATAATGGTAATTCTTATGGAAATTCTTATGGTAATTCCTACATCAACAATAAAAGTGCACCCTCTAATCTTGAAGTCATGCTTAAGGATATTATTAGTAAACAAACTGCTTTCAATAAAACTGTTGAGGAAAAGCTTGGCAAAATTGATATTCTTGCTTCTAAAGTTGATAGCCTTGCTCATGATGTTGATTTTCTTAAATTAAAAAGTGTTGCCTCATGATGTTAAAGAAAGTAAAACTTTGAATTCCATTCAAGTTAGAATTGATGAAAATGTTAGGATGTTGGCGGAATTGCATGCTAGGTGGGAAAAAGAAGATGAAATTGCTAGAAATAATAATTTGACTAAAGTTTGTACCATCACCACCACCAGTAGTAATGAAGTTTCAAATGCTATCCACTCTCCTACTATTAATGGTAAAATAAATGGTGTAGGAGAAGTCTCTGCTCCTTTTAAAAAATTGCATAAAACCACTGAAACTGCTCCTGATAAGTGTGCTGAAATTTTTCTGAGTATGGGAGACAAAAGCCCTTTCACCTTTGATAAAAATGACTTTGATTTTGATGATTGCAATATCTTTGAAGTAATTAAGTTTTTACAAAAGATTGCTAGAAGTCCTAATGCTAGTGTTATAAATATGGCTTTTACAAAGCACATTACAAATGCTCTTATGCAAATTAGAGAGGAGAAATTAAAACGCGAAGCCTCTATTCCTAAAATTTAGAAGATGTCTAGGAGCCTATCATTAAGATGAAAATAGATGGTTTTGATTGTAATGATTTATGTGATCTTGGTGCAAGTATTTGTGTTATGCCTAGAAAAATCTGTGATATGCTTGAATTGCCACTGGCGGAAAAATGTTATTTGAATGTTCATCTTGTTGATATTGCTGAAAAGAAACCTTTGGTGAAAGTTGATAATGTTCTTATTATGGTTAATAATAACCTGGTCCCCGTTGATTTTGTTGTTCTAGATATTGAATGCAATGCTTATTGCCCAATTATTTTGGGAAGACCGTTTCTTAGAACTTTTGGTGCTCCTATTGATATGAGAGATGGGATTATTAAATATCAATTCCCGCTCAAGAAAGGTATGGAACACTTAACTCGAAAGATATACAAGTCATCTTATGACTCTATTATTAGAACAAATTATGATTTTGATGCTTCTTCACTAGATAATACTTGATGCTCGCACTTTTTCTGCGCCTAGCTGAAAGACGTTAAAGAAAAGCGCTTATGGGAGAGACAACCAATGTTTATTTTCTGTAATTTTTCTTTTTGTTGAGTCTTGGAAGTTAGTACCACTGTAATAGCCTCTCCTTATCACTTTTTTTTCGTTTTTGTGCCAAGAATAGCCTCTAATAGGAAGAAAGTAAGATTTGGGGAAGTTGCAGTCCTGAAAACAGATTATATGTTGTTACCATACAAATTCGTAAAAATATCCAGAGCAAAATTTTGATCTGCCATTTTTTATGCATATGCCCCAGGTTATTATCTAACTTTCATTAGTTAACCACGTTTCGAGATAAGCAACATAGAATTTTCGAAAACATCTATCTTTACCTGCTGTTCTATGTTGACAGATGTCTGCACTATTTGCATTTGCCTCTTAAATTTCTTTCATTTTGAGTTCTTTTGATCAAAGAGATTTTTGAAAGGTTGCTACAGTAGCTAATGCTTTAATAGATTCTTGATATATGTTAGTATTGAACCCAAGTGGATTTGTTTATTTTTATTGTACTAATGCTGCTAATGAAGAATTGTGTGAAGTTTTGTGTGAAGGAAGTTTTCAAGTGTAGGGAGAGAAGAATGATGTGATGAGATGAAGAATGGACAAAATCTCAAGCTTGGGGATGCCCTGCACTCCAAGACATATTTAATAGGTACAAGCGTCAAATCTTGGAAATGCGCAAGGCATCCCCTCTTCATCAACAAAGCAACAGGTCATCTCTCTATGCGCTATGTTTTTATTGCTTCATACGCTATGTGTTGTTCTTGCAGCGTCTTTATTTTTGTTTTGTTTTGTTTTGTTTTCTATAGCATATGTTGGATCCCGGCACATTTGTTTTGGAGAAAGATCCGCTTATTTTTAATTGCATAGAACGCTCTAGTTTTCGCTGTTATTGTTCTGCGAGTGTTCTAGTTTTCTGGTACTGCGTTTAGCTCTTGTTCTTTCACTTGAATTTTGTTCAGAGCTTGTTAGTATTATTTATTTGCGTATTATTAGCTCTCTGGTCCATAATGTATTTCATCTCTGAGAGCTATTTCAAATAAGTTGATTGGTGTTGAATACGAGTAAAATATTTCATGACTATAGTTATGCAAAAGGAAGCTTGTCTAGACTGTGGCATAGACTTTGACATGTCATGTTGGATGTTATTCTTGTCATATTCTTAGTATTTATTGTTGTAGCGTGACTTGTCTCAAATGGCTGAGAGTGCATAATGTGTCATTGAAAGAATCATGTGTTGTTTCTATCATAAAAACATAATATTGTGGTATTCTCCTTTGATGCTTTATTGGGTTGACTTGGCGCATGCTTATATCATGTTATGACTATAACTAGCCAACTAAAGTCTCTACGATCATTTATTTTTTGACTTGTAATATCACTTTATGCTTTGATTGATAATTTTTTGTTGCTATGCATGATTATGGCCATTATTGCTCTCTTAGTTGGTCGCTCCCAGTCTTTTGCTAGCTTTCGCTTGTGTTGAGTATGATCTCTACTCGTGCATCCAACCACTATGAAACAAAGTTTGCCAATTGTGTCCACTATATCTACCTAGTAGCATTATTGTTATTCCAAGTAATTCATCATGTTTTTATTTATATTCCAAATTAAATGTTGGCATGAAAAAAAATAGTTAGTAAAACTCTCACGAAATTGATGGCACATTTACTTTCTCGCACTTAATAAACTTGATCATTGTGCCTATCTTATGAAGTTTATATGTTTGCAAGTTGCGAGTTGGGAGTTAGTAGAACCATGCTTTCATGGGGAACACTTTCTACATTGCACTTATATTTAGTTGATGTCATGTTCTTTTGTTTATGGATGCCTAGCGGTGCGAAATAAAATGGAAACTTGTAAGTCCATGGAGTCTGTTTATGAGTTAGAGAAACGCCTGGGCCGCTAATCTAAGTCATGCATCATTCATGATGGAAATTTACAGCTAAGCTATAGTGAGCATTCTATGAAGCATTTGCAATAAAAAGCTATACCCATAGTAAATGAAAAAATTGCTTAGATGCTCACGGTCAGTTTGTCTTGTCATTTTGGCATGGTATTGCTTCTACAAGAGTACCTCCATATCGTCGGGCAAGAGGTACCCCGTTGGCGGTTCTCAATGATACATGTATACTTACAATGACAAAAACTTATTTAGGACCTAAGTTGAGTAGCATGAGATTTAGGTACTCGCATTCAAGGGGCATGAGATTTTCCACTTGTGATTTGCAAGCATATAGCTCATTTTTTACTCACATTATTAACTTTAACCATTCAAGATGCTTATGATAGGGGCAATAAGAGCTCAAAGCTAATAAGTACCTTACTTTTAGAAGGTTTATAAAACTTGTTTATCTGGCTTACTCTGCAAAGAGTCTATCTTTTACTTTTATGTTGAGTCTTCATCTTCTACTTTATGCACCAATTAAGAGAGCATAGTTGTCATTCTCAGTGCAATGTGCATAGTCCCAAAATTATTATTGATTGATTCATGATTGTGCTATTACTTGCTCTCAAATTACTTGTATCTAGTCACCCTCTGAACTTTGAAGGTGTCCTAACATTTATGTTTTGCTATTCCGTAAAGGACATGTTGAGTACCACTTTGTTATGTTTACTCTATGCTCATAAACAAACAGTTGCTTTCAATGCACTATTATTCATGATCCTTTGTTTGAGTTGCTCTTCATGTTATATCTATCATTCCTATGTTAGAGTACTTAGATCCCAGCTCACAATGCTTTACATGCTTGATCAAGATTGCATTGGCTTCATGTCACCTCAAAAATTATGTTTGTTTTATCACTTACCTACTCGAGGACGATCAGGAGTTAAGCTTGGGGATGCTTGATACGTCTCAAACGTATCTATAATTTCTGATGATCCATGCTTGTTTTACACCAATTCATATATGTTTTGCTTACACTTTGTTGGACTTTTATATGATTTCCGGCACTAACCTATTAACAAGATGCCACAGTGCCAGTTCCCTATTTTCTGTTGTTTTTGTATTTTAGAAAAGTTGTACAGGAAATATTCTCGGAATTAGACGAAACAAAAGCCGAAGTCAATATTTTACCGAAATGAAGACGGCCTAATTCCTTCGCCAATTTATACATCTTCTCGGGAAATCTCTGGATACCCGAGCCTGCATCCACGAAAAGTTCTGTCGCGACCGCCATTGCAGAACCCATCTCGGGGGGGGGGGGGGGTCTAAAGCTCTTCCCGGCACCCTGCCGGAGGGGGAAATCATCGCCGGAGGCATCTACATCACCATGCCCGCCTCCAAAGTGATGCGTGAGTAGTTCATCCCTGGATTATGGATCCATAGCAGTAGCTAGATGGTTGTCTTCTCCACTTTGTGCTTCATGTATAGATCTTGTGAGCTGCCCTACATGATCAAGATCATCTTTATGTAATACTACATGTTGTGTTTGCTGAGATCCGATGAATATTGTATACTATGTTGAGATTGATTATATATTCATGTCATATGTTATTTGTGATCTTGCATCCTTTCTGTTGCTAGTGGAAACTCTGGCCAAGTGGATACTTGTGACTCCAAGAGGGGGTTATGCTCGATAGTAGGTTCATGCCTCTAGTTTTCTGGGAGAGTGACAATAACTTCTAAGATTGTAGATGTATTGTTGCTACTAGGGAGAAAACAACAATGTTTTATCCAAGGGTAATTCTATTGTTTACTTTACACACATTGCTTAATGCGATAATCTGTTGCTTGCAACTTAATACTGAAAGGGGTTCAGACGATAACCGGAATGTAGATTATTAGTCACAGACGCAGTTGGATTACGGTCTATTTATTATGTTGTAATGCCCAATCAAATCTCATAGTAATCATCTTCTCATGTATGGTCGATATTCTGTCAATTGCCCAGCTGTAATTTGTTCACCCAACATGCTATTTATCTTTATGGAGAGACACCTCTAGTGAACTGTGGACCCCGGTCATGTTTCATTTACACTGATAAATTCATCTACTGCAATCATGTTTTGTTTACTTTCTGCAAACATCTCTTTCCACTCGATACGTCTAATTCTTTGTGTTCAGCAAACTAGTGAGATTGACAACCTCTCTGCAAGTTGGGGCAAAGTACTTTTATTGTGTTGTGTGCAGGTTTCACGTTGTTGCTGAAGCCGGTAGTGTGTCCTGCCACTAGTCAGCTAGCAACATCTTCAGAAGTCACGCCTTTCTCCTACTGGTCGATTAAACCTTGGTTTCATACTTAGGGAAAACTTGTTGTTGTGCTCATCACACCTTCTTCTTGGAGTTTCCCAAACGCTTCCACAACAACTGCCAACAAGATTGTCTGGCGCCATCACCGGAGCACCATCACATGGTGCTAAAGGTTAGTTAACACACTACTCTTGTGTTATGATTGCATCATATACTAATCTCCTTGTGATATAGTCTGACATAATGCTATGTTCTCTTTATGACTGCATGACTCAATGAAAATAGTAGTTATTCAAGTTCCCTTGCATTAATCTAGAACATCAACACATGGTGTGTGATATCAACAATGAAGAAAACTAAATCAATCACACAAAACGCACAAAATAAGCAGGACTAGTTTTCTAAAACTAAGTTGCGCATGATTAGTTTACTAAAACTAAATTATTGCTGAAAATTCTTGTAGGAGTAAATGAATCACACGAAACACAGAAACCTGGGACATGTTAATGAACATTCTGGGTATGATTCCCGTAGTTCCTTTCTTTTGAGGGGAAGTAGATCTACGTTGGAGGAGTGTGGTGCCACGAAGGCCAACCAACCCCACAAAGGCATCACCCTATTCTCCAGTAAGTAAACTGCAAAGGTTAGCTCACGCTCCACTAAGCGGTCGCTTTCAAGGTAGCAGCCGACACCTTTACACAAAGGTTGGGGCACACATCCACAACTTAATCAAAGGTTGTCAACAAGCTCCGAGGAAGAATTCTTGCAAAGCTAGGGTTTCACAACTTGATTCTTCTTGAAACGGGTGGGATAGTCAAATCCCTTTTGTGGAAGTGTAGATCTAGCGTTCCGCCCTTGATTTCCAAGAGGGCGGCAAGATTGAGTGGCTAGGGGGGAGATCTATGAGTTTTAGCTTTGAAATAATGGAGGAGAGAGAGTAGAAGCTGCAAACTTCAATTGGAGAAGAGGGGTGCTATTTATACCTCCTCAAGAATTAAAGTCATTGTCGGTTCACTTAGACTGAAGTATTTGATGTGTGAACACCGGATTCTCTGGTGTGTGGAATTTCTGAGCCAATTAGGCCGGAGTCTCCATCCTGGAAGGAACAAAGTCTCTGGCCCTGGAGAACTAGGAAATCACCAACACCAGAATCTTCGGACCTACGAATCTAGCCTACTCGAAAATTCTCTGGACCCCTATACTGAGTGCGAAGCACACTCTGCAATCGCCCAAAATCTGGAGACCGGGTTCTTTCAACGGAGTCTCCGATCTGAGCAGCAGCAATTCTTGAGAGAATGTCCAAAAATATTTCGAGCACCCTACAAGAACACTAAGCACCAGCAGATACACAACCAAAAATCTACGGGTAATGTCTTCGTCTTTTCACTTTTGAGCGGTCGATCACCGTGATATGCTTAACCTATAAAAACTCTGAACACATGAGCACACTGTTAGAATATCATTTTGTTGTTAACAAACACGTAAAACACCATTATGGGAAAATGCTCTTTCAGCAGTTGTGCCATTCATCTTCGTATAAACGCCAACACTAGAACCATGTCCCTTGTAGGCATGTTGCAATGTATCATAGTTTTTATCATTTGCTTTTCACCGTCAGACATGTATATGTGTGACCTTTAGAACCTTCTCTGTAAAAGGTAAGTCATGTGATTCGCCACAACTAATTTTTCTCACTGACAACCATTTCAACTTTACAGATAGTTTTTGCTATTACCGTGCTTTGTCTCTACGCCACAATCTGCTATGTTTCAGCTTCAGTGTTTTTTCCGTATTTGTTGGATTTCATTGTAAATCTTATTACCTTGTTTTTTTTGTTGCAGTCCGGTAACATGAAACACAGCTGATTGGGAACCCAACAGTATAAGCGTACAAGTTGAAGAATTTTTGAACTTCTTCTCTTGTAGCATACTCCATGCCTACCTCTGGTTTGAACTTGTTGTCAGTGTCATTCTATAAATTTTCATCCTTCTTCACTCCCTTAGCAGCTAATTTCTCATTGTTATGAAATATATTAATATCATTAAGTTATGTGTTCCCATTGTTCCGCAATGACCTCATCTTGGAAGACATTGTTTGTGCTTGTATATTTTCCATCACTAGACCCCGTTTATATCAGCATATTCCCACCCACAACTTTGCATAAAGTTAGGGAGTTCTTTTACTCCCCTACTTATTACAAGCACTCATCCACCGCACACCATCAATCTGCATCTTTTTCAGTTTCTATGTTTTTCCGTTACACTATTTATTTTTTCTCCCTCTGGTGCCCTAGAGGAGATCAAGAAGATTCTTGTGTGTTCTCATTCTTTATCTTTGTATCAATATTTTCTATTTAGTTCTAGAAACTCAATTCGGCTCCCGGGTGCGTATGATCCCTCTACCATAAACACATATTTCCAAGTGTTAAAAAATTTTGAAAAAAAAGTTGACATGTACATCTCCATAACATATGTGTATTCGTCAAGTTTCACGAAAAAATGATATTTTTTGTAGTCTAAGCGAAAAAGAGAAAATTTATTTTGTGACAAGTCTTTGTTTCAGCACCGAATTTTGTCTTTTTTACACACGCCACATGACATGTCGATTTTTCATGAAACGACTTTGTAATCGCATAGCACATGAAGATGTACGTGCGAAATTTTTGTTTCAATTTTTTTGACATTTTAAAATGTGTCTAACATGTATTTCAAGATAAAGGGAGCATACGCTCCCATGTGCCAAAACATCACTCCCAGTTAGTTCTCTTATATCATTTTTGTATTTATCATAAATACTATTTCCTATGTTTCTATTCTAGGATGAAATGCATTGTGTGTGGATCATGGGGCAGTCGTTGCCAGGAGAGGAGGAAGTCACGTAGTTCATTTCATTCGGCTCTTGGGGTCAAGCACTTGAGTCCATAGTATATACTTGTGTTCGGACTTTTTATTTATTTATTGTGCTTTATTCTAGTGTTTAACTATCGTTAGTTATTGTTTCTTCTTTGTTTGCATCAAGACTGTGCCATGTTTTGTGAGAAGTCTCTTCAACAACCTTGTTGGTAATGTGTGTTATGCGGTTGCAGTGGATGAAATGCAGGACAAGTTCAATATGAAGAAACGCAACACCAGTACTCGCATTTGTGGTAGTGGATATGAGATTTTCATTAAAATTATGACTTGAACGCTGGTGGCATGATTAGGGTTGAGGTGGATAATGCTCCTAAATACTTTGATATTGTTCTTAAGGTGTTGATGGTGTTCAAAAGCATAGAGTTGAAGGTGACTATTGTTTTTATTTGTTTTGTTTTGTATTGTTGTTTATTTGCTTCTATCCATGTTGTGTTTCATCTAATTTAAGGTCATTTTTATGTGTGAACAAGTTGCAACTACTGTTGTTTACAAAAAGGGTATTAATCGCACCTCGGCACAAACACCTAGAAAGAACCAACATTTAGGTCAGCGTGGTATCTGCATGGGAGAAGTTTTTGTGCAAACTCTAACCGATACAGACACTAAGGCCAATGGAATGGTAAACCATTCTTTGTCAAGATTCTTCATATCATTTTCTCTGTGTTCTTTCGTATCTACACTTTTTCGTCTTTTTCATCGTCAGATGTGTGTACTTTTTCCTGGTAAGTTTCTTGATTTTATGCCTCTTTTTTATCTGCAACTAAGGTGTCAAGGTGGGATCCCGGTGGGATATCATTTTGTACTATGTAGTTCGA
Source organism: Lolium rigidum (assembly GCF_022539505.1). Classification (NCBI taxonomy): domain Eukaryota; kingdom Viridiplantae; phylum Streptophyta; class Magnoliopsida; order Poales; family Poaceae; genus Lolium; species Lolium rigidum. The sequence goes on from NC_061510.1 coordinate 382,667,602, forward strand.
ATTTTGATGTCAAAATTTGTACTAAAAAATTCAAATTATACTACAAGTGGGACAAAAGTGGGATCCCACTTGACACCCTCATCTGCAACGCATCCCCAAAGAAATTGTTAAGGCATTGAACATACCAAAGAAGGGTTGGGTCATTCTTTCTATGGGTGAATACTATAACAAGAGGAGACATCGTAACCGGAAGTTTGTTCAGAAGTTTGATATGGAAGGGAGTGGATTCGTGGAGGTTTCAGTTCATTTTCTCTAAGCCAATTTCTGTTGAGCTATATCTCTTCCCTTTCTAGTACACTAATTCCGCTCTGATCTCTCTTCTGCAAAGCTGGAGTTGCCACTTGCGTGCTTCTTTTTGGATCAGAGTACTACTTGTTCTTATTCCACTAGAGATACTGCCAGACGCAAAAGAACACAACGCAAAATTTAACCTGTCCATCAGAGCACTTCGACGTAAATGGACAGGTTAAATTTTTGTGTGACCGGACCTGACACACGGTCGAAATATGAACGTTTTTAACGTTCGTTTGCACCTCCTCGTCTCGTCTTTTTCTGCTTTTGGTGGCCATCGCTGCTAGATGCGGTGGTGTGTCTTTGCGTGAGAAGAGACAAGACTCATGTTGTGATAGTTGGTAGATAGGAGGCCCACTGTTTGTTGTTGTTTGATTTGTAAGGCCCAAAAAAGCCAAATGTATCAATAACGGGCTTTCGCTTTTTAGTCAATATTTTCATTACTGGGGCAAAATTTGACTTTATGCTAAATTGCATTTTCAGCTAGATGATGATTAGACGCTTCCTACTTAAATCTTATAGAAACATGAAGTGCGTTTAATTGTAACAAATAACATTTTATTACTATAAGATTTCTATAGGATTACTTCCTACAGAATATGTTCTATAAATCAAAAGAGCATTAAGAAGTTAGGGAGCAGATAGGAATTGAACACTTAAGTTAGATTTGTCCCTGACTGTATTATCAACATTACACACAGAAATGGGAGGGCCATAAGCATACAAAATTAAGTAAAGCAATTACATGAGCAACGTCTTAGTAAAAATCCAAAGCGTTTGATGCAAGACCTGGCAGTATTAACTGTCAACATTAGTCAACTATAAATTCCACGGCTAGAAGTTCGTTTAGTAATAATGTCACAGCAGATAGCACAAATTTCTTTTCGCAAAATACCACAATAAAACCAATCACAGCAGATAGCACAACTTTCAAACGAAACAGTAACACCAGATATAGGAGTGAGCACATAACCCTCTATTCCAGGACACAAAGCAGATTATCTTGGCTCGAGTTTCCTAGCAGTTTCATCAAACTAAAAGCTTAAAAAGAAATCTAGTAAACGGTTCAGACTCAAAACGGTGGAGGATTTCTAAATGGCGCACAAACCAGTGCTTCAAAACTTGATACGCCTTGATAAGAAAACTATGTCTAGTGTATGAAATCTCTACCAGGCCTGCTCAGGCTTACCATGCGTGCACTCCCATCCCCTCTGCCGGACTGTGCGCGTGCCCTTCCATCTTGGAACCGCGAAACACCAACACCACCATATCCTCCACGGTTACCCTGACCACTCCTGTCATTTTGGGACCTGTCATTCTGGTAGCCACCACCACGTCCAGAGCCTCGGCCAGCAAAACCAAACCTCCCACCGCCTCGCCGCCCTCCTTGTGATGACACAAAATTCTCTTGCCACTTGCCCAAACCAGATGAGTCTTGACCATCACCCCTACGCTTGGTCGGTAAACCCTCAAGTGCCGCACCAGTCCTAGCCTCATATGCCCGCTCGTTGCTCTCCACAAGGACAGAGATTCTATCCGCCATCTGGAAGAGTAGTCCCTGTAGCCTAGTTTGATCCACGTTATGGAAAATGATGCAACTAGTTAGTTGGTCCCAGCTTGCATGAAGCTCCTCATGCATCATCATCTTGCTAACAATTCCATGAACCTCTTGCTCACTCAGGTCAAACATGGTAGTGAGCTGGTGAAGGCTCAGAGAGTCATAGCACGAGGGGTAAGAGAACAAATAGGTTCTGAGAGCCTCTTCCTTGATCTTAAGCTTCAGCATCTCAAGAATATGGTCCTTGTTCCTCAAAAGCTTCCAGGTATCGAGTGAATTGATGATACTGAAAGCCTTCTCATGATCCCCCTTAATGAGGGCTCTCGTGGCAGCCAATAGATGATCCCTCACAGTTTCCGGAGGGCCAACAAAAGTCTGTCTCTCGCTCATTTCAAGAAGTCTGCGGAATGTTTTGCTCATAGGCCTCCGCTTATCGAAAGTACTGGCAGCCATATTTGGGACCTCAATTAGCATAGCACAAACCAAGTGTGTGGCTTCCAAATGTTCAAGGTTTATATGCATATGATAAGGCATCATTCTTCTCCTCTCAATTCTTTCCTGCAAGAATAAGAGTAACCAGTGTAAAAATGTGTACATGGTGTTCTATGAAAATGTATACATAGCTTTATCAATTAAATTCAATGAGCTGAAGCCCATATAACAGTGATGGAACTACTTTGAGTCAGTAGATAATTTTCAACATGGAGAAATGACACAGTGTAGGCTAGAGATGAAACATCAGAGTTAACTAGGTGACATACAGACCAGTTTGCAGCTATTCAAATAATGGACCAAGGAAGTGTGTGTGTGTGTGTGCGTGTTGTGCGTTAGGAGGGGGGAGGAGTTCACCTGTTCAGGAGTTTTTTCATGGTATCTGCTATGTTGTACTCCTTGCGCAAGCAACTCTTTCACTCTCCCAGTTGAATATAACTCAGACAGGCAACTATGAGCTTCAGCGATCAAACCAGCCCTGAAAGCACATAGCCCCAATTGGGCCATGGCCCTATTGAATAAAACCTGTGATGGTATGTCCATAAGTTGAACCCCATCTTGTAAACGACTCATTAAGAGCATGTCACGAGCCACTGAAAATTCATCAGAAATTGCATAGTGATATATGTGACACAGCATTGCCCGGGCTTTGGTCCTTTCATCTCCATACTTGTAAATCAGAGACATCAGATCATCCATCAAAGCTCTGTTGCTTTGTGGGAAAGTAGGCTTCCTAGGCACAACCTCCGGAATCACAACAAACGGTGGGGGACCCTTATTGTCATCAGCTGCTTGATGCTCCTCACCTGCCTCAGTATCTCCAATATCCATGCTAACTTCAGTTTGCTCAGCCAGTTTCCTCATTGAATCATACACTTCTTGAGGTTTGTAGTAGACTAGTTCAACATGACGTAATGCAACCTTCGCAGCAGCCTTAAAGTTCCCAACCCTTTCCTGGTAATCCTGTACATTCTGTGCAACCACCAAAAACAAGGGTTCATCTCTAAGCCTCTGAACATAATCTTTGGTATATGGATCACTGCCCTGTAAACTCTTGATAAAGTCGGAGTCAATTCTCTCCAGGAATGCAACCAGGTCACCAGTAACGTGGATAGTTCCATCATAGTCAGCACCCTTCTGAGTTTCCTTCTCGTCAGGCTCCACTGAGGTGTTCACTACAATATTAGGATACTGTTGCAGTATATCAAGCACAAGAAGCATATTATCAACACACTTCTTCCACACATTGGTCGGCATATGACCAAGGAGGCTGGGGTTAACATCAAACTGGGCAGAGATCACATGAAAAAGAATTTCAAGCTTCTGGGCAGGTGTTTTTGCCACACGAGTCAAAAACGTTAGCTGCTCCACACGTTCAATTCTCCCAGTACCCTTCTTACCCCTCGATGCCACAATCTCCTTGAGCTTTTTATCAACAATATCCCAAGTAATCTCACTCGGGGCTTTCAAGAACTGTTTGTCCATAATCTTATCTTTCTTGCTCAACTTCTTTTCCCAGGCTCCACCCTCCTCAGCCTCATCATCTTCCTTTCCCGACTCATCCGATTCAGACCTAGGCATGTTATCAGGATCCACAACCTCTCCGTCACTATCGCTACTCTCCCCACTATCTGGATCCTCCTCACCTGCAACATCCTCTTCAAAACTTGCTGGATTCTCTCTGCACTTCTTGATCAGGTCTTCATATTGCCTATTGTTCTTCCTAAGTTTTTGTTTCACCGCATTGAGAGCCTTTGAGTTGCTGCTGCTCATCTTCTTGGTATCCTTCTTTGCAAAAGTGTCGGCAACGAAGTCGTCGAGTAATACAAGAGTCGTGATATATATATTTGGGATTTTGGTAGACTCGTTGACACGAACAACCTTCTCAAGCTGCTTGTTGAGCTTGTCAAAACCGTCATGCAAGCTAAGCCAGTCATTGATCTTCACTGCATTGCGCATCTGCTCAGCAGTAGCCCTCATCTCATCATTGCGCTTGTCCTTCAACGAGCGAATCACACGAGTCTTCTCAGTATCAGAATCATCGCTGTCAAGATCGTTCAAGTAGCGGTTCTTGGCAGCACCACCACGTTCCCCATCACCAGCTTCTGATTTTTCGCTATCGCTCCCTTGTTCTGACTCAATCTCCTCCAGATCATCGTCGGAGTCACTGTCTCCCTGATGTTTGAGTATAACAGAAGAAAAGACAAGGGTATTAATGCACTTGGCAAAGACAAAGTTTATGCACATTATTGCAAGTATGCAACAGTGAACTGGAGTCAGCACAATAGAACAAAAGACAAGGGTATTAATGCACTTGGCAAAGACAAAGTTTATGCACATTATTGCAAGTATGCAACAGTGAACTGGAGTCAGCACAATCAAACAAAAGACAAGGGTATTAATGCACTTGTGGTGACTCCAGTTCACTGTCTCCCTGATGTTTGAGTATAATAGAACAAAAGACAAGGGTATTAATGCACTTGGCAAAGACAAAGTTTATGCACACTATTGCAAGTATGCAACAGTGAACTGGAGTCAGCACAAGTGAGGAAGCAAGTACCTGTCCCCAAAAACGAGATGCCATGGTTGTTGCTTTTCGTCCCCTTCAACTAGATTCAAAGCTCTGCAAAGTAATACAGGTTCAGAAAGAATTAGAATCATTACAAACTACAGTGTAAAAAGTGTAAAAGAGGTGTATTTGAACCGCAGGCTGGCAGAAGGGCAAGACTATATCACCAGAACACATAGATGACAGACCAACAGAGAAGTAAAACAGCGCTTACGTAGTGACACGGATGGATTAATCAACCTCAAGACAAACAAACAGATTATCAAGAGCAGATAAACAAGACGGGCTAAAATAAAAATTAAGTTTGCGTCAGTGAGCAGATCGCTCAACCTGTAACATAAACACAGCCCAATTCAAAGCTCTGCAAAGTAATACAAGTTCAGAAAGAATTGGAATCATTACAAACTACAGTGTAAAAGAGGTGCATTTGAACCGCAGGCTGGCAGAGGGACAAGACTATATCACCAGAACACATAGATGACACAATTCCAGAGAAGTAAAACAGTGCTTACGTACTGACACAGATGGATTAATCAACCTCAAGACAAACAACAGATTATCAAGAGCAGATAAACAAGACGGGCTAACATAAAAGTAAGTTCGCGTCAGTGATCAGATAGGTAGACCTTTAACATCAACACAGACCAATTGAATTGATATATCACGAGACAGAACGGGCACACGGACAATCACGTCGACTAGCCCTAGAGTCGGCGGGATCCGGCGAATTCCGCGCGGCGCTGGTCGGCGGTTAGGGCTGAGGCGCAGCGGCGGGCTGGGTCTCGCCGGCGATGCAATCAATGGCGCAATGCTAACTCTGAGAGAGAATCGATCGGGCCAATTACCTTGCCTTGCAGTCGCGGCGGTCGATCGGGGTCGGCTCGGATCTAGCAGAGAACGGAGGCGTAGGGCGGCGGGGTTGCAGGGCGCGGACGAGGGCGGAGGCGACGAGGGGACGACGGCGTGCGGGGAGGAGGCGCGGCGGCAGGAGTGGAGGTTGGAGGGGCTTAGGGTTTGGGTTGGAGATTTTTTTCCGGAGAGGAGAGGCTATTTTTAGAGAGAGAGAAAGGGTCAGAATGGAATAGAGTCCGTAAAGATCGAGGCCTGGTGGAATAGGTTTCGTTGGCGGCACGCTGGGCCTTAGGTGGGCTGGGCCGGTGTGGTGTTTGTATTTGTTTGGAGTAACATGGGCTGGGCAACTGGACCTGTGTTTTCGCTTCGAATTTTCTAGCCAGCGAACTTTCGGAATATAAAGTTTAGGGCTCGAATGGAGTGGATATGTGGTTATGGTCTTATGGAGCAGGAATAAAAAAAGGAAAATGATTCAACGCCCCCGGGGGACGGAGCGTTCCCAGCCTCCACCTTGGTTGCGCGACGCGTGTCCCGTCCAAATTGTGGGTCCCACCGGTGCATCTTATCCTCGCACGTTCTTTCTCCATCACGATCAAGCAGGATGGCAGCGGCGGCTCTGGAGGTCCTCGACGGCCCAGCCCGGTGACACGCGTGAAGCACACGTCTGTTGGGAACCCCAAAAGTAAGGTGTGATGCGTACAGCAGCAAGTTTTCCTCAGTAAGAAACCAAGGTTATCGAACCAGTAGGAGTCAAGGAATACGTGAAGGTTGTTGGTGGAGGAGTGTAGTGCGGCGCAACACCAGTGAAACCGGCGCCAACGTGGAACCTGCATAACACAATCAAGATACTTTGCCCCAACGTAACAGTGAGGTTGTCAATCTCACCGGCTTGCTGAAAACAAATGATTAATCGTATAGTGTGGAAGATGATGTTTATTTGCAAAGAACAGTAGAGAACAATGATTGCAATAGATTGTATTCAGATGTAAAAGAATGGACCGGGGTCCACAGTTCACTAGTGGTGTCTCTCCAATAAGATAAATAACATGCTGGGTGAACATATTACAGGCAGGCAATTGACAAATAAAGATTCAATACATATCATGATGATCACTATGGGATTTAATCAGGGCATTACGACAAAGAACATAGACCGCCATCCAGCATGCATCTATGCCTAAATAGTCCACCTTCGGGTTAGCATCCGCACCCCCTCCATTATTAAGTTGCAAACAACAGACAATTGCATTAAGTACGGTGCGTAACGTAATCAACACAAATATCCTTAGACAAAGCTTTGATGTTTTATCCCTAGTAGCAACAGCACATCCACAACCTTAGAACTTTCATCACCGTCCCGCATTCAATGGAGGCATGAACCCACTATCAAGCATAAATACCCCCTCTTGGAGTTACAAGTATCAACTTGGCCAGAGCCTTTACTAGCAACGAAGAGCATGCAAGAACATAAACAACACATATATGATAGATTGATAATCAACTTGGCATAATATTCTATATTCATCGGATCCCGCCAAACACAACATGTAGCATTAGAAATAGATGATCTTGATCATGTTAGGCAGCTCACAAGATCTAAACATGATAGCACAAGAGGAGAAGACAACCATCTAGCTACTGCTATGGATCCATAGTCCAAGGATGAACTACTCACGCATCAATCCGGAGACGGGCATGATGATGTAGAGCCCTCCGGTGATGATTCCCCTCTCCGGCAGAGTGCCGGAGGCGATCTCCTGAATCCCCTGAGATGGGATTGGCGGCGGCGGCGTCTCTGGAAGGTTTTCCGTATCGTGGCTCTCGGTACAGGGGTTTTCGCGACGAAGGCTTTAAGTAGGCGGAAGGGTAGGGTTGGAGGCGGCGCGGGGGCCCACACCATAGGCGGCGCGGGCCCCCTCTCGGCCGCGCCGGCCAATGGTCCGGCCACCTCGTGGCCCCACTTCGTATTTCCTTCGGTCTTCCGGAAGCTTCGTGGAAAAATAAGACCACGGGCGTTGATTTCGTCCAATTCCGAGAATATTTCCTTTGTAGGATTTCGAAACCAAAAACAGCAGAAACAACAGACTGGCGCTTCGGCATCTTGTTAATAGGTTAGTGCCGGAAAATGCATAATAATGATGTAAACTATGTATAAAACATGTGAGTATTGTCATAAAAGTAGCATGGAACATAAGAAATTATAGATACGTTTGAGACGTATCACCCGGCGTGCCTCTAATGGAAACGACGGCGCCTCCTACACCACCATGACAGGTGCCCACCGGCGAGGTCCCTACGCACCACCGGCGAGGTCCACGCACCGCCGCCCAGGTTCGCTCGCGCCGCCGGCTGGTTCCGCACGTGTCGCCGTCAAGGTTCCCCTCGCCCCGCCGCCAGGTCCCCACTCGCTTCGCCGGCCTGGTCCGCGCGCGCCGCCCAGCCAAGTTCTCTGCGGCCGCCGGCCATGTTCCTGTCGGCCGCCGCCCTAGGGCAGGCCAAGATGGCCACCCTCGGCGCACGCGCTGGAGCGAGGAGGGCCTTGCGCTGGAGCAGGGTGCAGGGACGGGCCCCGCGGAGTGCCCCCGGGACCATGCAGCTCCCTGATACGTCTCCAACGTATCGATAATTTCTTATGTTCCATGCTACTTTATTGATGATACCTACATGTTTTATGCACATTATATGTCGTATTTACGCATTTTCTAGAACTAACCTATTAACAAGATGCCGAAGAGCCAGCTTGCCGTTTTCTCGCTTTTTGGTTTCGGAAATCCTAGTAAGGAAATATTCTCGGAATTGGACGAAATCACCGCCCAGGGTCCTATTTTTGCACGAAGCTTCCAGAAGACCGAAGGGGAGTCGAAGTGGGGCCACGAGGTGGCCAGATGACAGGGCGGCGCGGCCCGAGGCCCCGGCCGCGCCGGCCTGTCCCCGGGCCCCTCGTGCC
>NC_061510.1:382976410-383073290 GCF_022539505.1 Lolium rigidum
TTGAGCATGTTTGGTCGGAGGGCCGGACAAGCAGCCATCCTGGCAGAGAATTTTCGGCCGTCTTCCTTGTGATCGCAGAAATAAGTTTTGCTCGGAGTTAGTGTAGAGAGTCGATGATTTAAGCCTTACGTTTTCTTTCGATAACGGGTAATTGCAGAAGAGAAAAGAAATCATATCATGCCGTGGCGGCCAACGCACACACAACAACAACAACAATCTTCAGCTTCAGTTGCTGATCGATTAGATAGATGACACGGCCTTGGCAAACCTAATGGCTGCAGTTTGTCTGGCATGGCTATGTCTGCTTCTGCAAATCTTGGCGGCACTCTGGAACAGCTGATATATCGCCGGTGTTCAGTTCAGTTAAGCTCAGCACGGAACCGGAAGCGTGCACGCCCGCCGTGACCGGCGTGCCAAGCCAAGCGGTGCGTGCAAACGCACAAGGGCGCGCGCGCGACCGGTCACTCGATCCTGCCCTGAGTTCCTGGCACGCACCGGCGGTGTGCACGGCACGGCGCCGCCATCGGCCGGCGCTAGCTGGCGTCCTGTTTGGGCACGGAAACTCAGGACGTTTAGCGGATCCTATCAGATGTCACAAGTTGCAAAGCTGCTTTGAATTAGTGCGTAATACTAGCTTGTCCTTGTGTTAGGCCTGGTAATACTTTTTTGAACAGCTTAGCCAAAGTATGGAGCTGCTGTTCGCGGCGGTGAGATCGACCAGGGGATGATGCGTGGTGGTGCTGGGCAGATGATCGACGATCGATCGTACAGTATCAGGAGCGAAAATAAATCTTCAGTTTGGACCACATAAATGGCTGGTCCTAGTATCGCTCTCCCCCTCGCTCTGCTGTATTTTTCAATGGGATAGACGAGGTGCTTGGCACGGGGTACAAAATGCGGCCAACTCGGAGCTAGCTTGCAAGACTTCTCGAGTAGCAACGACACTAAAATTAGGGGTAACAGTAGTTTTACTTAGATCAATGCTTGGATAGTTGGATGAATATATACAAGCAAAAAACACTACGCTATCGCCATTTGTTTACTTGGCTCTAGGCTCTATATACTATTGTAGTATAGTAGTATCACACACGCCCTAATCTAGGACATAATTGATCATTACCACTACGTTGAAAAACCTTGGCCAAGCACCAGCAATATACTCTATGAGGCTTAATCTAATCAGAGTAAACTCCATCCGTTCAGTGGAGCTTTCCAAGACAACTCCGCTACACCAAGTACAATAGCAGTCAGTCTGTAGTTTTTTTCCCTATATGAACGATAGAGACAAGTAAAAAGAGAAGTGTGATCTCATGAAAGAGCCAGCCTCTATGTGTTCTCCTAGGTAAAAGAATTAAGGGCTCATTTGATTAGTTTATATTCTAGATTACAAAGTAGTTTATATTCTAGATTACATATAAAAAGAAAAATCTGACAAATTATATATTGTTGAAATGTGCACGATTCACAATAAAATTTGTTGTTTTTTCAACGCCCTAATCTAGGACATAATTGATCAGTAGGACTACGTTGAAAAACTTTGGGCAAGCACCAGCAATATACTCCACTCTAGGCTAGGATGAAGGCTAATCTAATCAGAGTAAACTCCAACCCCTGAAGGTAGGCAAGACTACTACTAGGCCATTCAGGGCGATCACCATACAATCAAACTTTTGATGGAGAACGCCATTTGTTTACTCGATCGATCGGGTCTAGGATCTGCCCTCGCGACCACGCTCTAATCTAGGACATAATTGATCATTACTACTACGTTGAAAAACTTTGGGCAAGCGCCACTATGAAGCCTAACCTAATCAGATATATATAAACTCCAGCCGTTCAAGGGAGCTTCACTCCAAGACCAGTCCAACCTGATCGAAGACGAGAGACAATACAATCAAAGTTTTGATGGGGGTACGTGATCGACCGTGGAGCTTTGGAACCATGCATGCACGGTCGCCCGCGCCATGAACAGGGAGAATCTCAACCCTAGTTTCTTTCGCCTGTTCCAAAGGCCAAAGCGCTCACCACATGGGCGTGGGGTAAAGGGCCCTGGACCATAGAGCAGGAAAAATACTAGTACACGTATCATTGCATAATCACACTTAACATTTTGGTCTTATCTGCCTGATTATCTTAACGATGCCTTTGAGCCCCGCTTTCGCCTCAACACATGCGGTTTGGGCGTGCATGGGTAGAGCAGGCAGTGTCATCATCATCATTTCAGTTTGCGCTTAAACCTCAGGGAGCCACTGATAAAGTTGAGATTCTTGCTGGCTAAAGCAAAAGCTTTGGTAGCCCTTTGGCAGTAGCCCAGCGACTTTGCGCAAAGGAGACCGTGGTTGCTGCTAGCTGACAGTGCTTAGCAGATGAAGCATTTCGAGATCGCTTCAAACACAAATTAAACCAGGACAAGAGGACTGACGAGAAAAACACGTCTCAGCCTCGTCACCAGGCATCCAACCAAATGCATCCTATCCTGATCCTGTGCGACTGTTCAGAACTGCTTAACCTCGCAGTAATAACTACACCAGCGCTGTAAACACTGCCTGCTAACTGGAACTGCTGCAGTAGAAGTGTAGACCACATACAGTACACCGCATGCATTACGTCATGCAGTCAAAGAAATGTTTTTTTTTTTCTGCTCACCGGCTCCTCCTGACCTCCAGTCCTCCTCTCCAATGGCGAAACTCTGACGAGGAGTAGAGCAGAAACAACGGCTGGCTGCAAATTTACCATCGGAATCACGCGACGGAGAGCGAAAGGGTGTGGGTACGGCTTCTGTTCTGTTGTGCTGCGGCAGGGAAAGACAAGCGCAAGAATTTGACCGTGGTGGCATCTAGCGCCGAGCAGGGGGCACAGTGGGCCCCACAGTGTCAGTCATGCGCGCGCAGTAGAAAACAATTATGTGATCGCCACCAACGGCGACAGCGAGTGAGTGAGCCTGCCTGCTCAAGTACTGTCGCCAGCGTACAGGCACGAATAATCTTATCGCGGTAAGAAAAACTACTGTGGGAGACGAGAATGATTACTGTCCAAGTACGAGTAACAATAACTGATTAATCTGCTTGTACGTGCAGCAAGAGCATCTCCACATAGGAGTATAGGACGCCGGCACTACCTCCTTGACAAAGAAAGGATCATTCCACACCGGTGAGGTCAATATGGCTGATCCCTAATTTTTTTTTTATCAGGTTACAATATTTTGCTACTTTTGAACAACCATTCAAACGATATTGCGATGTTCAACACATAAATAGTTTCAAACAATAATCCAAACATGCAAATTAAATTATTCACACAATATTCGAATAAATAGCAATTAAACTTGATCAAGAATCATGCGGCGTTTCCTCCTACTCGCCCACAAATGCTTAACTAGATCATTCCACAATTGAACACGAGCTTGTGCATCTTGGATTTCTTGATGCATGGCTAGAAAGAAGCAAACTCGCCACATGCTTGGTCAAGTTGGATAACATGTCCTCGGTGATCAAATGGATGGTCATCATCCACTAGTTCATCTCGCTCTCTCTTGATGATCCTTTTGTGCAAATTCACACAATAGCTCACCGCCTCCCATGTAGTTGACTCCGACATGCTTAGATAGTCGTCTCGTGCATCTGGATGAGCTGCATACGCTAGACACCGTAGGGGAGTCGTGCACTTCTGAACTGATGAAAAGCCCCGCAACCTGGTGCGGTCTTTCTTGCACATGAAGTAGTTGTCATGACGACGAACACAATTCGCATGAATAGCTCCTTGTTCATCATGAATCGCCACTGAAAATGATTGGTGATATGTGTTGCGTCGGTGGCGAAGCAGTCAGAGTCAAGCAACATTGCGTCAGCAAGCTAGCCGATGCCATTCTTTGCTTTACCAACCCTCGATCCACCACGCCGTGGGCCGGCGACTAGCTGTTGTTGAAGGTGGAGGAGGTTGCTCAAGATAAGGAGATGATGTTGCTTGTCTAAGCATGTCGGAGACTATCATCCTCCTCTTGCATTAACATCTGCATTATCATCTCGTCGTCATTGCTCATTGCGACAAACCGCCAAACACCTTTTGGGTGGGGTGAACGAACGACACTATCGTACGCCGCGTTATGTCGGCGAGTTGGGGTTATCCACGATAGTGTGTTGTAGCGGTGGCACCGTCAGTTGCGGTAGCGTCGGCGGTGGTGGGGATCCTAGGTGGGTGGCCAGGAAACTTGCACTTGTGATGACGGTGATGACGAACTAGCTGGGTGTGAGATAGGTCGGGAGGGGGAGGGAGGGGGAATGGACGTGTGCGGCTGCTAGGAGGGTCCCGCGAGCGAAATCCTGCGTGGACTGGTATGCCTGCACTTCCAACCCAGCCCTTGGACGTAGTGACTGCCGTAGGGTTGCCGGCTATTACATTGAGGTTCAAAATGTTAGCCGGTCACCTCCATAGAGCTACTAGGCTAGCTCGGTGAAGCCGATCTAAGTTTCATCGGTTAGTTTTACTCTCTTTTTGTACTAGAATCTTCTGTAGCGATCGAATCATGAATGAAATATTACTATTTTGTTGGAAAAAAAATCTGGCACCACATTTGGAAGACGCGACTAGGAACGGACACAGCTTAAAAGCAACCCACTAAACGGTATCCCGTTTCGGACGATCCAGTGATTTGTGGGATTGTTTGAGAGATGCGGTTGGATTGGAGATGCTCTGCGAGGAGGTGTAATCAGTTAGTTTTACCTTTTCTTTTTGTACCACTAGAATCCTCATTTAGTTGTACTACTGTGTGTCTTGTGTAGCAGAGGAAATAGCATCTAACACCACATGTTGGTGACTTTTTTGCAAGGAACCACAACATGCGTTTGTTTTTGCATAGAACACCATATTTTGCTTGATCGTTTGCACAAAACACATAGCCAATCATTAAAAGCTTTAATAGCCAGTTAGTCAGTCTAGCCTGCTATCACAAAACGTAATGTGGTATTTTCTCTCCTTATTCAACTGAATTGGTATGTACATATCAACTCGTCCCGATACCAGGAGGAGGCAACCAACTTCACCAAGTTCACGGTGACCTGAAGACTGTCGGCCTTGCTCGCACATTGGTCAAGGCGAGAGAGCGCTTACGGATCGCCTGTCGCGTTATCCTTAGGCGAGCCTTGCCCGCACACATGTCGACCCAAACGCTTCCATGTTGGCCCGTGGAGGCAGAGGGTGAATTGGCATGGTCCTTAGGCGCGTCACCCGTGGTGGGAGCAAGCTTGTCATGCTCTACCGGCTCCGTCCGTGTCGCGCGGGGGTGTGTCAGTTGTGTTGCGTTGTCCTAGACTCACCCATCCATATCAGAGAGCTCGCCATCCTGAGAGAGCTCGCCATCCTGAGGTCATTGCTGCTCTGTATTGTTAGGATGCAAACAAGCACGACAAGACAGCTCTCCGTGCCTTGCCGCCTCGGTGGTACTGTTGTCGATCAGTGAAGCGGACATGTCGTGCTTCGACTGTTCGAGACGTCCTCTCATAGTCCTACTATGACCTAGATAGGAAGAAGCCTGTTGACAGCACGACATGGTTTGGCGCACTACATCGGCGCCTAACCGAACATGGTCTCTCGTTCGTCGAGTTTGTGGGAGGGGTGAGCATCTACTCCACCACCGCGGACAAGCAACCGCTGCACATAACGGTGGCACGACAGTAGAGCACAGGACGCCGACCATGGATTCCCACGGTCCCGTTGTCGGTCTCATCCCCACCGCTAGCACAACAGCTCATGTGATGATGTTGCCGATCACCGGGGACCTTGGTGAAGGGTAGCCGCATTCGCTTCGTAGCTAGACGAACCGGCCCGAACATACCAGTTCAGACGACAATGGAGATTAATTGTCCAATTAAACTTTTAATAATGGATTATGTGTTTTGTGCAAGTGATTACAATAAAATGTGGTGTTCCTTGCAAAACCAAACACATATTGTGGTTCTGTGCAAAAATGTCACCAACATGTGGTGCTATGTGCTATTTCCTCTGCGTAGCAAAGATGCAGCATGCAGCAGCAGCCTGTGGTTAGGGTGTCAAGGTGGGATCCCGGTGGGATGTCATTTTGTACTATGTAGTTCAAATTTTGATGTCAAAATTTGTACTAAAAAAATCAAATTATACTACAAGTGGGACAAAAGTGGGATCCCACTTGACACCCTTACCTGTGGTGGCCATCTGATGACACGACGCGGGTTAATTTGCGGCTGCGGCTCCTGAGAGAAGAGAATTGATGATGAGATGGTTTACCTGTCCGTCCCTGTGAGTCAGCGTTGCTGGTGAAGTTATAAAGCTGTTGTAAATGCAGGAGCATACATGTACGGTACACAGTAGAGTAGTATGAGTATACTACGAGTCTAGGACGAACATGGACCTGTAGGAAGATACAGAGAGTAGGACAAGGGGTCGTCGGCGTGGACAGCCATTGACTCGGGCCATTCCTCGGGTCAGAGATACCGGTGAGCCATCGGATCGAGTTTGCACGACGTACGACGTACGGCATCCCGAGGATCCAAGAACATGTGTAATGTATAAACCTCCAAAATACACGAGGCTCCTTGTATCAGCGGCGAGGTCGAGTTCCTAGCGCTGGTGATTGATTCCGGTATGGCGCCTGGCCAGCGGTGTTGTGTTCTTCTCGTCCGGCCACCGGGTCAAGATTATTGGTGGAGTTTGGCAATGATGGGCTTGATTCTGCGCGCGCTCGCAACTCGCAAGAGGGGCTTTGGCGGGTACTCCATTAAACGCAGGCGAAGCGAGCGCAGCTTCACTCGTCCGCAGGGATCCAACCACGCCCAGACGGAGGACCACGACTCCCCGCGCGCGCGCGCTACGAGGAGTAAAACTCGCGCTGCTCCGCGAGACCATCGTCGGTGTCGAGCCACGGATGGACCGGAAGCAATCACGATGGGAAGCAGCAAAAATAGGGCACCGGTGCTACAAAAAATTCATAACAAAGCTCTGAACTTTGGCAAATTTCAAATGAAATTCGATGTAGAAGCATGGTTCAACATTGCCGTTTTGAATTAGACATTACTAAGATATAAATATAGTTGCACACGTAGATAGGTCAATGATAGACTCCCGAAAGCCGCAGTCCATCTGCGTGTCCGGCCGCTCAACCTTGATGATGGTCCAAGGATGACACAAGTCAAAGCTCCGAGGACTGCAGCAACACGCTTCTCGGCCAACTCCACCTTGTCTGGGCTGTACACAGCGGGGAACTCGAGCTCACCACGCGTCCAATTGAACCGGCACAGCATCGCGTTGTACGCGCAGATGGACATCATGGGTGTGTCAATGTGCCGAGTCATAGGCTCTACTCGGCCCTCACTGTCTCAGCTGCCCAGCGGCTAGAGGGCCAAAGCCGGACACCACGAACCACAGTGTTTTTCCTCACACGGCAGCACGGCGCCGCGCCGGCCATGAATCAACGGCTTTTTTTAAGGGGTGATGCATAGCGGGGTGCGGCAGTAGCTGAGGCGGAGGCGGCGTAGCGGGAGAGAGGGGGGAGAGAGCGGGCGTGCGAGGGAAAGATGATAAAGTGACGGTTGGAGCAGCAAACGATATGACACCCTCTTCCTGATGTATATTTACAATTTTACATCACCTATTGCATATTTCAGAGCATGCCTTCAAAATTTGGGCCACTTTTTTGTTTTTGTTTACATCACCTCTCGGAGCCTTTTTTTTTAGCTCAAGGAGCCGGTTTTCATCACCTATGACGAAAACAAATTGCATTTTCATCACCTTTTGGAGCCGGTCTTTTTTTTGGCTCAAGGTGCTCTATATCAGAAAAAAAGTGTTTTCATAACTTATTTGAGATACTCCACTGACATCCAAGGAGCGCGGCAGCAAGGCTGCATCGGCCTAATGGGGTCGTCAGATCAATTAACCGCCGCGTTTGGGGCACCTCTATCTATTCAGACCCTAAAGCATTTAGGTAAATTTACGTAAACTTAAAATATCATTATATTTACAAAGTTAAATAATATTTTACTACTATTTAAATTAAAACTAAACCTAATCTACTCGGTGGAGGGCCCCTGTGTCATTGTTGGCGCTGCCACGCTGCTTGGCCCACGCCCACCTCTTGGCCCTATGAAACCTTAGCCGTCCTCTCAACCTATGGGTGGTCGGTGAGGTATCTCATTTGCGTCTCGAGCTGAAGCACCATGATATGGTCGTCTGTGGGGGTGTTTCTGACCCGTCTCCACATGCCGGTATGCCTCTCCCGCCGCTCCATCCCGCCTTAAAGCAGATGGCGGCCCATCAAGGGTGCAAGTGTGGGTGGTGCTTCCCATGCCCGCTGAGCCTTTAGTGACGCCCGTCGGTGTTGATCTCTTCGTTGTTCTGGGCGCGCCGAGCCTTGCGAGCGGCTGTATCTGTGAGGATTTGCATGTTGAGGTCGATAATGCACTGTTGCTTGGCGTTCATGAGCAGCCGACCGGCCTCCTCCATTGGAGCTCTCTCACGGAAAATGTCGATGATGCGGGCTAGGATGACATCATCACACTCCTTCAAGGTTTGGGCCATGAGACGCTCCTTGCGCGTCATCTCATAGGAGTCGAGAATGGCCTTCTGCTCCGGATCCGCCAACAACTGCTTGGCCGACTCCTCCGTCTCCTTCATATATAGGTACATCCAAATTTAGAAAAATTTATGGAATCCTTTTAGGGAGTGGGGGGGGGGGGGGGTTACAAGAAAAGAGAATGGACATGTGTTATAGATAAACATATGATGCATGATGCTGACCCATTTTTTACTAACATTGACGGTTACTTGTTTTTATTGAAATGCCAATTGTTTCTACATTTTTGGACCATGAGCCCTCATCTAGGCTAAATATTTATTGAAAAGAGTAGCCATGTCTTCATTTGACACATCACCATAAATTGACTAATGCTGAAATATGATATCTCTTATAGATATGCTAGCACAATATTTGGTCATTCTAGATGATGAAATACGATATCTCTTATAGATATGCTAGCACAATATTTGGTCATTCTAGATGCTGAAATATGATATCTCTTACAGATACGCTAGCACAATAATTGGTCATTCTAGATATTTATTTAATTTATTTCAACATGCTTAATAATAGAAAGGTCGATGGTCCCTTCATCTTAAATAAATTGGCGGAGTCATATACTATGTCCAGATCAATTGTACTCTTGAGCCGTATCAATTAATTTTAGCCGATGGAAGTGCATAATTTTGATCACGATAGTATATAAAACCTAACGTGTCTTCCTATTTAAATCTCACATATTTTATCCACTTCTATTTACGCTCCATATCTCAAAGTAAAATAAGGAAAACCTGCAATGTGTCTTTGTATACCGTTAAGATAGTTTTTATACTATAAAATATTGGACTAGACAATTAAAATGTTGATAAACTCATATGTGTGACACGATAAATATGTTTCCCTCACATTTGTGAATAGCCACCGTGCTAGTTTGTAAAATTATTATATGCTGATTTTGAAAATTGGATAACTTCTTTTTTTTTGACGGGGAAAATTGGATAACTTGAATCCACATAAGTTTGAGTAGAATTCTTGTAACAATAATTTTGTTCAAGATATAGCATGGGATTTAATTTGAATCTTTCGAAAAAATAGGAGTAATGCTTCCAAGAGTGCACAGTAGAGACAAATTCTCGAACCAGATGAATTTCATGGTTAAACAAGTAACCACAGCACTAAAATAAAAAGAGGAAACAAATTGACACTAACCATTCCGTCAAACAGCCCACCCAAGATGACATTATAAAACGGACCCAATCCCCCAAAAGGAAAGGAAAACCACACACCACGCCTCCCCAAACGAAACAAAAGAAAACCAACATTGTTCACCAGCCCCCTGCACACCTCGTGCTCGACACCCACATCACAAACCCAGAGTACCACGCCCTTCCACTTTCATCGCACACTCTCCTTGTCTCCACTCTCCCTCGCCGCGACCGGGAGTGTGAGCCCTTCTCATCCCCGCCGCCGATTGACGGAACCCCAATGCATCTCCGCCTCCTCCCCGCGCTCCTCCTCCTCCTGCTCGCATCCCACCTCGGCGCGGCCGATGGCGACGCGGACGCGCTGCTCGCGGCAAAGGCGGCGCTTTCCGACCCCACCGGCGGCCTCGCGTCCTGGACGCCGCCGCCGCCGCCAAACGCGACGAGCACCGCCCACTGCGCGTGGGCCGGCGTGACGTGCGGCACCCGGGGCACCGTCGTCGGCCTCGACGTCTCCGGCCTCAACCTCTCCGGCGCGCTCCCGCCGGCGCTCTCCCGCCTCAGCGGCCTCCTCCGCCTCGACGCCGCCGCCAACGCCCTGTCCGGCCCCGTCCCGGCGTCCCTCGGCCACCTCCGCTTCCTCACCCACCTCAACCTCTCCAACAACGCCTTCAACGGCTCCCTCCCGCCCGCCCTCGCGCGCCTCCGCGGCCTCCGCGTGCTCGACCTCTACAACAACAACCTCACCAGCCCGCTCCCCGCCGAGGTCACTCGCATGCCGCTGCTCCGCCACCTCCACCTCGGCGGCAACTTCTTCTCCGGCGAGATCCCCCCGGACTACGGCCGCTGGAGCCGCTTGCAGTACCTCGCCGTCTCCGGCAACGAGCTCTCCGGCAAGATTCCGCCGCAGCTCGGCAACCTCACCAGCCTCCGCGAGCTCTACATCGGCTACTACAACAGCTACTCCGGCGGCCTCCCGCCCGAGCTGGGCAACCTCACCGACCTCGTCCGCCTCGACGCCGCCAACTGCGGCCTCTCCGGGCCGATTCCTCCCCAGCTCGGCAGGCTGCAGAAGCTCGACACGCTCTTCCTCCAGGTGAACGGCCTCGCCGGGCCCATCCCGTCCGAGCTGGGCAACCTTAAGACCCTCAGCTCCCTCGACCTGTCCAACAACGCGCTCAGCGGCGAGATACCGGCCACCTTCGCCGACCTCAAGAACATGACGCTGCTCAACCTGTTCCGGAACAGGCTGCGCGGCGACATCCCGGACTTCGTCGGCGACCTGCCCAGCCTCGAGGTGCTGCAGCTGTGGGAGAACAACTTCACCGGCGGCGTGCCGCGCCGCCTCGGCCGCAACGGCCGGCTCCAGCTCGTCGACCTCTCCTCCAACCGGCTCACCAGCACGCTGCCGCCGGAGCTCTGCGCCGGCGGCAAGCTGCACACGCTCATCGCCCTCGGCAACTCCTTGTTCGGCGCCATCCCGGACTCGCTCGGCCAGTGCAAGTCCCTGAGCCGTATCCGTCTCGGGGAGAACTTCCTCAACGGCTCCATTCCCAAGGGGCTCTTCGAGCTGCAGAAGCTCACGCAGGTCGAGCTGCAGGATAACCTGCTCACCGGCGAGTTCCCTGCCGTGGTTGGCGTCGCCGCGCCTAATCTGGGGGAGATCAACCTGTCCAACAATCAGCTCACCGGGCCATTGCCGGCATCCATTGGGAACTTCTCTGGTGTTCAGAAGCTGCTTCTCGACCGCAACTTGTTCTCCGGTGTGATGCCTGCTGAGATCGGCCGGCTGCAGCAGCTCTCCAAGGCTGACCTTAGCAGCAATGCCATCGAGGGAGGTGTGCCGCCGGAGATTGGGAAATGCCGGCTGCTCACTTACCTGGACATGAGCCGGAACAATCTCTCAGGGAAGATACCCCCGGCCATCTCTGGAATGCGGATACTGAACTACCTCAACTTGTCCAGAAACCATCTTGATGGGGAGATACCTCCGTCCATCGCCACAATGCAGAGCCTGACGGCGGTCGACTTCTCATACAACAACTTGTCCGGGCTTGTTCCAGCGACCGGCCAGTTCAGCTACTTCAATGCCACATCTTTCGTTGGCAATCCAAGCCTGTGTGGACCGTACCTTGGTCCATGCCGCCCTGGCATTGCTGATACTGGTCACACCACCCATGGCCATGGAGGGCTGTCTAATGGTATCAAGCTGCTCATTGTGCTAGCCTTGCTTGCTTTCTCCATTGTATTTGCTACCCTGGCAATCCTGAAGGCGCGGTCGTTGAAGAAAGCCAGTGATGCTCGTCTGTGGAAACTCACTGCATTCCAGCGCCTTGATTTCACCTGCGACGATGTGCTTGATTCCCTGAAGGAGGAGAACATTATTGGCAAAGGCGGGGCAGGAACTGTGTACAAGGGATCAATGCCCAATGGTGACCATGTGGCCGTGAAGAGGCTCCCGGCAATGGTTCGTGGCTCGTCACATGATCATGGGTTCTCGGCGGAGATACAGACACTTGGGAGGATTCGTCATCGCCATATCGTGCGCCTGCTAGGCTTCTGCTCAAACAATGAGACTAACCTGCTGGTGTATGAGTATATGCCGAATGGCAGTCTTGGGGAGCTTCTCCATGGCAAGAAGGGCGAGCACCTGCTTTGGGATACTCGGTACAAGATTGCTGTTGAGGCTGCCAAGGGGCTGTGCTACCTGCACCATGATTGTTCACCGCTGATTCTTCATCGTGATGTCAAATCAAACAATATTCTCCTGGATTCTGACTTTGAAGCTCATGTGGCCGACTTTGGGCTGGCGAAATTCCTGCAGGATACCGGTGCATCTGAATGCATGTCTGCCATTGCTGGTTCATATGGCTACATCGCTCCAGGTATTACAGCATGCCCTCGTTTTTAATAAGATTCAGTCTGACTATTCTTAAGATTATGAGATGATAAATACTGGATGCTTAAAACATAGGTAGGTTATAGAACTGTATATCATAACTCATAAGCACACTTCATGCTACTGTTTACTGTTAGTACTTAAATGCAGACATGTAGTACTGTTATGGGTGTTCGTACGCTTACTGACACTGCCAAAGTTCTTTCCCAATTATAATCTTGTAAACTGCCATCAAGATGAAGTTGTTAAATTCAGATACTATCTGACAAGTCTTGAATTACATCTCTAAACCTAATGTCTTTTAAAACCACCTCAGCATGTACTAAATAATTAACCAACAACTGAATGCCTTGGGCTCTTTGTACTATCGCTACCAGCGTATTTCATAAGGTTATTGAACTGTATGTCATAACTCATAAGCTCACTTCATGCTACTGTTTACTGTTACTACTTAATTGTAGACATGTAGTACTGTTATGAGTGTTTGAAGTTTGAACACTTATGGACACTGGTAAAGTTCTTTCCCAAGTATAATATTGTAAATTGCTATCAAGATGAAGTTGTTAAATTTAGATATTATCTAACAAGTCCTAGAACCACCTCAGCATGTACTAAATAATTAACCAACAATTAGTCTTGGACTCTTTGTATGGCTACCATCGCATCCCATAATGGAATGTTGTAATTTACATAAAGGAATATTTGATTACTTCAATTCTGTATCTCCAACTTGATATTTCTGTAGCTGCCAAAGAGCATCCATGTAGTATTACTTTCTAACTGGGAATTACCTTCTCATCTGTGGCTGTCCAGAATACGCATACACCCTCAAGGTCGACGAGAAGAGTGACGTCTACAGCTTTGGTGTCGTCCTTCTGGAGCTCGTCACCGGGCGGAAACCCGTGGGGGAATTTGGCGACGGCGTGGACATCGTCCAGTGGGTGAAGATGATGACGGACTCGAACAAGGAGCAGGTGATGAAGATCCTGGACCCGAGGCTGTCGACGGTGCCGCTGCACCAAGTCATCCATGTCTTCTACGTTGCCCTGCTGTGCATCGAGGAGCAGAGCGTGCAGCGCCCGACGATGCGTGAGGTGGTGCAGATCCTCAGCGAGCTCCCCAAGCCAGCTGGCAACCCTGGAGAGGAGGAGCTTCCGCATTCTGATGAAGGTTCTGCGTCCGACCCTCCAACCAGCTCCAGTGAAGCACCAACCGGCGACGTCAAAGATCAGCAGCAGCACCCAAGCTCGGAGTCGCCGCGTACTCCAGATCTCATCAGCATCTGATTGATCATCCAAGTTCCAGGGCATCACCGTTGGTCGCGAAAGTATGCGAGCTTCTTCTTCGATCGTGCAAACTTAGGTCTGAATGTAGGGGGTGTTATGTTAAGAGACTTCCTTGTGCTGTACATAGTCAAGCTTGATTGGCTTGGTGGTGGGTGTCCGGTTTCCCGTTTGATTGTTTTTCGGTTTGCTGCTTTAATGTAGGATTCTGTAGCCAGTTCAGGTACTCTAGTGCTTTTGATCCTCCTTCCTTGTGCAATGTAGTAGCCATTTTAAGTGTCAAGTGCCTTTGTTATCCGATCCAGCGTACGTGAGAATCTGATCTTTGCTGTGGATGCTTTAAAGCGCTTCCCTGTTCGTGTGCAGGCATCTGAAGTGGGCTGGTCTTTGCATCCAGATCTGATACTACTAGAATTGCTGAAGAAGAAAAGCACTTTTCTCCCCTCTGACATGGAAATGATAATCATCTGAAAAGCGCTTTTGCGCGGCCAAAGCATTCGATTGAATCTTGCTTTTGACTTTGTTTCACGATCGAAGTAGTTTTGCTTATCGCTTCCTGTGTTGGCAGCCTGGTGGCACAATGTCAAAGGGTGCGTGCGTTACACTACAGGTGGAGAGAGATTCAGAACCAGTTCAGTTTGTGGTTAGCAGATGCTTCGTCCTTCGCGTAAGGGCATATCTCCAGCGGCGCGACGCAAACGGTCGCTTAGCGACCGTTTTCGTCCACCGTGACCGGAAATGCATCTGGCACCACCTTCAGCGGGGCGACGCAAAGTGATCGGGCCGTCCGCGGAGACGCAAACCTGGCCCAAATATGCGCCTAGGATCCGTCTCTGGCGGACGCTCGGCGGACGCGGAAAGTGTCCGCTCGCGTCTGGCGGACATTTCGTCGGGCCCGCCTGGCAGTGACGCAGCGTCGATGCGTCTTCTCCGTCGCATCGCGGCCGAGGCGTCGCTTCGGCAGTCTGCGGCCGCGTAAATGGCGATGCCTGGCGCGCGGCCGTCGCCTACCTCTGCGCACGTAGTATGGCGATGTCACGCGTGGCGCGGCCGTCGCCCTGCCTCCGACCTATATATACAGGGGCGCGAGCATCTCATCTCCTCCCCACTAAAAACCCTAGCCGCCGCTTCCTCTCAAGCAGATCCACCATGAGCAGTGCCGGACGCGGCCAGGCTGCCGCGCCTCCACCTCCACCTCCCACTCCACCTCCTCCGGCCTCGAGCTCCTCCGAGGAGTTCGACTCGGAAGACAACACCGACCTCCTCCACCCGGTCAGGGACGCCGCGGCTCTTGCTGAAGCGGAGAAGGAAGCACAGTAGGAGCTGGCGAGCCACGCGGCGTTGGACGCCGAGCTGGAACAGCGCAGGCTGGCGGCCGCCGCTGCAGCAGAAGACTCCGACTCGGAGATATCTTGGTCCTCCGATGACTCTGATGCGCCGACGCCGGAGGAGAAGGCGGCGGAGCAGAGGACCCTCGTCGAGTCTTTCAAGACGCTCAAGGACGACGCCGCCAACGCGAAGCTGGAGCAGTGCCTGCAAGAGGACGCGGCGGCGCACCGAGCCATAGCGGCCGCGTGGGAGGCGGCGGAGAAGCAGGCGACAGAGCGACGCAACGATGGTGCCAACCTGTCAGGAAGCAAGTAGTTTAGGCCTACAGGTCTAGTTTGTATAGTTTTTATGCATTTTTATGTACTACTTTGAATGTTTTTAACTATGTTGCAATTCAAAAAAATAGGTCGCCCCGGTTGGAGCACACCCAGACGCAAACGGACGAGCGGAAAAAATATGTTCGTGGGGCGATGCAAACGGACGGCCTCGCGACAACTTTTGAGCGTCCGAAATGCGTTGGAGATGCCATAACGCCAAGCCTCAGCATCGGATCAGATCAGCGCTATCAGTACTCGAGAAAGACTGGCTAACTAAGAGCATCTCCAGTCGCGTCCCCCAAACCGTCCCCCAAAGCGATTTAGGGCGCGCCGGACAAAAAAAGCGTTCCAGCCGCGTCCCCCAAAGCCCATTTTTGTCCGGCGCGCCCGATACGGTGTCCGGCGCCCGAGCCCGTCCCCGTCCCACAGGGGACGTACCGGGGACGCCGGACACAACGAAAAGCGAAGCGGGGAGTGGCGGGGCCGACCCGTCGGCGGCACAATAATTTAAACCTAACCGTCGCCTACCTCGCGACGGAAGTTATCGGCGCGCAGCCGACGGTGCAGCTTCCGCGAGAGGGCGCAGCCGACGCGTCCCGTCGCGCCTAGCTCCGCGTGCCGGCGTTAATGAGCGCCACCGCTCCTCCGCCTCCCTCCGGCTTATAAAAGGGGCGCCTCTCATCGTCCCTCTCACACACAAACCCTAGCGCCTCTCTCCCAAACCCTAGCCGCCACCATCTCTCAACAAGACTCGACGCTATGTCTGGTAGAGGCGGAGGCCGACCTCGCGGCCGCGGCCGTGGTCGTGGTCGTGGTCGTGGTCGTGGCCGCGGCACAGCCTGAACGCTCGCCGTCGCTCTCCCACGCCGTCGTCTTCATCGTCGGAGATGGACGTGGAGCCGGACGTCCCGTTCGAGTTCGTCCATGTCCTCAAGGGCGACCCGCGCGGCATCCGCGAGGCCGCCGGACTCCTTCGCCGAGTACGTCGGCGGCGTACGCCCGCGCACGATGCATCCGCGGGAGCATTCGTGCGGCCATCGCCGGTGGATCGTCAAGGCGATCTACGAGACGCGCGGCAAGATGTACCTCAACATCGGCCGGGAGAAGTTCGCGCGCCACCACAGCCTCGAAGCCGGCTTCATCCTCGTGTTCTCCTACTTCGGCAACACGGGGACATGAGCGTCAAGGTCTTCGACGAGAGGCGCCGCCTCCGGACTACCACGTCGACGGGGACGACGACGGCACCGACGAGGAGGACGACCGAATGAGTGTTGTTTCTTCGCAGCGAATACGTGCACGGAGGTTTCCGCTCGTTCGCCTCATCGGTAGAACCAACAAGGGCACCATCCTCCCGCTGGATTTTCCAGGTTTAGTTGATCGGGTGTGCCCTCGAGTGTTCTTTCTTAGCAGCGAACACACGAAACCTTCGATGCACGGCCTAGTTAGGTTTAGTTTCTTTGCAATATTTTATATTTGTGTCCATCATGGTTCAAACTATCTATTAGTTTGTGGAAAACCATGTTCCAAACTGTGTTTTCGTGTAAACCACGTTCCAAATTATGTATTAGTTTGTGGAAATTGAAATAAAAATGCGAGAAAAATTATTTTAAATGTTTGGGGGCGGCGTTTGGGGACGCGGCTAGGGAGCGACGTCCCCAAACGCAGCACGAGCGAACACGTCCCCAAACGCTCGATCCGGCGCGGTTTGGGGGACGGTTTGGGGGACGCGATTGGAGATGCTCTAATGTCGGATAATCCGCTGGGTGATCGAGCGAGGCCCCATGCCATGATGATTGTTTTTGTTGTTGATGATGATGTGTCTCTCTCGGAGTCTCGGCTCAGTCCCCCGTCTTTACGTGGAGATCGACGGCAATGATGCGGCGTCGGTGCACGGCTGCGACATCGTCGGATGATGGTGGCAGCGGGGCAGGCACGCACGCACCGCCATGGAACGCGACGGGGAACGGCCGGCGTGCCTTTCCGCGGCCCCGCTCCCCCTTGCTGCCCCGTCTACCCTGATTCTTGCCCCGGCGTACGTCTAATCAATTCAGGGATATCGATCGAGTTTCTCACGTACCGCGCCCTCGTCCTCCGTGGCTACGCCGGCGAGATCGCCGGAGTCCTGCCCGCCGCCGTTTCCGGATCGAATTGCTTGATTCTAACGAAACACAGTAGCACTACTCCTTTCTCTGTATTGGCACTGTATAATAATTGCGTGATAGTAGAGTACTAGGCCAGCCATGGGGGAGGCAAAAGGAGCGTGAGATTGGATGGCAGTGCGATCGATCACTGTTGCTGTTTGTTCGGTCCCGTTGGATGCGTCCAAGAGGAATGGTCACATCCGCAACCCAACAAGAACAACGGTAGGTCGGTAGCAAATGCGCTTGCGCGCCCTACGTTCCTCTACCGCGCGGATCGCCGCACGGCGGGCGGCAGCACCATGTGTTGGCCACGAATGCCAATACCTGCCCTGCCCATCCGATCCAATTATTGGTATACCACGGGGGTTAATTTTCTTCGTGTCAAATGCAATCTGTATTTATGTTTAGGAAAAAAAATCTGGTTTCCTTTTTCATTTTTACGAAAATTCGAATGATCAATTAATAATCATTAACAGTAGTGCAAATAACCCTAAAAGCAATAGAAATCACAAATATATACTCGAACCTAGGGACGGAGTCAGGAAATTATCACAAGGGGGTCAATTGCTTGTAAAATTTATTGGAGGGGGACATACAAGTAAATTTAGCAAATTGCAAGTCAAATATACATATTAACCAGTTTTTTTTCATTAAAAATCACAATGAGGGCGGCCAAGGCCATGGCCCAATTTGCTCCCTGTTGGCTCGATCCCTACTCGGACCACCAAGCGATGACGACAGACACTAACACGAGCCAAATGCATGCCACCGTCCTCGTCTCTTTAACACCGGAGCATGACAAAGCTTGGTGTAGTAGACACATCGTTCTAAGCTCCCAAAGAACCAGCACACCATACTATCAAGTATCGCTAACAATGACAACCCTAGATCAGAATAGACTGACATGAAACCATAGCAGCGAACATGAAAATCGAACGGATTCCGGGAGATCTACCGGATACATAACTCCACGTACCCTCCGTCTAGTGCTAGACCTTTCTTCTGATTTCATGATGTAGCCGTTGCCTCACGTGTTAAAAAATAAAATACACTAAGAAACAGCTTAAATAGTTAAAACTAACGCCGACGAAGGGCCATGGTCCGTCACACGTCCATGACCCCAACACTACCCTAGACGGAGGAGACCGACTACGCCGCTGACAAGAAAAACGGAACTCTAGATGAGGTTTGTTGCCGCCGCCTCCTCCCGGTCGCCTTTCCTGGCTGCTCTCACAACGCAACCTATGCCGCCAAAACACGAGAGATCGGTCGCTCACGAAGCGGTAATTTGAAGCAAGGTTTTGACTCACGGTAGTAGTAATCTTGAACCCTAGCACTTTGTAGCCATAAATAGTTCGGTGATTTGGTCTCCCGTGGAGCAAGCAGTGGCACCACCATTATTTCGACGCAAACAGTTCTACTACGACAGCTTTTCTTTTTGTGTCTAGTCATCAGAGATGATGACACAGGCACGTACACAGCATGTGCCGTTCTCACTGTTTACGCTTACGATATTTACCACAGTAGCACACCTGCTTAAAATGGAAGCAGAGCTTTCAGTACGGTTGCATTGGCCAGAGTCACTTCAGTGCCTGCGTCTTGGCTTTCTCCGGTTTCAGGCTTTATGAACCAGCAATGCCAACTCCTCTTTGAACTTATGTCTGCAGCGATAGAGATTTGAAGTGATTCCTTTGAAAACAAAGTCATTTCGAATCGTCCAAATTGACCAAGAAATCAGCATGATAATGTCCATGAAAAAAGGCTGCTGAATTTTGGATTTTAAGCTCTGAACCACATCTTGCATCACTATATGCCCATCAGTCGGTGTTGGAGCCCATCTAGGACATAAATATTGCCAACAACTTACTGCAAAAGGACAAGAAAAGAACAATTGATCTCTTGTTTTCAAAGCAGAGCCATTACACATAATACATGTGTAATCTGGCAAGAAGAACCTCTTTCTTTGCAACATGGCCCTAGTATTCAGTCTGTTATGAAAGAGCAGCCAAAAAATACTTTATGCTTCTCCTGACAGCAACTCTTCCATAGCCAAGAAATGATAGGTAACACATGCCCTTGCTTCATCAGATCCTTATACATAGATGAGACTCTATATCCTGGACTGCAGCAGTCAATGACCATTTATCTTTGTCCAAAAAAAGTTGTGTTTCTTGTATAATGGAAAAGGAACTGCTGATATTCATCCATACCTTGAGTGGACAAAGGCAAATGAAAGATAGATGGAGTCTCTTCGGTGGCAAGAACATTCTTGACAGAAATTGAGATATCTTTGGCAAAATGAAGAGGTAAGTGGCTTTCTCCGATTCATGGCTACTAAGTGGCTAACAAGCAGTGCAGGCTTAATTATGAGAGCGTGCCTGGCTACTCCTGGAGAGCATGTGCATATCACAGCAGCCAAAATTTCTTACAGTTTGTTTTTCTGCAGACACAGTACATCTGCGCTGGCTAGATTCTGAACTACCAAAGGTCGGTCCGAAACAAAGATGATGCCACCAACGCTAAGTGCGTGTTGCGCATAACAAGGGAGTTGGTGAATCGGATCAAGGCTCAATCGCGAGCCGGAAGTCTGCGAGCATCGGGGCATGGCAATATGGCATGGTCCTACGGCCATCAGACACGAGCTAGGCCCACCCACTGCTTGCTCCGTTTCGATGGTGGTGCAGGCCTTGCTTTTAGCTGAAGGCGACGTCCATTTAGCCAAAACAAGGGCCTACACGTACTACACGGGGCGCAGGGCACGGCACAGGCCCGGAGCGAGCGTAGCAACAGTGCCCGGTGCAGCACAGTCGCGTACAGAGGAAACCGCGGCGAGTGACCCTCGCTTCGAGCACATCAGATCACGCGCTCGCGGCTCGCGCGGGCAGGAAGGAGGCGGCCTTGTGCCGGCACCAGGGAAGGCGAAGAAATTGCAAGAACAACCCCTAATTGCTTTCACGGTTGCAAAAAAATCATTTTTTTTTTTGCAAAACCAACAACTCTACATATAATTCATTGCACATGTATTTGAATTTCGGATTAGTTGGCTAACAGCAAATCTAACGACTAGGCTCAGAAGGAATACCATCATATTCTCCAGAAGTTTTGTAGCCGCCCCAAGGATCATAGACATAAAAGTGCCTCCAGCAGCTGAATCCAATAAGTTACTTGAAGAAAAATTTAGTCTTGCATAGAAAGTTTGAATAATCATCGAAGTAGTCAGTCCATGAGTGGGAAAAAATTTAACCAAAGATTTCATTAGTTTGGGCAACATGCTCAGTATCAAATTGTCTAAATTTCATAATATCACTTCTCAAAGATATAATTTTAGCAGGAGGATAATATTTTCCAATAAAATCATCTTTGCATTTAACCCAAGAATCAATACTATTTCTAGGCAAAGATAGAAACCTCTCCTTAGCTCTACCTCTTAATTAGAAAGGAAACAATTTCAACTTAATAATATCACCATCTACATCCTTAGATTTTTGCATCTCACATAGCTCAACAAAATTGTTAAGGTGAGAAGCAGCATCATCAGTACTAACACCAGAAAATTGCTCTTTCATAACAAGGTTCAACAAGGCAGGCTTAATCTCATAAAAAGTCGCTTCTAGCAGGTGTGGAGCAATGGGTGTGCAAATAAAATCATTGTTGTTGGTGCTAGTAAAATCACACAACTTAGTATTCTAAGGAGTAGCCATTTAATAAAAATAGTGCAAGCAACATAAATAAAAGCTATACTAATTTTTTTTTTGGATTTTCGATATAAAATGCAAACAAGATAAAAATAATATATGCAAGCAAAGCAATAACAAAGTAAAAGAGTTGAGAGTGAGAGACTCCCCTCGCAGAAGATGATGTGGCACTGCCTAAAACTACTGATTCCTCGTTGAAGAAGTATACTATACCTGCCAAGCGTCGAGAAATTAAAGAACAACTTGTTACCAGAAAAGGCATACAAGATCAGATTCGCACAACGAAGATGCAAATAGTGTCGGAGGAAGAAGTGAAGCCCACTTTCCGAACACCATGCAAGTATATTACGGTGGGCAAAATTCAAGTGAAACTTACTTGAATCCAATCTCAAAATACTAGTAGTATTATCTTATTCAAGCATAGTAGTGCTGAGGTTACGTTCACGTGTCTTGTTTCTTTTTCTAAAGAGTTTTTGATTAGTACTAGTGCCAGGTTTGTCCGATGCATAAGGAAGCCCAGGCTTTAGTTTCGTTTCGAGTCTATCACGGTTTGTCAGGTTGATTTTACACGTTTTGTAGGAAACGGGCTTAGCCCTAGCTGGTGCGACCATATAAAAGGCTGGGTGTCGCCCTTGTATCGGCAGACAATGTTTTGAGACTTAAGAAATACCAGAAAATCGCCATGTGTTGCGGCGGCCAAATTCTGTGTCCGTGATTGAAAACCCATCGTGGTTTGTTCCTTTGCATGAAGATTGGAGGCGCTGCTTCTCTAGTCAGTACGTGATCTACTCAGATCGTCCAAGTGCTTCCGCACGGGTGTGCTTGTTGTTTAGATTGGTTTGCATCTTCTGTAAACTAATCTGCTGGTTCGTTCTGTTGCCACTACTTGTTGCTACTACTGAATTTTGCAAGATTATTGCTGCTGCTTGTTCCGCGAAAGATTGGAGAAATTCTCACGGCGCCGATTTCAGTCTCACGCCGTATCATCTTGGTACTCAGAGCAAGGTTGTTCACAGTTCGGAATTTTTTTTTCTCGCGGCTGTTTCTAGTTTGATCTTCTTCCGTTTTTGAGATGTCGCTGCACGAGGATTCTGATCAGGACGGAGATGATATTTCTTGGGGTCCAGAAGTAACTGAAGATCTGCGTATCCACTTGACGTCGATCAAAGACACCAATAAAAACCTTCGCAAAAAAGTTGTGGATTTGTCTACACATATTGCAGGTGTCGAGGACAGGCTTAATGTGCGTTTGACGACTAGTGATCGCGAGCGTGATGACAGTTTGCGAGTGGTGACGAGAGTCTTAATCGGTTGACTGCAGTTGTTCAGCGTCTAGAGGCAAGGGATGCGGCACCTCGGCAATCCCAGTCACCGCAACGCAGGCAAGGTCAGTCGGGTGAAGATTTTTCTGATGTTTCTGATGCTCGTGGAGGCCATCGACGCCAACCACGTCGAGGTGTTGAGGTTCGCCATGCTGCTGGCCAACGGCGCAACCAAGGTGGTGACGCTGCTCAGGAGGATGGTGGTCTTGGTCGCATAAAGGTGACCATACCGGAGTTCTCGGGACGTTCTGATCCGGAGAAGTACTTGGAGTGGGAGATGCGAGTGAATCAAATTTTTGATGTCCATAACTACTTAGAAGAAAAGAAAGTCCGTGTTGCATCCATGGAGTTTACTGAATATGCTCTTGTATGGTGGGATAATAAAAACCGTACAGGGGAGAGACCGGCAACATGGGTTGATATGAAGCGTGTCATGAGGGAGTATTTGTTCCTGCATATTACACTCGACAACTTCATAGCAAGCTGCGTCGTCTTGTGCAAGGTACGAAATCAGTTGATGAGTACTACAAAGAGATGCAAATATTGATGATCCGCACAGCTGTACGCGAGTCCCCGGAGGCGACCATGGTTCGGTTCTTTGAGGGGCTGGAAGAAAAGATCCGCGACCGTGTTGATTTGATGCAGTATAATGATATATATGAGCTACTTCATCAAGCGGGGCGTGCTGAACGTTGGGTTTTGAAGAAGCAATCTGCGGATATTCGTCCAAGTTACAATAGTGGGAGGCGTAGTTCTTCTCATGTTGATGATGGTAAGTTTAATGCTAAACCGGCTGTTTCTTCCAAGTCGATGAGCATTGAACATAGCAAGGTAGCTGCTGCATCAAAGGAGGTTTCTCAATCTGCATCAAGCACATCTCATCATAGCAATATTATATGTCACAAGTGTGGAGGAAGAGGGCACATAATGGGTGAGTGTCCAAATCGAAAGACGATTTTGCTTGTTGACGATGCATATATTTCAGACTCTGAAGATGAGATGCCTCCACTTGAGGATGATACTACAAATGATGATGGTACTGCCTTGGATGCTTGGCCTGCACTTAATGTTCCGAGTTGATGGTGCATAAGGTCCAGCGTGATGATATGGTCATCGTTGAGCCCGGACAGCGGCGTAGTATATTTCAAACTGCATGTACCATCAAGGGAGAAATTTGCAAGCTGATCGTTGATGGTGGAAGTGCAAGCAACATGATTAGTATGGATGTGGTAGAGTCTCTTTCTTTGCCCCCATGGGAGCACTCGAAACCATACTATATGCAGTGGATCAATGGCGTTGTCAAGCTGAAGGTCACCCATAGAGTGAAAGTTTCTTTTGTTGTCGACGGATATACTGATAAAGTGGAGTGCGATGTTGTTCCTTTGCATGTCTGCCATCTCATATTGGGACGTCCGTGGCAACATGATGTCAACGCACTTCATCATGGGCGCACGAACAAGTACACGTTCATGCATAAGGGTGAGTTCTATACTCTGCTTCCCAAAGATGCCAAGGATATAAAGTGCACTATCGAGGTATTCAAGCAAAAGGCTGCACGACGTCGGCTGAAACCGAGGACGGTTTCTTTTCAAGGGAGGGAGGATGATGTGGCACTGCCTAAAACTACTGATTCCTCGTTGAAGAAGTATACTATACCTGCCAAGCGTCGAGAAATTAAAGAACAACTTGTTACCAGGGAAGGCATACAAGATCAGATTCGCACAACGAAGATGCAAATAGTGCCGGAGGAAGAAGTGAAGCCCACTTTCCGAACACCATGCAAGTATATTACGGTAGGCAAAATTCAAGTGAAACTTACTTGAATCCAATCTCAAAATACTAGTAGTATTATCTTATTCAAGCATAGTAGTGCTGAGTTGTAGGTTACGTTCACGTGTCTTGTTTCTTTTTCTAAAGAGTTTTTGATTAGTACTAGTGCCAGGTTTGTCCGATGCATAAGGAAGCCCAGGCTTTAGTTTCGTTTCGAGTCTGTCACGGTTTGTCAGGTTGATTTTACACGTTTTGTAGGAAACGGGCTTAGCCCTAGCTGGTGCGACCATATAAAAGGCTGGGTGTCGCCCTTGTATCGGCAGACAATGTTTTGAGACTTAAGAAATGGAAAATGATACTATCCCCCCGGGGGATCTCACGCTCGCAGCCCCCGCCTGCGTGGCCGTCCGATGCCAGCGATCCGGGGGTCAAACTCTGAAGCGCACCGCTCCTTCACGTGGGGGGGGCCACAATGGTTCACCTTATCCCTTCCCCCTCCTCTAGTTTTTGCTGGCAGAGGATTTCACGCCGCCGCCGATGTTGGCGAGCTCACAACTGCTCCCAGCAATTTAGCCCACGACTCCGCCGCGCCGCCGTTCGCCAAGTAGGTGCGCCGCCGGTTTCCGCCGTAGGATGGAGCCGCGGCCCCTCTCACCGCACCTCCCGCGTCGCCATGAATGTTCCTCTCGCTGATCGTCCCCGCGCCCCACCACCCGCGCCACCATGGCTCCCGCCGCCAAAGCTGCAAGGCGCGCAGCCATGGACTCCCTCCGCTGTTGCGCCAAGGCCCCGCCTCTGCTCGACCTGAGTCACCCGCCAAGATGTCCGCTTCCGCTCCGGTCGAACAGCTCTGCACTTCACCTCCATCCGCATGGCAACCACCTCCAGCTCCCCCACTCCCAACGGAGGTACTACATGCGGCAACCCTGCGTGACTTAGGAGTTGCTGCCGGCGGTTCAGGGTGCTGCTGTTTTGGACGTCTGGCGTTTCTACCGGCGGAAGCCGATTTTGCTATCTTAGATGTTCAGTGTTGCTACCGACGAAGAGCTGCTTTTGTTACCAACGGAGGCTGGTTTTGCTACCTCGAGCGTGTTGTGTTGCTACTGGCAGTTCTAGATGTCGCTGCCTTGGGCGTACAGAGTTGCTGCCATCTTGGGTGGCGCTGCTGCTGGCTACAGGCGAGGGCTCCGCTGATGTCTCTGGCAAGGTCTTCATTATATCGAGTTTGCGACATAGGAATAGCTTTTTTGCTACAACTTTTTAGCGGTTTTGCTACAATTGCACTATATGTTTGCTATGGGGTCTCCGACGAGGTCTCCGGTGAGTTCTCCAGCGAGCTCCCTGTTGATGTCACCGACGATTTTCATTTTTGCTACACTCGCACATTTTTTTTGCTACGCGGTCTCCGGCGAGATCTCCGGCGAGCCCAGCCTTTTTATTTTCTTTTCTGAACGAACCGTTTTTTGCTTCAGTCATTTGCTGCCGGGGTTGATTTTTTGCTGCAGGAGGTGTTTTTTTGCTACATGCAAATCTAACCGTCAAAATGGCTGATCCGATGGTTGGGGACCCGGGGGCTGGGGAATCAGATCCCCCGGGGGACGCCCAGCAGTTTCCTTAAGAAATACCAGAAAATCGCCATGTGTTGCGGCGGCCAAATTCTGTGTCCGTGGTTGAAAACCCATCGTGGTTTGTTCCTTTGCGTGAAGATTGGAGGCGCTGCTTCTCTAGTCAGTACGTGATCTACGTCCAAGTGCTTCCGCACGGGTGTGCTTGTTGTTTAGATTGGTTTGCATCTTCTATAAACTAATCTGCTGGTTCGTTCTGTTGCCACTACTTGTTGCTACTACTGAATTTTGCAAGATTATTGTTGCTGCTTGTTCCGCGAAAGATTGGAGAAATTCTCACGGCGCCGATTTCAGTCTCACGCCGTATCAGAAGAGATGCTTTTCTCCCCGGCAACAGCGCTAGAAAAAGTCTTTGCTGAGCGCGGAGTTGATGAAGGAGAATTTATGCGCAACGTTGAGTGCAACCCCAAGAGGAAGGTAGGATGAGCACAACAGGAAGTTTTTTCTTAGTAAGAAACCAAAATTTATCGACCAGTAGGAGAAAAACGTTCTCTCCCGAGGTGTTGCGAACCAACTCGTGGCAGGGCGCACTGCCGGCGTCAGCAGCAACGTGGAGACCTACACACAAACAACCAAGTACTTTGTCCCCTACTTTCAGTTAGGTTGTCAAGCTCACTGATTTTGCTGAAAACAAAGGATTAAATGAACTGTGTGGAAGAAGAATTGTTTGCAGAGAACAGAACAGGAAAATGTTGTAGAAGATTGCAATTAAAAGAAGAAGGATCGGGGTCCACAGTTCACTATGAAAGTATGCGGGCATTACAAGAATATACATAGACCGTAATCCAATTGCGTCTATGACTAGTAATCCACCTTCAGGATTGCATCCGCGACACCCTCCAGTATTAAGTTGCAAGCAATGGACTATCGCTTTAAGCAATGTGTGTAAAGTAAACGATGAAACTACCCTTGAATAGAACACCGTTGTTTTCTCCCTAGTAGCGACAGCACATCTACAACCATAGAGAACAAGGTCACTTCCCACGGTTAAATAGAGGCATGAACCCACTATCAAGCATAAATACCCCCTCTTGGGGTCGCTAGCATCTACTTGGCCAGACCATCTACTAGAAACGGAGAGCATGCAAGATCATAATAACATAATACATAATCTCAACCAAAGCAATCTCTCTATAAATCGGATCCACATCAAACCAACATATAGCAATTACAGATAGATGATCTTGATCATGTTAGGCAGCTCACAAGATCTATACATGAAGCACAACAAGGAGAGGACAACCATCTAGCTACTCCTATGGACCCATGGTCCCGTGGAGGACTACTCACGCATCTCCTCGGATGAAGACATGGCGATGTAGAGGCCTCCGTCGGTGATTTCCCTCTCCGGGAGGGTGCCGACATGGACTGTAGAACCCTCCCGAACTAGGGTTTCGGTTGACGGCGGCGTCAGAACTTTTCGTGGATGGAGGCTCCCGTCCCTAGGGTTTTCCCGATACTAGGAATAAATATGCGGAAGGGCGGAGCAAACGAGGCGACGAGGCGCCAGTACATGGGCCAGGCGCAGCCAAGGGTGGCGTCGCGCCTGCCCTATGTACTGCCACGTGGCAGCTCTCTTGCGCGTGTCCTTCTGGCTCCATCTTCGTCGCGGAAAAATAAGACTATGGGGTTTTGTTTCGTCCAATTCCGAGAAACTTTCATGTACAACTTTTCTGAAACACAAAAACAGCAGAAAACAGGAACTGGCACTGCGTTAATAGGTTAGTCCCAGAAAATGCTAAGAAGTATGAAAAAGTGCACATAAAACATATAAGAATTGTAACAAAACAAGCATGGAGCATCAAAAATTATAGATACGTTTCGAACGTATCATACCCTCAGTACTAGTCAAGGTTCGAGCCACGAGCGCCGCCCGACGACAGCGACAACGACAACGCCGGTAACTTAGAAGGCGACGACTACCAGTACAACGACGGCGACTACGAAGACTACGAGTATGCATATTATAGGCCTAGGCAGGAGTATGACTAAATCACTCCAACATTACAAGATGTACTCCTAGGCCTAGACATGTCCTTCACATCATTTGTTGTAGTTCAAATTTCATGTATCATCAGTGGTATCTCGAATCAATCGAATCATTCGAAAATGAACACCAAACACATCACAGATAATATAATTCACATGATCCATACAAAGTTTGGAACAAATTTTCCTCAACAAAGTTTGGTACAATAAATTATTACACATCATTTCTTCACTTGTGTCCCTTGCTTACAATTGTGCCGTAACCATGGAGCATCCTCATCATTTAACTTCATGTTTGGGTCAGTGTTCACTTTGAAGGGTGGAATTTCACCAAACTTATTATAATCTTCTTACATGTCTGTCTTGTCCTCCACTCCCACGATGTTTATTTTCCCTAAAAGAACTATGTGGCGCTTTAGATCATCGCATGATGTACTCGTTTTCTTATCTTTCATTTTTCTCGGTTTGCTACTCATGTCCTTCACATAGAAAACCTGAGCGACATCTTTGGCTAGGACGAATGGTTCGTCAAGGTAACCAAGATTGTTGAAATCCACCATTGTCATTCTGTATTGCTCGTCCACCTTTACCCCACCTCCTGTTAGCTTGAACCATTTGCACCGGAACAAAGGGACCTTAAAGGAGGGTCCATAGTCAAGTTCCCATATCTCCTCTATGTAACCATAATATGTGACCTTTTACCCATTCTCGGTTGCTGCATCAAAGCGGACACCACTGTTTTGGTTGGTGCTCTTTTATCTTGGGCGATCGTGTAAAATGTATTCTCATTTATCTCGTACCCTTGGAAAGTCGATATAGTCGAAGATGGTGACTTGGCCAACATGTACAGCTGATCTTCAATATCATTGTCACTCATTAAAGGTTTTCGCAACCAACCGCCGAAAGTCTCCATGTGGGCCTTTGTAATCCTGGATTCAGGCTTCCCCGGGTTTTTTGAGCATAAAATATTCTTGTGTTCCTTGAAGTACGGAGCCACCAAGCTGGAATTTTGTAGAACTATGTGGTGTGCTTGAGTCATAGAATGGTCGTCCATACATGTCATTGATTTCCTTCCGATCGTGCCTTTTCCACTTAGTCTCCCCTCGTGCCACGATTGAGGAAGACCAATCGGCTTAAGGTTAGGAACATAGTAAAAACAAAACTCAATTACCTCCTCTGTTCCATAGCCCTAGGCGATGCTTCCTTCTGGCCTAGCACGGCTACGAACATGTTTCTTTAATACTCTCATGAACCTCTCAAAGGGGAACATATTGTGCAGAAATACAGGGCCGAGAATGAAAATCTCTTCGACTAGGTGAACCAGGAGGTGCGTCATAATATTGAAAAAGGATGGTGGGAACACTGATACGTCTCCGACGTATCGATAATTTCTTATGTTCCATGCCACATTATTGATGATATCTACATGTTATATGCACATTTTATGTCATATTCGTGCATTTTCTGGAACTAACCTATTAACAAGATGCCGAAGTGCCAGTTCCTGTTTTCTGCTGTTTTTGGTTTCAGAAATCCTAGTAACGAAATATTCTCGGAATTGGACGAAATCAACGCCCATCTCATTCATCAACTCATGAGGATC
The DNA here is from genome assembly GCF_022539505.1 of Lolium rigidum. Lineage (NCBI taxonomy): Eukaryota > Viridiplantae > Streptophyta > Magnoliopsida > Poales > Poaceae > Lolium > Lolium rigidum. The sequence goes on from NC_061510.1 coordinate 383,006,128, forward strand.
GTGGTGCTCAAAACGTTTTTGAAGATCGGATTCCAGACTGCACAGGATGGCACACTGAACTTGAGAGTACCGAGTTTTCCGAGTCTCGTAAACAGCTTTTACTTCATCGGTTTCAGTTTCACGGGAGGGTCACCTAGCGGTGCATCAAGCACATATTGCAGATTTCCGCCGAGAGAGGAAGATCCTCACATGACGGAACCGATCGGTGAAGTTTCTACCGTTGCTCTTAAGCTTTTCTTTCTCTAGGAAGCTGGTTAAAATTGATTGGGGACGCCATCTCTACAACATATATTTGCAATAGTTTAGACTAAGTTTATGACAAATTGAGTTCAAATTTTAATTCAACATAATTAAAAATCTAGGTGAACTCCCACTCAAAACAATATCCCTCGCATTGTCTTAGTGATCATACGAACCAAATCCACCACACCATAGTCCGATCATCACGAGACAAGGTGTAATTTCAATGGAGAACACTCAAAGTGTTCATCATATCAATTATATGATTCATGCTCTACCTTTCGGTATCACGTGTTCCGAGACCATGTCTGTACATGCTAGGCTCGTCAAGGCCACCTTAGTATCTGCATGTGCAAAATCGGCTTGCACCCGTTGTATGCACTTGTTGATTCTATCACACCCGATCATCACGAGATGCTTCGAAACGACAAGTCTTGGCAACGGTGCTACTAAGGATGAACACTTTATTATCTTGAGATTTTAGTGAGGGATCATCTTATAATGCTACCATCGCGATCTACGCAAAAAAGATGCATAAAAGGATTAACATCACATGCAGTTCATATGTGATATGATATGGCCCTTTTGTCTTTGCGCCTTTGATCTTCATCTCCAAAGCACGGACATGATCTCCATCATCTTCGGGCATGATCTCCATCATCGTCGGCGTAGCGTCAAGGTCAATGGCGCCGTCTTCATGATTGTCCTCCATGTAGCAACTATTACAACTACCTTGAAATACTACTCAACATGAAATTTAAAGACAACCATAAGGCTCCCGCCGGTTGCCACAATACAATAATGATCATCTCATACATATTCATCATCACATTATGGCCATATCACATCACCAAACCCTGCAAAAACAAGTTAGACGCTCTCTAATTTGGTTTGCATATTTTACGTGGTTTAGGGTTTTCGATATAGATCTAATCTACCTACGAACATGAACCACAACGTTGATACTAATGTTGTCAATAGAAGAGTAAATTGAATCTTTACTATAGTAGGAGAGACGAGACACCCGCAAAGCCTCTTATGCAATACAAGTTGCATGTCGAACGAGGAACAAGTCTCATGAACGCGGTCATGTAAAGTTAGTCCGAGCCGCTTCATCCCACTATGCCATAAAGATGCAAAGTACTCAACTAAAGATAACAAGAGCATCAACGCCCACAAAACCATTGTGTTCTACTCGTGCAACCATCTATGCATAGACACGGCTCCGATACCACTTGTAGGATAACGTAGCATAGAAAACAAAAAATTTCCTACCGCGAACACGCAATCCAAGCCAAGATGCAATCTAGAAGACGGTAGCAACGAGGGGGTATCGAGTCTCACCCTTGAAGAGATTCCAAAGCCTACAAGATGAGGCTCTTGTTGCTGCGGTAGACGTTCACTTGCCGCTTGCAAAAGCGCGTAGAAGATCTTGATCACGTTCGGTTCCGGCGCCACGAACGGGCAGCACCTCCGTACTCGGTCACACGTTCGGTTGTTGATGAAGACGACGTCCACCTCCCGTTCCAGCGGGCAGCGGAAGTAGTAGCTCCTCTTGAATCCGACGGCACGACGGCGTGGTGTCGGTGGCGGTGGAGAACTCCGGCGGAGCTTCGCTAAAGCTACGCGGAAGATATGGAGGAGAGGGGGCGGCTAGGGTTTGGGAGGGGGGTGGCCGGCTTGTGGTCTTAGGGTGGCCGGCCCCCTCCCTTGGCCCCTCATTATATAGGTGGATCCCCAAGAGTTGTTCTCCAAGTCTTCGAATAAGACCCGAACCAAAAACCTTCCATAAGGAGGGAAACCTAGCCAAGCTAGGACTCCCACCAAAGGTGGGAGTTCCACCTCCCATATGGGGGGTGGCCGGCCCCCTAAGGGGAGTCCACTTGGGACTCCTCCCCCACTAGGGTTGGCCGGCCATGGAGGTGGAGTCCCATGTGGACTCCACCTTCCTTGGTGGTTTCTTCCGGACTTTTCTAGAACCTTCTAGAACCTTCCATAGAACCTTCCGCGACATTTTAATTCACATAAAATGACATCCTATATATGAATCTTATTCTCCGGACCATTCCGGAACTCCTCGTGATGTCCGGGATCTCATCCGGGACTCCGAACAAATATTCGAACTCCATTCCATATTCAAGTACTACCATTTCAACATCCAACTTTAAGTGTGTCACCCTACGGTTCGTGAACTATGCGGACATGGTTGAGTGCTCACTCCGACCAATAACCAATAGCGGGATCTGGAGATCCATAATGACTCCCACATATTCAACGATGACTTTAGTGATCGAATGAACCATTCACATACAATACCAATTCCCTTTGTCACGCGATATTTTACTTGTCCGAGGTTTGATCTTCGGTATCACACCATACCTTGTTCAACCTCGTCTCCGACAAGTACTCTTTACTCGTACCGTGGTATGTGGTCTCTTATGAACTTATTCATATGCTTGCAAGACATTAGACGACATTCCACCGAGAGGGCCCGGAGTATATCTATCCGTCATCGGGATGGACAAATCCCACTGTTGATCCATATGCCTCAACTCATACTTTCCGGATACTTAATCCCACCTTTATAGCCACCCATTTACGCGAGTGGTGTTTGATGTAATCAAAGTACCTTTCCGGTATAAGTGATTTATATGATCTCATGGTCATAAGGACTAGGTAACTATGTATCGAAAGCTTATAGCAAATAACTTAATGACGAGATCTTATGCTACGCTTAATTTGGGTGTATCCATTACATCATTCATACAATGATATAACCTTGTTATTAATAACATCCAATGTTCATGATTATGAAACTAATCATCCATTAATCAACAAGCTAGTCAAGAGGCATACTAGGGACTCTTTGTTGTTTACATATCACACATGTATCAATGTTTCGGTTAATATAATTATAGCATGGTATATAAACATTTATCATAAACATAAAGATATATATAATAACCACTTTTATTATTGCCTCTTGGGCATATCTCCAACACTAAGCTTGGGGATGCCCAAGGCATCCCCTTCTTCATCGACAAATTATCAGGTTCCTTCTCTTGAAACTATATTTTTATTCGGTCACATCTTATGTACTTTACTTGGAGCGTCTGTTTGTTTTTGTTTTTGTTTGAATAAATGCTTGTATGGGAGAGAGACACGCTCCGCTGGTTCGTATGAACACATGTGTTCTTAGCTTTTAATATTCATGGCGAAGGTTGAAACTGCTTCGTTAATTGTTATATGGTTGGAAACGGAAAATGCTACATGTAGTAATTGGTAAAATGTCTTGGATAATTTGATACTTGGCAATTGTTGTGCTCATGTTTAAGCTCTTGCATCATATACTTTGCACCCATTAATGAAGAAACACCTAGAGCTTGCTAAATTTGGTTTGCATAATTGGTCTCTCTAAAGTCTAGATAATTTCTAGTATTGAGTTTTGAACAACAAGGAAGACGGTGTAGAGTCTTATAATGTTTACAATATGTCTTTTATGTGAGTTTTGCTGCACCGGTTCATCCTTGTGTTTGTTTCAAATAACCTTGCTAGCTTAAACCTTGTATCGAGAGGGAATACTTCTCATGCATCCAAAATCCTTGAGCCAACCACTATGCCATTTGTGTCCACCATACCTACCTACTACATGGTATTTCTCCGCCATTCCAAAGTAAATTGCTTGAGTGCTACCTTTAAATAATTCAAAATTTATCACCTCTTATTTGTGTCAATGTTTTATAGCTCATGAGGAAGTATGTGGTGTTTTATCTTTCGATCTTGTCATTTACTTTTGACAGACTTTCACAATGGACTAGTGGCACATCCGCTTATCCAATAATTTTGCAAAAAGAGCTGGCAATGGGGTTCCCAGCCCCAATCAATTAACTTTCATTAATAATTCTCTTCACATGTTTTGCTCTGATTCATCGTTAAGCAACTTAATTTTGCAAATAGACACTCCTTCATGGTATGTGATTGTTGGAAGGCACCCGAGGATTCGGTTAGCCATGGCTTGTGTAAGCAAAAGGTTGGGAGGAGTGTCATCCATAAATAAAGAAAAACTAAACTAAAGTACATGTGTAAACAAGAGAGAAGAGGGATGATCTACCTTGCCTTGGTAGAGATAACGTCCTTCATGGGAGCCGCTCTTGAAAGTCCGGTTGATGAGGTAGTTAGAGTGCCCACTACCATTCGTTGACAACAACAAAACACCTCTCAAAATTTTACTTTTATGCTCTCTTTATGTTTTCAAAACCAAAGCTCTAGCACAAATATAGCAATCGATGCTTTCCTCTTCGAAGGACCTTTCTTTTTACTTTAATGTTGAGTCAGTTCACCTATTTCTCTCCACCTCAAGAAGCAAACACTTGTGTGAACTGTGCATTGATTCCTACATACTTGCATATTGCACTTGTTATATTACTTTACATTGACAATTATCCATGAGATATACATGTTATAAGTTGAAAGCAACCGCTGAAACTTAATCTTCCTTTGTGTTGCTTCAATACCTTTACTTTGATTTATTGCTTTATGAGTTAACTCTTATGCAAGACTTATTGATGCTTGTCTTGAAGTACTATTCATGAAAAGTCTTTGCTTTATGATTCATTTGTTTACTCATGTCATTACCATTGTTTTGATCGCTGCATTCATTACATATGTTTACAAATAGTATGATCAAGGTTATGATGGCATGTCACTTCGGAAATTATCTTTGTTATCATTTTACCTGCTCGGGACGAGCAGAAACTAAGCTTGGGGATGCTGATACGTCTCCGACGTATCGATAATTTCTTATGTTCCATGCCACATTATTGATGATATCTACATGTTATATGCACATTTTATGTCATATTCGTGCATTTTCACGGAACTAACCTATTAACAAGATGCCGAAGTGCCGGTTCTCGTTTTCTGCTGTTTTTGGTTTCGGAAATCCTAGTAACGAAATATTCTCGGAATCGGACAAAATCAACGCCCGGGTTCCTATTTTGCCCGGAAGCATCCAGAACACACGAGAACCGCCAGAGAGGGGGCACAGGCCCACCAAACCCTAGGCCGGCGCGGCCAAGGGGGGGCCCGCGCCCCCCTATAGTGTCGGCGCCCCTTCGACCCTCCGACGCCGCCTCTTCGCCTATATAAAGCCCCTCGACCTAAAACCTCGATACGGAAAAGCCACGGTACGAGAAACCTTCCAGAGCCGCCGCCATCGCGAAGCCAAGATCTGGGGGACAGGAGTCTCTGTTCCGGGACGCCGCCGGGACGGGGAAGTGCCCCCGGAAGGCTCCTCCATCGACACCACCGCCATCTTCATCAACGCTGCTGTCTCCCATGAGGAGGGAGTAGTTCTCCATCGAGGCTAAGGGCTGTACCGGTAGCTATGTGGTTCATCTCTCTCCTATGTACTTCAATACAATAATCTCATGAGCTGCCTTACATGATTGAGATTCATATGATGATGCTTGTAATCTAGATGTCATTATGCTAGTCAAGTGGGTTTTACTTATGTGATCTCCGGAGACTCCTTGTCCCACGTGTGTAAAGGTGACGAGTGTGTGCACCGTGTGGGTCTCTTAGGCTATATTTCACAGAATACTTATTCACTGTTATGAATGGCATAGTGAAGTGCTTATTTATATCTCTTTATGATTGCAATGTGTTTTGTATCACAATTTATCTGTGTGCTACTCTAGTGATGTTATTAAAGTAGTTTTATTCCTCCTGCACGGTGTAATGGTGACAGTGTGTGCATCCGTGTTAGTACTTGGCGTAGACTATGATTATGATCTCTTGTAGATTATGAAGTTAACTATTGCTATGATGGTATCGATGTGATCTATTCCTCCTACATAGTGTGAAGGTGACAGTGTGCATGCTATGTTAGTACTTGGTTTAGTCGTGTTGATCTTTCATGCACTCTAAGGTTATTTAAATATGAACATTGAATTGTGGAGCTTGTTAACTCCGGCATTGAGGGTTCGTGTAATCCTACGCAATGGTGTTCATCATCCAACAAGAGAGTGTAGAGTATGCATTTATCTATTACTGTTATGTGATCAATGTTGAGAGTGTCCACTAGTGAAAGTACGATCCCTAGGCCTTGTTCCTAAATATCGCTATCGCTTGCTTGTTTATCTGTTTCTTGCGTTACTCATTGCTGCGTTACTACTGCTCATACTTATTCATACCACCTGTATTTCACTATCTCTTCGCCGAACTAGTGCACCTATTAGGTGTGTTGGGGACACAAGAGACTTCTTGCTTTGTTGTTGCAGGGTTGCATGAGAGGGATATCTTTGACCTCTTCCTCCCTGAGTTCGATAAACCTTGGGTGATCCACTTAAGGGAAACTTGCTGCTGTTCTACAAACCTCTGCTCTTGGAGGCCCAACACTGTCTACAGGAAAAGGAGGGGGCGTAGACATCAAGCTATTTTTTGGCGCCGTTGCCGGGGAGGAAAGGTAAAAGGTACTCACACTCCGGATCTCGGCTACTAAGCTATTTTATCCGTTGTAAGTACTCGAAGCTATTTTCTTTAGATCCTGCAATTGCATCTTTTTGTTTCTTGTTTACAATAGTTTGGCATAATGGACAACAATGAGATTCTTATTCTATTTCCTGATTTAAGACATGGATGGTTTGATGCGAAAATTAAAAAACCTATGGAATCTTATTTGCATGCTGGTAGTAATATTAGTATGAATGCTTTGAACACCATTGTTGATAATAATATAGAAAGTTCTAAGCTTGGGGAAGCTGGTTTTCATGATCTTTTTAGTCCCCCAAGCATTGAGGAGAAAATTTTCTTTGATGATACTTTGCCTCCTATTTATGATGATTATAATGATAGTGGTCTTTTGGTGCCACATACTATGGAGAGTGAATTTTATTGTGATTATACTATGCCTCCTACACTTTATGAGAATAATAATGATAGCTACTTTGTTGAATTTGCTCCCACTACAACTAATAAAACTGATTATGCTTATGTTGGGAGTAGTAATAATTTTATGCATGAGACTCATGATAAGAATGCTTTATGTGATATTTATATTGTTGAGTTTGCTCATGATGCTACTGAAAGTTATTATGAGAGGGGAAAATATGGTTGTAGAAATTTTCATGTTACTAAAATGCCTCTCTATGTGCTGAAATTTTTGAAGCTACACTTGTTTTATCTTCCTATGCTTGTTACTTTGCTCCTCATGAACTTGTTTATTTACAAGATTCCTTTTCATAGGAAGCATGTTAGACTTAAATGTGTTTTGAATTTGCCTCTTGATGCTCTCTTTTGCTTCAAATACTATTTCTTGCGAGTGCATCATTAAAGCTGTTGAGCCCATCTTAATGGCTATAAAGAAAGAACTTCTTGGGAGATAACCCATGTGTTTATTTTGCTACAGTACCTCTATTTTATATTTGTGTCTTGGAAGTTGTTACTACTGTAGCAACCTCTCCTTATCTTAGTTTTGTGCCTAGTTGTGCCAAGTAAAGTCGTTGATAGTAAGGTTGATACTAGATTTGGATTACTGCGCAGTTACAGATTTCTTTGCTGTCACGAATTTCGACCTGCCTCCCTGTAGGTAGCTCAGAAAATTAAGCCAATTTACGTGCGTTATCCTCAGATATGTACGCAACTTTCATTCAATTTGGGCATTTTCATTTGAGCAAGTCTGGTGCCTCAATAAAATCCATCTTTACGGACTGTTCTGTTTTGACAGATTCTGCCTTTTATTTCGCATTGCCTCTTTTGCTATGTTGGATGAATTTATTTGATACATTAATGTCCAGTAGCTTTATGCAATGTCCAGAAGTGTTAAGAATGATTGTGTCACCTCTGAACATGTTAATTTTTATTGTCCACTAACCCTCTAATGAGTTGTTTCGAGTTTGGTGTGGAGGAAGTTTTCAAGGGTCAAGAGAGGAGGATGATATACTATGATCAAGAAGAGTGAAAAGTCTAAGCTTGGGGATGCCCCCGGTGGTTCACCCCTGCATATTTCAAGAAGACTCAAGCGTCTAAGTGTAGGATAACGTAGCATAGAAAACAAAAAAATTCCTACCGCGAACACGCAATTCAAGCCAAGATGCAATCTAGAAGACGGTAGCAACGAGGGGGGTATCGAGTCTCACCCTTGAAGAACCCTTGAAGAGATTCCAAATCCTACAAGATGAGGCTCTTGTTGCTGCGGTAGACGTTCACTTGCCGCTTGCAAAAGCGCGTAGAAGATCTTGATCACGATCGGTTCCGGCACCACGAACGGGCAGCACCTCCGTACTCGGTCACACGTTCGGTTGTTGATGAAGACGACGTCCACCTCCCGTTCCCGCGGGCAGCGGAAGTAGTAGCTCCTCTTGAATCCGACAGCACGACGGCGTGGTGTCGGTGGCGGTGGAGAACTCCGGCGGAGCTTCGCTAAAGCTACGCGGAAGATATGGAGGAGAGGGGCGGCTAGGGTTTGGGAGGGGGTGGCCGGCTTGTGGTCTTAGGGTGGCCGGCCCCCTCCCTTGGCCCCTCATTATATAGGTGGATCCCCAAGAGTTGGTCTCCAAGTCTTCGAATAAGACCCGAACCAAAAACCTTCCATAAGGAGGGGAAACCTAGCCAAGCTAGGACTCCCACCAAAGGTGGGAGTTCCACCTCCCATATGGGGGGTGGCCGGCCCCCTAAGGGGAGTCCACTTGGGACTCCTCCCCACTAGGGTTGGCCGGCCATGGAGGTGGAGTCCCATGTGGACTCCACCTTCCTTGGTGGTTTCTTCCGGACTTTTCTAGAACCTTCTAGAACCTTCCATAGAACCTTCCGCGACATTTTAATTCACATAAAATGACATCCTATATATGAATCTTATTCTCCGGACCATTCGGAACTCCTCGTGATGTCCGGGACTCCGAACAAATATTCGAACTCCATTCCATATTCAAGTACTACCATTTCAACATCCAACTTTAAGTGTGTCACCCTACGGTTAGTGAACTATGCGGACATGGTTGAGTGCTCACTCCGACCAATAACCAATAGCGGGATCTGGAGATCCATAATGACTCCCACATATTCAACGATGACTTTAGTGATCGAATGAACCATTCACATACAATACCAATTCCCTTTGTCACGCGATATTTTACTTGTCCGAGGTTTGATCTTCGGTATCACTCCATACCTTGTTCAACCTCGTCTCACGACAAGTACTCTTTACTCGTACCGTGGTATGTGGTCTCTTATGAACTTATTCATATGCTTGCAAGACATTAGACGACATTCCACCGAGATGGCCCGAGTATATCTATCCGTCATCGGGATGGACAAATCCCACTTGTTGATCCATATGCCTCAACTCATACTTTCCGGATACTTAATCCCACCTTTATAGCCACCCATTTACGCGAGTGGTGTTTGATGTAATCAAAGTACCTTTCCGGTATAAGTGATTTATATGATCTCATGGTCATAAGGACTAGGTAACTATGTATCGAAAGCTTATAGCAAATAACTTAATGATGAGATCTTATGCTACGCTTAATTTGGGTGTATCCATTACATCATTCATACAATGATATAACCTTGTTATTAATAACATCCAATGTTCATGATTATGAAACTAATCATCCATTAATCAACAAGCTAGTTAAGATGCATACTAGGGACTCTTTGTTGTTTACATATCACACATGTATCAATGTTTCGGTTAATACAATTATAGCATGGTATATAAACATTTATCATAAACATAAAGATATATATAATAACCACTTTTATTATTGCCTCTTGGGCATATCTCCAACGAGTCTCCCACTTGCACTAGAGTCAATAATCTAGATTACATTGTAAGGAACCTAACACCCATGGCATTCTGGTGTTGGTCATGCTTTGCCCTAGGGAGAGCTTTAGTCAACGGATCTGCTACATTCAGATCAGTGTGTACTTTGCAAATGTTTACTTCTCCATCTTTGATGTACTCGCGAATCGAGTGGTAACGTAGCTTGATATGCTTCAGCCTCTTGTGTGACCTTGGTTCTTGTGCATTGGCGATGGCACCCATGTTGTCACAGTATATGACTAGTGGGTCCAATGCACTAGGAACCACACCGAAGCTCTACAATGAACCTCTTCATCCATACCGCTTCGATGAAGCCTCTCGAAGCCGCTATGTACTCCGATTCTGTTGAAGACTTCGCCACCGTGCACTTGCTTCGAGCTTGCCCAGCTTACTGCAGCACCATTCAATATAAACACGTACCCGGATCTGTGACTTAGAGTCATCGGGATCGGTGTTCCAACTTGCATCGGTGTAACTTGTTACAACGAGCTCTTGGTCACCTCCATAACAAAGAAACATATCCTTAGTTCTTTTCAAGTATTTCGGGATATTCTTGACCGCTGTCCGGTGCTCCATTCACTGGATCACTTTGATATCTGCTAGTCAAACTAACGGCATGCGCTATATCCGGTCTTGTACATAGCATGGCATACATAATAGAGCCCTACTGCCGAAGCATAGGGGATCCGACTCATCCTTTCTCTTTCTTATGCCGTAGCCGGTCCTTGAGTCTTACTCAAGACCTTGCACAGTAACATAGGTAAAAACTCTTTCTTACTTTCGTCCATTCTAAACTTCTTTAGAATCTTGTCCGAGTATGTACTCTGTGATAGCCCTATTAGGCGTCTTGATCTATCTCTATAAATCTTGATGCCTAATATATACGATGCTTCACCAAGGTCTTTCATTGAAAAACTGTTATTCAAATGACCTTTTACCTTTGCTTAATAGTTCTATATCATTCCCAATCAATAATATGTCATCTACATATAATATCAGGAATGCTACAGAGCTCCCACTCACTTTCTTGTAAATACGAGGCCTCTCCATGACCTTTGTATAAACCCGAAGTCTTTGATCACCTTATCAAAGCGTCGGTTCCAACTTCTTGATGCTTGCTTCGGTCCATAGATTGAACGCTGAAGTTTGCATACTTTGTCGGCATTTTTAGGATCGACAAAACCTTTGGGTTGTACCATATACAACTCTTCCTCAATGTCTCCATTAAGGAACGCCGTTTTGACATCCATACGCCAAATCTCATAATCGAAAAATGCAGCTATTGCTAACAAAATCCTCACAGATTTTAGCTTCGCTACGGGTGAGAAAGTCTCATCGTAGTCAACTCCTTGAATTTGTCGGAAACCCTTTGCGACAAGTCGAGCTTTATAGACGAGTAATATTACCATCGGCATCTGTTTTTCTCTTGAAGATCCATTTATTCTCGACGGCCTTTCGGCTATCGGGTAAGTCTACCAAAGTCCATACTTTGTTATCATACATGGATCCCATTTCGGATTTCATGGCTTCTTGCCATTTGTTGGAATCTGGGCTCATCATCGCTTCTTCATACGTCGCGGGGTCCTCATCATTGTTATCCACAATCATGACATTTAGACAAGGATCAAACCAATCGGGAGTGGTACGTTCCCTTGTCGATCTGCGAGGTTCGATAGTTTCCTCGTTCGAAGTTTCATGATCATTATCATTAGCTTCCTCTCGTTGCCGGTGTAGGCGGTACAGGTACAACTTCCGATCATTGCGCTACTCGATCAACGAGTATAGATTCATCAATCTCATCGAGTTCTACTTTTCTTCCGAGTCACTTCTTTAGTGAGAAATTCTTTCTCAAGAAAGGTTCCGTTCTTAGCAACAAATATTTTGCCTTCGGATTTGTGATAGAAAGTATACCCTATAGTTTCCTTAGGGTATCCTATGAAGATGCATTTCTCCGCTTTGGATTCTAGCTTGTCCGGTTGTAACTTTTTTACATAGGCTTCGCAACCCCAAACTTTAAGGAACGACGACTTAGGTTTCTTATTAAACCATAATTCATACGGTGTCGTTTCTACGGATTTTGATGGTGCTCTATTTAAAGTGAATGCGGTTGTCTCTAATGCATAACTCCAAAATGATAACGGCAAATCGGTAAGAGACATCATAGAACGAACCATATCTAATAGAGTTCGATTACGACGTTCGGACACACCGTTTCGTTGTGGTGTTCCCGGCGGTGTCAATTGTGAAAGTATTCCGCATTTCTTTAAATGCATGCCAAACTCATAACTCAGATATTCACCTCCACGATCAGATCGTAGAAATTTAATCTTCTTGTTTCGTTGATTTTCTACTTCACTTTGGAATTCTTTAAACTTCTCAAAAGTTTCGGATTTATGTTTCATGAAATAGATATACCCATATCTACTCGGATCATCCGTGAAGGTTAGAACATAACGATAACCACCACGCGATGCTACACTCATTGGTCCGCATACATCGGTATGTATGATTTCCAATAAGTCGATAGCTCGCTCCATCATACCGAGAAAATGGAGTCTTAGTCATTTTTCCCATTAGACATGCTTCGCATCTATCAAGTGACTCAAAGTCAAGTGATTCAAGTAATCCATCGGTATGGAGTTTCTTCATGCACTTCACTCCAATATGACCAAGACGACGAGTGCCACATATAAGTAGAATTATCATTCAATTTAATTCGCTTAGCATCAATGTTATGTATATGCGTATCACTACTATCGAGATCTAACGGAAATAAGCCATTCTTTTCGGGTGCTCGACCATAAAAGATATTATTCATAAAAATAGAACAACCATTATTCTCGGACTTGAATGAATAACCGTCTTGCATTAAACAAGATCCAGATATAATGTTCATGCTCAACGCGGGTACAAAATAACAATTATTTAGGCTTAAAACTAATCCCGAAGGTAGATGTAGAGGAAGTGTGCCGACAGACGATCACATCGACTTTGGATCCATTTCCAACGCGCATCGTCACTTCATCTTTCGGTAGTCTTCGTTTATTCTTTAGTTCCTGTTTCGAGTTACAAATATGAGCAACCGAACCGGTATCAAATACCCAGTGTACTAGAACGAGAACCGAGTGAGATAAACATCTATAACATGTATATCGGATATACCTTCTTTCTTCTTCTTGACAAGGCCGCTCTTCGGATCCGCCAAATACTTGGAGCAATTACGCTTCCGGTGTCCCTTCTCCTTGCGGTAATAGCACTCGAGCATCGGGCTTAGGGCCGTTCTTAGGTTTCATAGGAGGCGTGGCAGCTTTCTTGCCACCCTTCTTGAATTTTCCCTTAGACTTGCCCTGTTTCTTGAAGCTCGGTGGTCTTGTTGACCATCAATACTTGGTGCTCTTTCTTGATCTCAATCTCGGCAGCTTTTAGCATGCCAAAGAGTTCAAGTAACTCCTTGTTCATGTTACGCATATTGTAGTTCATCACAAAGTTCTTGTAACTTGGTGGCGGTGATTGAAGGACACGATTAATCCCCGATACTGTTAGGAATCACTATTCCCAAGTCATCGAGTTTCTTCGCATGCCCGGTCATGGCGCGCATGTGCTCACTAATGGAGCTGCCTTCTTCCATCATATAGGCGAAGAAATGTTTCGATGCTTCATAGCATTCCACGGCCGCATGAGTCTCAAAAATAGCTTTCAGCTCATTCATCAACTCATGAGGATCGTGGTGCTCAAAACGTTTTCGAAGATCGGATTCCGGATCGCACGAGGATGGCACACCGAACTTGAGAGTACCGAGTTTTTCGAGTCTCGTAAACAGCTTTTACTTCATCGGTTTCGGTTTCGCGGGAGGGTCACCTAGCGGTGCATCAAGCACATATTGCAGATTTCCGCCGAGAGAGGAAGATCCTCACATGACGGAACCGATCGGTGAAGTTGCTACCGTTGCTCTTAAGCTTTTCTTTCTCTAGGAGCTGGTTAAAATTGATTGGGGACGCCATCTCTACAACATATATTTGCAATAGTTTAGACTAAGTTTATGACAAATTGAGTTCAAATTTTAATTCAACATAATTAAAAATCTAGGTGAACTCCCACTCAAAACAATATCCCTCGCATTGTCTTAGTGATCACACGAACCAAATCCACCACACCATAGTCCGATCATCACGAGACAAGGTGTAATTTAAATGGAGAACACTCAAAGTGTTCATCATATCAATTATATGATTCATGCTCTACCTTTCGGTATCACGTGTTCCGAGACCATGTCTGTACATGCTAGGCTCGTTAAGGCCACCTTAGTATCCGCATGTGCAAAACTGGCTTGCACCCGTTGTATGCACTTGTTGATTCTATCACACCCGATCATCACGAGATGCTTCGAAACGACAAGTCTTGGCAACGGTGCTACTAAGGATGAACACTTTATTATCTTGAGATTTTAGTGAGGGATCATCTTATAATGCTACCGTCGCGATCTAAGCAAAAAAGATGCATAAAAGGATTAACATCACATGCAGTTCATATGTGATATGATATGGCCCTTTTGTCTTTGCGCCTTTGATCTTCATCTCCAAAGCACGGACATGATCTCCATCATCTTCGGGCATGATCTCCATCATCGTCGGCGTAGCGTCAAGGTCAATGGCGCCGTCTTCATGATTGTCCTCCATGTAGCAACTATTACAACTACCTTGAAATACTACTCAACATGAAATTTAAAGACAACCATAAGGCTCCTGCCGGTTGCCACAATACAATAATGATCATCTCATACATATTCATCATCACATTATGGCCATATCACATCACCAAACCCTGCAAAAACAAGTTAGACGCTCTCTAATTTGGTTTGCATATTTTACGTGGTTTAGGGTTTTCGATATAGATCTAATCTACCTACGAACATGAACCACAACGTTGATACTAATATTGTCAATAGAAGAGTAAATTGAATCTTTACTATAGTAGGAGAGACGAGACACCCGCAAAGCCTCTTATGCAATACAAGTTGCATGTCGAACGAGGAACAAGTCTCATGAACGCGGTCATGTAAAGTTAGTCCGAGCCGCTTCATCCCACTATGCCATAAAGATGCAAAGTACTCAACTAAAGATAACAAGAGCATCAACGCCCACAAAACCATTGTGTTCTACTCGTGCAACCATCTATGCATAGACACGGCTCTGATACCACTGTAGGATAACGTAGCATAGAAAACAAAAAAATTCCTACCGCGAACACGCAATCCAAGCCAAGATGCAATCTAGAAGACGGTAGCAACGAGGGGGTATCGAGTCTCACCCTTGAAGAGATTCCAAAGCCTACAAGATGAGGCTCTTGTTGCTGCGGTAGACGTTCACTTGCCGCTTGCAAAAGCGCGTAGAAGATCTTGATCACGATCGGTTCCGGCGCCACGAACGGGCAGCACCTCCGTACTCGGTCACACGTTCGGTTGTTGATGAAGACGACGTCCACCTCCCGTTCCCGCGGGCAGCGGAAGTAGTAGCTCCTCTTGAATCCGACAGCACGACGGCGTGGTGTCGGTGGCGGTGGAGAACTCCGGCGGAGCTTCGCTAAAGCTACGCGGAAGATATGGAGGAGAGGGGGCGGCTAGGGTTTGGGAGGGGGTGGCCGGCTTGTGGTCTTAGGGTGGCCGGCCCCCTCCCTTGGCCCCTCATTATATAGGTGGATCCCCAAGAGTTGGTCTCCAAGTCTTCGAATAAGACCCGAACCAAAAACCTTCCATAAGGAGGGGAAACCTAGCCAAGCTAGGACTCCCACCAAAGGTGGGAGTTCCACCTCCCATATGGGGGGTGGCCGGCCCCCTAAGGGGAGTCCACTTGGGACTCCTCCCCCACTAGGGTTGGCCGGCCATGGAGGTGGAGTCCCATGTGGACTCCACCTTCCTTGGTGGTTTCTTCCGGACTTTTCTAGAACCTTCCATAGAACCTTCCGCGACATTTTAATTCACATAAAATGACATCCTATATATGAATCTTATTCTCCGGACCATTCCGGAACTCCTCGTGATGTCCGGGATCTCATCCGGGACTCCGAACAAATATTCGAACTCCATTCCATATTCAAGTACTACCATTTCAACATCCAACTTTAAGTGTGTCACCCTACGGTTCGTGAACTATGCGGACATGGTTGAGTGCTCACTCCGACCAATAACCAATAGCGGGATCCGGAGATCCATAATGACTCCCACATATTCAACGATGACTTTAGTGATCGAATGAACCATTCACATACAATACCAATTCCCTTTGTCACGCGATATTTTACTTGTCCGAGGTTTGATCTTCGGTATCACTCCATACCTTGTTCAACCTCGTCTCACGACAAGTACTCTTTACTCGTACCGTGGTATGTGGTATCTTATGAACTTATTCATATGCTTGCAAGACATTAGACGACATTCCACCGAGAGGGCCCGGAGTATATCTATCCGTCATCGGGATGGACAAATCCCACTTGTTGATCCATATGCCTCAACTCATACTTTCCGGATACTTAATCCCACCTTTATAGCCACCCATTTACGCGAGTGGTGTTTGATGTAATCAAAGTACCTTTCCGGTAT
This sequence comes from Lolium rigidum, assembly GCF_022539505.1. Taxonomy (NCBI): domain Eukaryota; kingdom Viridiplantae; phylum Streptophyta; class Magnoliopsida; order Poales; family Poaceae; genus Lolium; species Lolium rigidum. The sequence continues at coordinate 383,022,789 of NC_061510.1, forward strand.
AAGTGATTTATATGATCTCATGGTCATAAGGACTAGGTAACTATGTATCGAAAGCTTATAGCAAATAACTTAATGACGAGATCTTATGCTACGCTTAATTTGGGTGTATCCATTACATCATTCATACAATGATATAACCTTGTTATTAATAACATCCAATGTTCATGATTATGAAAATAATCATCCATTAATCAACAAGCTAGTCAAGAGGCATACTAGGGACTCTTTGTTGTTTACATATCACACATGTATCAATGTTTCGGTTAATACAATTATAGCATGGTATATAAACATTTATCATAAACATAAAGATATATATAATAACCACTTTTATTATTGCCTCTTGGGCATATCTCCAACACTAAGCTTGGGGATGCCCAAGGCATCCCCTTCTTCATCGACAAATTATCAGGTTCCTTCTCTTGAAACTATATTTTTATTCGGTCACATCTTATGTACTTTACTTGGAGCGTCTTGTTTGTTTTTGTTTTTGTTTGAATAAATGCTTGTATGGGAGAGAGACACGCTCCGCTGGTTCGTATGAACACATGTGTTCTTAGCTTTTAATATTCATGGCGAAGGTTGAAACTGCTTCGTTAATTGTTATATGGTTGGAAACGGAAAATGCTACATGTAGTAATTGGTAAAATGTCTTGGATAATTTGATACTTGGCAATTGTTGTGCTCATGTTTAAGCTCTTGCATCATATACTTTGCACCCATTAATGAAGAAACACCTAGAGCTTGCTAAATTTGGTTTGCATAATTGGTCTCTCTAAAGTCTAGATAATTTCTAGTATTGAGTTTTGAACAACAAGGAAGACGGTGTAGAGTCTTATAATGTTTACAATATGTCTTTTATGTGAGTTTTGCTGCACCGGTTCATCCTTGTGTTTGTTTCAAATAACCTTGCTAGCTTAAACCTTGTATCGAGAGGGAATACTTCTCATGCATCCAAAATCCTTGAGCCAACCACTATGCCATTTGTGTCCACCATACCTACCTACTACATGGTATTTCTCCGCCATTCCAAAGTAAATTGCTTGAGTGCTACCTTTAAATAATTCAAAATTTATCACCTCTTATTTGTGTCAATGTTTTATAGCTCATGAGGAAGTATGTGGTGTTTTATCTTTCGATCTTGTCATTTACTTTTGACAGACTTTCACAATGGACTAGTGGCACATCCGCTTATCCAATAATTTTGCAAAAAGAGCTGGCAATGGGGTTCCCATCCCCAATCAATTAACTTTCATTAATAATTCTCTTCACATGTTTTGCTCTGATTCATCAGTAAGCAACTTAATTTTGCAAATAGACACTCCTTCATGGTATGTGATTGTTGGAAGGCACCCGAGGATTCGGTTAGCCATGGCTTGTGTAAGCAAAAGGTTGGGAGGAGTGTCATCCATAAATAAAGAAAAACTAAACTAAAGTACATGTGTAAACAAGAGAGAAGAGGGATGATCTACCTTGCTGGTAGAGATAACGTCCTTCATGGGAGCCGCTCTTGAAAGTCTGGTTGATGAGGTAGTTAGAGTGCCCACTACCATTCGTTGACAACAACAAAACACCTCTCAAAATTTTACTTTTATGCTCTCTTTATGTTTTCAAAACCAAAGCTCTAGCACAAATATAGCAATCGATGCTTTCCTCTTCGAAGGACCTTTCTTTTTACTTTAATGTTGAGTCAGTTCACCTATTTCTCGCCACCTCAAGAAGCAAACACTTGTGTGAACTGTGCATTGATTCCTACATACTTGCATATTGCACTTGTTATATTACTTTACATTGACAATTATCCATGAGATATACATGTTATAAGTTGAAAGCAACCGCTGAAACTTAATCTTCCTTTGTGTTGCTTCAATACCTTTACTTTGATTTATTGCTTTATGAGTTAACTCTTATGCAAGACTTATTGATGCTTGTCTTGAAGTACTATTCATGAAAAGTCTTTGCTTTATGATTCATTTGTTTACTCATGTCATTACCATTGTTTTGATCGCTGCATTCATTACATATGTTTACAAATAGTATGATCAAGGTTATGATGGCATGTCACTTCAGAAATTATCTTTGTTATCGTTTTACCTGCTCGGGACGAGCAGAAACTAAGCTTGGGGATGCTGATATCTCCGACGTATCGATAATTTCTTATGTTCCATGCCACATTATTGATGATATCTACATGTTATATGCACATTTTATGTCATATTCGTGCATTTTACGGAACTAACCTATTAACAAGATGCCGAAGTGCCGGTTCTCGTTTTGCTGCATTTTTGGTTTCGAAATCCTAGTAACGAAATATTCTCGGAATTGGACAAAATCAACGCCCAGGTTCCTATTTTGCCCGGAAGCATCCAGAACACACGAGAACCGCCAGAGAGGGGGCACAGGCCCACCAAACCCTAGGCCGGCGCGGCCAAGGGGGGGCCCGCGCCCCCCTATAGTGTCGGCGTCCCTTAGACCCTCCGACGCCGCCTCTTCGCCTATATAAAGCCCCTCGACCTAAAACCTCGATACGGAAAAGCCACGGTACGAGAAACCTTCCAGAGCCGCCGCCATCGCGAAGCCAAGATGCGGGGGACAGGGAGTCTCCGTTCCGGCACGCCGCCGGGACGGGGAAGTGCCCCGGAAGGCTCCTCCATCGACACCACTGCCATCTTCATCAACGCTGCTTGTCTCCCATGAGGAGGGAGTAGTTCTCCATCGAGGCTAAGGGTTGTACCGGTAGCTATGTGGTTCATCTCTCTCCTATGTACTTCAATACAATAATCTCATGAGCTGCCTTACATGATTGAGATTCATATGATGATGCTTGTAATCTAGATGTCATTATGCTAGTCAAGTGGGTTTTACTTATGTGATCTCCGGAGACTCCTTGTCCCACGTGTGTAAAGGTGACGAGTGTGTGCACCGTGTGGGTCTCTTAGGCTATATTTCACAGAATACTTATTCACTCGTTATGAATGGCATAGTGAAGTGCTTATTTATATCTCTTTATGATTGCAATGTGTTTTGTATCACAATTTATCTGTGTGCTACTCTAGTGATGTTATTAAAGTAGTTTTATTCCTCCTGCACGGTGTAATGGTGACGAGTGTGTGCATCCGTGTTAGTACTTGGCGTAGGCTATGATTATGATCTCTTGTAGATTATGAAGTTAACTATTGCTATGATGGTATCGATGTGATCTATTCCTCCTACATAGTGTGAAGGTGACGAGTGTGCATGCTATGTTAGTACTTGGTTTAGTCGTGTTGATCTTTCATGCACTCTAAGGTTATTTAAATATGAACATTGAATTGTGGAGCTTGTTAACTCCGGCATTGAGGGTTCGTGTAATCCTACGCAATGGTGTTCATCATCCAACAAGAGAGTGTAGAGTATGCATTTATCTATTCTGTTATGTGATCAATGTTGAGAATGTCCACTAGTGAAAGTACGATCCCTAGGCCTTGTTCCTAAATACTGCTATCGCTGCTTGTTTACTGTTTTACTGCGTTACTACTGCTGTGTTACTACTGCTCATACTTATTCATACCACCTGTATTTCACTATCTCTTCGCCGAACTAGTGCACCTATTAGGTGTGTTGGGGACACAAGAGACTTCTTGCTTTGTTGTTGCAGGGTTGCATGAGAGGGATATCTTTGACCTCTTCCTCCCTGAGTTCGATAAACCTTGGGTGATCCACTTAAGGGAAACTTGCTACTGTTCTACAAACCTCTGCTCTTGGAGGCCCAACAATGTCTACAGGAAAAGGAGGGGGCGTAGACATCAAGCTATTTTCTGGCGCCGTTGCCGGGGAGGAAAGGTAAAAGGTACTCACACTCCGGATCTCGGCTACTAAGCTATTTTCTCCGTTGTAAGTACTCGAAGCTATTTCCTTTAGATCCTGCAATTGCATCTTTTTGTTTCTTGTTTACAATAGTTTGACATAATGGACAACAATGAGATTCTTATTCTATTTCCTGATTTAAGACATGGATGGTTTGATGCGAAAATTAAAAAACCTATGGAATCTTATTTGCATGCTTGGTAGTAATATTAGTATGAATGCTTTGAACACCATTGTTGATAATAATATATAAAGTTCTAAGCTTGGGGAAAGCTGGTTTTCATGATCTTTTTAGTCCCCCAAGCATTGAGGAGAAAATTTTCTTTGATGATACTTTGCCTCCTATTTATGATGATTATAATGATAGTGGTCTTTTGGTGCCACATACTATGGAGAGTGAATTTTATTGTGATTATACTATGCCTCCTACACTTTATGAGAATAATAATGATAGCTACTTTGTTGAATTTGCTCCCACTACAACTAATAAAACTGATTATGCTTATGTTGGGAGTAGTAATAATTTTATGCATGAGACTCATGATAAGAATGCTTTATGTGATATTTATATTGTTGAGTTTGCTCATGATGCTACTGAAAGTTATTATGAGAGAGGAAAATATGGTTGTAGAAATTTTCATGTTACTAAAATGCCTCTCTATGTGCTGAAATTTTTGAAGCTACACTTGTTTTATCTTCCTATGCTTGTTACTTTGCTCCTCATGAACTTGTTTATTTACAAGATTCCTTTTCATAGGAAGCATGTTAGACTTAAATGTGTTTTGAATTTGCCTCTTGATGCTCTCTTTTGCTTCAAATACTATTTCTTGCGAGTGCATCATTAAAACTGTTGAGCCCATCTTAATGGCTATAAAGAAAGAACTTCTTGGGAGATAACCCATGTGTTTATTTTGCTACAGTACCTCTATTTTATATTTGTGTCTTGGAAGTTGTTACTACTGTAGCAACCTCTCCTTATCTTAGTTTTGTGCCTAGTTGTGCCAAGTAAAGTCGTTGATAGTAAGGTTGATACTAGATTTGGATTACTTGCGCGAGTTACTGATTTCTTTGCTGTCACGAATTTCGACCTGCCTCCCTGTAGGTAGCTCAGAAAATTAAGCCAATTTACGTGCGTGATCCTCAGATATGTACGCAACTTTCATTCAATTTGGGCATTTTCATTTGAGCAAGTCTGGTGCCTCAATAAAATCCATCTTTACGGACTGTTCTGTTTTGACAGATTCTGCCTTTTATTTCGCATTGCCTCTTTTGCTATGTTGGATGAATTTATTTGATACATTAATGTCCAGTAGCTTTATGCAATGTCCAGAAGTGTTAAGAATGATTGTGTCACCTCTGAACATGTTAATTTTTATTATCCACTAACCCTCTAATGAGTTGTTTCGAGTTTGGTGTGGAGGAAGTTTTCAAGGGTCAAGAGAGGAGGATGATATACTATGATCAAGAAGAGTGAAAAGTCTAAGCTTGGGGATGCCCCCGGTGGTTCACCCCTGCATATTTCAAGAAGACTCAAGCGTCTAAGTGTAGGATAACGTAGCATAGAAAACAAAAAAATTCCTACCGCGAACACGCAATTCAAGCCAAGATGCAATCTAGAAGACGGTAGCAACGAGGGGGGTATCGAGTCTCACCCTTGAAGAGATTCCAAATCCTACAAGATGAGGCTCTTGTTGCTGCGGTAGACGTTCACTTGCCGCTTGCAAAAGCGCGTAGAAGATCTTGATCACGATCGGTTCCGGCGCCACGAACGGGCAGCACCTCCGTACTCGGTCACACGTTCGGTTGTTGATGAAGACGACGTCCACCTCCCGTTCCAGCGGGCAGCGGAAGTAGTAGCTCCTCTTGAATCCGACGGCACGACGGCGTGGTGTCGGTGGCGGTGGAGAACTCCGGCGGAGCTTCGCTAAAGCTACGCGGAAGATATGGAGGAGAGGGGGCGGCTAGGGTTTGGGAGGGGGTGGCCGGCTTGTGGTCTTAGGGTGGCCGGCCCCCTCCCTTGGCCCCTCATTATATAGGTGGATCCCCAAGAGTTGGTCTCCAAGTCTTCGAATAAGACCCGAACCAAAAACCTTCCATAAGGAGGGGAAACCTAGCCAAGCTAGGACTCCCACCAAAGGTGGGAGTTCCACCTCCCATATGGATGCCGGTCTTCTGTGTCTTTCAAACATTGTTGGTCCTACCGTGCTTCCTTTGTATCATTTTTCTTCCCATACACGCCCAAGAAGCTTAGCAGGTTCACACAAATATTCTTTGTAGCATGCATCACGTCGACTGCAGAGCAGAAATCTAGGACTATCCAATATTCTAGCTCCCAAAATATAGTTTTCTTCTTCCACATGGGTACGTGCCCGTCAACTCCTTGCGGAACTGATTGTCCGCCAGGACCCTTTCCAAAGATGACTTTCAAATCCTTGACCATATCAAATACATCAGCACCAGTACGTTATGTAGTCTTCGGCCGGTGATCTGCCTTGCCGTTGAAATGCTTGCCTTTCTTTCTTAAGTTATGATGTCGGGCAAGAAATCAAGGATGCCCCAGGTACACATTCTTCTTACAATTATCCAAATATATACTTTTAGTCTCATGTAAGCAGTACGTGCATGCCTTGTATCCCTTATTTGTCTGTCTCGAAAGGTTACTAAGAGTAGGCCAATCATTGATGGTTACGAAAAGCAACGCTCGTAGGTCAAATTCCTCTTCTTTGTGCTCATCCCACACACGTACACCAGGTCTTCCCCGCAACTGTAAAAGTTTATTAACTAATGGCCTTAGGTACACATTGATGTCGTTGCCGGGTTGTCTCAGGCCTTGGATGAGCACTTGCATCATAATGAACTTCCGCTGCATGCACAACCAAGGAGGAAGGTTGTAGATGCATAGAGTCACGGGCCAGGTGCTATGGCTAGAGCTCTGCTCGCCAAAAGGATTCATGCCATCTGTACTTAGACCAAATCTTAAGTTCCTTGCGTCACCTGCAAAATCTTTGAACTCTCTGTTGATCTATCTCCATTGCGTTCCATCAGCGGGGTGTCTCAACTCCCCGTCCGACTTACTGTCCTCTTTGTGCCATCGTAACAACTTGGCATGCTCTTTGTTCCTGAACAGACGTTTCAACCGTGGTATTATAGGAGCATACCACATCACCTTGGCGGGAACCCTCTTCCTGGGTTTCTCGCCCTCAACATCGTCACCAGGGTCATCTCCTCTGATCTTATAACGTAATGCAGTGCATACCGGACATTCATTCAAATTCTCGTATTCACAGCGGTAGAGGATGCAGTCGCTAATGCATGCATGTATCTTCTAAACCTCTAAACCTAGAGGGCAGACAACCTTCTTTGTTTCTTACGTACTGGCGGGAAACTCGTTATTCTTTGGAAACATATTCTTCATCACTTTCAGAAACTTTTCAAATCCTGAGTCAGATAGACCTTACTGTGCCTTCCATTTCAGCAAATCTAGTGTGCAGCCCAGCTTTTTTCAGACCATTATCGCATCCTAGGTACAACGACTTTTTGTGATCCTCTAACATGCGATCCAAATTCTCCCTCTCCTTTTCAGTTTCGCAGTCTCTCCGTGCATCAACTATGGTCTGACCAAGATCATCAGCGGGCTCATCACGTGCCTCTTCTTCACCTTCCCCTTCTTCTTCCCCTCCTTCAGCATCCTCCATGAAAGTATCACCGAAATGATCAGGATAGTTGTCATCATCCCCTTCTTCATTTTCTTCCATTCTAACCCCTCTTTCTTCATGCTTGGTCCAACAATTATAGCTTGGATGAAACCGTGCTGAAGCAGGTGGAGGTGAACGATTCTTGAGGAAGAGTAACCCTTATGATTCTTGCAGGCAGCACATGGACAGATAACAAAAACCCCTGCTTGTTTGCATTAGCCACAGCGAGGAAATCATTCAAACCCGTAATGAACTCGTCACAGAGTCGGTTACCGTACATCCATTGCCGATTCATCTGCAATATTATTATATAAAGTATATAATTAACCATCATGCATTTGTTAAACTAACTAGCTAGAGATAAAAGAAATTAAACTATGAACTACACATGCATATTTATCAATGACACGTGAAAGGTTCAAGTTGCTAACCGCGATCGAGGAGGAAAAATAAATGAGAAAGCTTAAGTGTGGCTCGGACACTTCATATAATGTTTGTTTTATGTGAACACAAGTGGCATCATGCTCTCGGGCATTTCATCGAACACCTCTTGTGCATAAGAGGATAAAAGCCAAACCCACCACCCCTTGTGAATAGAAGTGAAACACCAAGTAGCTCACACGCAAGCCAAGTGTATTGCAGCAGTTTTTCTAATGGTGGGCCTTTAGTCCGGTTGGCCTGGCCAACCGCGACTAAAGGTTCTCGGGCTAGGCCTGAGCACCTTTAGTCGCGGTTGGCCAGACCAATCGGGACTAAAGGTCTGCCCGTACACCAGCTGTCGACCGAGGCCGTTGGGTCCGAAGCTTCAGTCGCGGTTCCCCTGCAGAACCGGGACTAAAGGCCCCATTAGTCCTAGGCCAAAATGTTTGGGGACTAATGGGTTGGTATGGAAGGCCCCTTTTCTACTAGTGCATGTCTAAGTGGCCAAAGGATTTGTGTAACGATGTATGTTTCTTGGTGGCCAACTCCATTGTTGTCCAAGTGAAAAAAGATGAATTTGATATGTTTTCTTCGTCCCCTCGAGTTCAACCCTAATTATAGCTGCATTAAATATGATCATATTACAAGTTTAAATACTAAAGAAGACTTGACGGACTTGACTTTGCTAGTAAGTGGTTTTATTATCCGGGAATTTCTTCTTGGTATTGCTTTCTTGATCTCAAGTTACTGAGTTTCTTACCCATTTGTAATGCTAGGCATGCCATGATGCTAGGTCAATCTTCCACAAGATGGCAACTTCTATGTTCTACTACATGTTGAAGAATATTTTTCCACTGTTATGTGATGCATCCATTGTTCTGACATCCCAAAATTAAGCAATGTAACATTTTGGTAGTTAGGAACGTTTTCAGGCTTCTTTGTACCTCCAAAAAGTAAGGACCATATCAGGACTGCTAACTTTTATACTAAAGTTTTATATTTTTTATTTAGCAACAGTAATTATGTATCGATTAGTCGGTGTAATAATCATATGTAAATATTGTCGATTATTAATATATATGTTTTTTGTTAGTAGTTAAATTGTAAGATATAAAACCTATCATTGAAAATAATAAAATGCTTTTCACGCGGTTATTTTAACATACATGATTATCTTTTAGACACTGCACCTGATATATATGTTCATTAGTAAAGTCGGATCCCAAACTTAAGAAAAACATAAAAAAGTGAATTAACTAATTGCATGTCTCACAACATTATATTTTGACACTTGCATTAGTGATTCATGAATGTAAATATATATTTATGTGTCGGTGTAGTGTGAGTTAACCTATATACATTTAGTTAGAGATTTCTACGTTGTACAATCTAGCGATATCTTGAAAATATGTTCTAGAGCATGGTAGGAGAAAATAAAATAAAATGAGCGAGGCCGTCACCGGCGTTGTCATGCGTAGATCGAAAACCTCTCCTCCGGGTTATGCATCGTCTCATGCATGATCCGGGACCATCGATCAGTAGCCAATGTACTGAATGTACAACGTAGACACCACCTGTCTAGCTAGCTAGCGTCTCCCGGACCATCGACACACACTGGAGTCCATGTGCCCAATGATCGAACCATTTCTAACAGACAAATCATACACGGGTTAGATTCCGAACTAACAAAGGCCGGTCCAAAGCAAAATGATTTGGCTGGTGCTAAGTGCGTTTTGTGCACAACACTGGAGTTGGTGAATCGGCAGTGAACCGGAAGTCAGCGTGGCAGCGTGCAAGCTGCGTTTGGGGTGCATGGTCCAGCGAGCAGCAGAGCCGACGAACGGATGCAAGGAGGACTGACTCATCAGCTGTAAGTGGTGGTGGTGCAGGGTAGCTTTTCTGTGAAGGCGACGTCCACTTTAGCCAAAACGAGGGCCTACACTACACTAGACGGCACGGGTGCTCTACCTCGGAGCGTAGCAACAGTGGTGCAATGTAGCGCAGTACAGACTACAGAGGAAACCGCGCGCGGCGAGGGACCGTCGCTCGGATCAGATCGCGCGCGCAGGGAAGGACGGCACGCTCGCCGGCCATTGCTCCCGTTCGTGTTCGTGGCGTCCTGCAGCGAGGGCCCGTGGTGTTCCGGTCGTCCATCTGACGACGCTGTCCCTGCCGGCGGTATCAGCTCTCTGCAGCTGCCTGCGCGCGTCCAGCTGACGATTCGGCACGCGCGCAAAGAAGGTCCAGCACTGTCCAACGTCGTCGGCTCGGCACAGCGGCGAGCACCACAAGTGTTCATTGGATTATTCATCCAATCCAAGGCTATAGGTAGGGTGTCAAGGTGGGATCCCGGTGAGATGTCATTTTGTACTAGGTAGTTTAAATTTTGATGTCAAAATTTGTACTAAAAAAGTCAAATTATACTATAAGTGGGACAAAAGTGGGATCCCACTTGACACCCTTAGCTATAGGCACTCTCTCTTTTCATTTTCTTCAAGAGAAAATTTGTGGGTTTGCAACTCAATCGCACAAGCACACGCCTAACTATAATCATTGTTATCACAATCTGCACAGTTTTTTTTCCAGGAAGTGTCTAGGTAGTCAAAACCAATTAACATTAAGTCAATCGGTTAGAATATTATTTCAAGGACCAACATCTACTACACTATCACAATTCAACATATTTACAGAACCGTGCATACGTACATATGCACTCCTTCATTTCATTGTTGGAGAACTACATGTCTGAGTACTGGCAGTAACCTATAGCAGACCAGACCTTACACATGAACATCCAGACAGAAACACCTTAATTCAGTAACGATATCTGGTGGAGTAATCCTTGGGAGCAGTCACCAGACCACGACCCTTACGAGCTCCTCGGTAGGCAGTCTCCACGATGTCAACAAAGTCCCGCTTGTCTCTCATCGCCCAGTTGATCTTGTTGTTGTTCCCCGTCCCGAGATCGACCATGAGGCGCTTGTTGCGGAAGAAGAACATGACCGTCGACGGGTCGTACAGCTCGTACATGGCGTTGAAGTCGGGAACCTCGGCGGTGTCGACGACGTAGATCACCGCGAAGTTCTTTATCGTCTCGGCCACCCCGGCCAGCACCTCGTCCATCACCATGCAGGCCTCATCCCAGTCGTGGCCGAAGCGGATCACGACGAGGCGCTCCTCCTCGGCGACGATGGCCCGGTCTACCGCCCATCCGGAGCGCAGGTGCGGCAGCAGGTACGACATCGATCTTCTCCGCCTCCCCCCGCCTCGTCGCCGGCGATCGATATGGATTCTCCTCCCTCGATCGGCGCCTGATTGGTGATACCCTCAGGTCGATCGGAAAACTCGTGGCCAAGTGCCGTTCTTTTCTTCGTTTTCTCAATAATATGCTCAAGTTCTAGCTACACGTCCTGTGCATATATATATATGCACGGGCAGCCGACCAAAGAGGCAAAGACCACCCAAACCGACTCGTACAAGACTTTCTGGCTGACACGGACTCAAGTCAAGTCGAAACCGTACTTTCCAAAATTATATAGCTTGAATGACGGGCCTAAGTGCGACGGAGCGACGGCACCATAGCCATCCGATCGATGTAATCATCGACGGACGCGGTGGAAATTTTAAAATTGCCGCTGGATCGTGTATTCCAGTCCCTTTTTTAGTCTTTTGTACGTGTGAGCCGGTGACAGAACTCGACAACTTTGAGGATTATTTGAAAATTTAGTATAAATATTAGAGATATCTTTAAAAATAATTTGTAGTAGGGGACCATGCCACATACCCTGGGGAAACTCCGCCACACAAACAAAAGGGCTCTTGGTGTCGTGATGCCCTAGGGTCCCCGAAATCAGTGAACCAGTCTTGGTCATACTTGTGGAAAGGTGGCGGGAATGTGCACTCTAGACCCATGTTTCGTGGACGAGAGCGGAGGTTGTACAGTATGGCGGTGTTTGACGTGCTTAGATCAGAGGTTGGTAAAAGGTCAGCGACTCTGCATCAACCCGTGGCCTGCTGACTATGTTAAAAAAAAAGCCTCAATCTTTGCATCGATTGATGAATACATCTTTTTGTTACCGATGATACGTCTCCGACGTATCGATAATTTCTTATGTTCTATGCCATATTATTGATGATACCTACATGTTGTATGCACACTTTATGTCATATTCGTGCATTTTCTGGAACTAACCTATTAACAAGATGCCGAAGTGCCAGTTCCTGTTTTCTGCTGTTTTTGGTTTCAGAAATCCTAGTAACGAAATATTCTCGGAATTGGACGAAACGAAGACCCAGGGGCCTAATTTTCCACGGAGCTTCCAGAAGACCGGAGAACATTCGAAGTGGGGCCACGAGGTGGCGACACCACGTGGCGGCGCGGCCCAGGGGGGGCCCGTGCCGCCCTATGGTGTGGCCCCCTCGTCTGGCCCCCGACTCTGCCCTTCCGCCTACTTAAAGCCTCCGTCGCGAAACCCCTGAGGCGAAAAACCACGATACGGAAAACCTTGCGAGACGCCGCCGCCGCCGATCCCATCTCGGGGGATTACGGAGATCTCCTCCGGCACCCTGCCGGAGAGGGGATTCATCTCCCGGAGGACTCTACACCGCCATGGTCGCATCCGGGGTGATGAGTGAGTAGTTCACCCTCGGACTATGGGTCCATAGCGGTAGCTAGATGGTTGTCTTCTCCTCATTGTGCTTCATTGTTGGATCTTGTGAGCTGCCTAACATGATCAAGATCATCTATCTGTAATTCTCTATGTTGTGTTTGTCGGGATCCGATGGATAGAGAATACCATGTCATGTTAATTATCAAGTCGTTACATATGTGTTGTTTATGATCTTGCATGCTCTCCGTTATTAGTAGAGGCTCTGGCCAAGTTTTTACTCTTAACTCCAAGAGGGAGTACTTATGCTCGATAGTGGGTTCATGCCTGCATTGACACTGGGACAGTGACGGAAAGTTCTAAGGTTGTGTTGTGCTTGTTGCCACTAGGGATAAAACATTGGCGCTATGTCCGAGGATGTAGTTGTTGATTACATTACGCACCATACTTAATGCAATTGTACTGTTGCTAGCAACTTAATACTGGAGGGGTTCGGATGATAACCTGAAGGTGGACTTTTTAGGCATAGATGCGGTTGGATGGCGGTCTATGTACTTTGTCGTAATGCCCAATTAAATCTCACTATACTTATCATGTCATGTATGTGCATTGTTATGCCCTCTCTATTTGTCAATTGCCCGACTGTAATTTGTTCACCCAACATGCTTTTATCTTATGGGAGAGACACCTCTAGTGAACTGTGGACCCCGGTCCATTCTTTAATACTGAAATACAAATCTGCTTCAATACTTGTTTTTACTATTTTCTCTGCAAACAATCATCTTCCACACAATACGGTTAATCCTTTGTTACAGCAAGCCGGTGAGATTGACAACCTCACTGTTTCGTTGGGGCAAAGTACTTTGGTTGTGTTGTGCGGGTTCCACGTTGGCGCCGGAATCTCCGGTGTTGCGCCGCACTACATCCCGCCGCCATCAACCTTCAACGTGCTTCTTGGCTCCTCCTGGTTCGATAAACCTTGGTTTCTTTCCGAGGGAAAACTTGCGATGTGCGCATCATACCTTCCTCTTGGGGTTGCCCAACGAACGTGTGAAATACACGCCATCAAGCTCTTTTTCAGGCGCCGTTGCCGGGGAGATCAAGACACGCTGCAAGGGAGTCTCCACTTCTCAATCTCTTTACTTTGTTTTTGTCTTGCTTTATTTTATTTACTACTTTGTTTGCTGCATTATATCAAAACACAAAAAAATTAGTTGCTAGCTTTACTTTATTTACTGTCTTGTTTGCTATATCAAAAACACAAAAAAATTAGTTACTTGCATTTACCTTACTTACTTCATCATGTTTCTTTTTAATTTTACCACAAAGAACATACCGGTAGGACAAGGGTCTATAATTGGGAGGAACAATATAGAAGAATTTTTCACCCATGTTAGTACCGTTGAAAATTTTGAAGATAGACACTTGGTAGACCTTGCTCCCACTTATGAAATTGCTGCTGCTGCTTTAGTTCGCTTGTTGGAAACTAAATTTGTTAATCTAAATCCTATAATCCAACACATGTTTCTCACACTTGTTGATTTGGAAGAGGGGAAAAGAAAGATTTTGTTTTAGAAACCCTTCTTAGAGAATTTGGTGGTCTAGCAAGAGAAGCTAGAAAGGTCTTTGCTAAATTTAATATGCTTGGTTCTCATACTAATTTTGTTGGTCTCCTTGAAAAGATGGACATGGATAGAATAAGATACACTAATAATATTAATGATGGTGGGGAGATCAAAGCACCCATACCATGTAAACTCCTAGCTATGAATGATGCACTAGAACATAACTATGCTTGGCTTGTTCCCGAAAATTTGTTCGATGAGAGTAGCAAGCCCAAGACTAATGAAAAGGGAGACGCTGAAACTTATGTATCCAATATACTATGCATGGTTGAGAAAACTCCAAACCCCGCTGTAGGTGCACCACCCTTTGATAACACTTGAGATACACTTTCGCGCCTAGGCTGAAAGGCGTTAAAGAAAAGCGCTTATGGGAGACAACCCATGTTTTTACTCCAGTATTTTTGTTTTATATTTGTGTCTTGGAAGTTGTTTACTACTGTAGCAACCTCTCCTTATCTTAGTTTTGAGTTTTGTTGTGCCAAGTAAAGTCTTTGATAGAAAATTAAGTACTAGATTTGGATTACTGCGCAGTTCCAGATTTCTTTGCTGTCACGAATCTGGGTCTATCTCCCCGTAGGTAGCTCAGAATATTACGCCAATTTACGAGCATGATCCTCAGATATGTACGCAACTTTCATTCAATTTGAGCATTTTCATTTGAGCAAGTCTGGTGGCCTAATAAAATCCATCTTTACGGACTGTTCTGTTTTGACAGATTCTGTCTTTTATTTCGCATTGCCTCTTTTGCTATGTTGGATGAATTTCTTTGATCCATTAATGTCCAGTAGCTTTATGCAATGTCCAGAAGTGTTAAGAATGATTGTGTCACCTCTGAATATGTGAATTTTTATTATGCACTAACCCTCTAACGAGTTGTTTCGAGTTTGGTGTGGAGGAAGTTTTCAAGGATCAAGAGAGGAGTATGATGCAATATGATCAAGGAGAGTGAAAGCTCTAAGCTTGGGGATGCCCCGGTGGTTCACCCCTGCATATTCTAAGAAGACTCAAGCGTCTAAGCTTGGGGATGCCCAAGGCATCCCCTTCTTCATCGACAACATTATCGAGTTCCTCCCCTGAAACTATATTTTTATTCCGTCACATCTTATGTACTTTGCTTGGAGCGTTGGTTTGTTTTTGTTTTTTGTTTTGTTTGAATAAAATGGATCCTAGCATTCACTTTATGGGAGAGAGACACGCTCCGCCGTAGCATATGGACAAGTATGTCCTTAGGCTCTACTCATAGTATTCATGGCGAAGTTTCTTCTTCGTTAAATTGTTATATGGTTGGAATTGGAAAATGATACATGTAGTAAATTGCTATAATGTCTTGGATAATTTGATACTTGGCAATTGTTGTGCTCATGTTTAAGCTCTTGCATCATATACTTTGCACCCATTAATGAAGAAATACTTAGAGCTTGCTAATTTGGTTTGCATATTTGGTTTCTCTAGAGTCTAGATAACATCTAGTATTGAGTTTTGAACAACAAGGAAGACGGTATGGAGTCTTATAATGTTTACCATATGTCTTTTATGTGAGTTTTGTCTGTACCGTTCATCCTTGTGTTTGTTTCAAATAACCTTGCTAGCCTAAACCTTGTATCGAGAGGGAATACTTCTCATGCATCCAAAATACTTGAGCCAACCACTATGCCATTTGTGTCCACCATACCTACCTACTACATGGTATTTATCCGCCATTCCAAAGTAAATTGCTTGAGTGCTACCTTTAAAATTCCATCATTCACCTTTGCAATATATAGCTCATGGGACAAATAGCTTAAAAACTATTGTGGTATTGAATATGTACTTATGCACTTTATCTCTTATTAAGTTGCTTGTTGAGCGATAACAATGTTTCTGGGGACGCCATCAACTATTCTTTATTGGATATCATGTGAGTTGCTATGCATGTCCGTCTTGTCTGAAGTAAGAGAGATCTACCACCTTCATGGTTGGAGCATGCATATTGTTAGAGAAGAACTTTGGGCCGCTAACTAAAGCCATGATCCATGGTGGAAGTTTCAGTTTGGACATATATCCTCAATCTCATATGAGAATAATAATTGTTGCCACATGCTTATGCATTAAAGAGGAGTCCATTATCTGTTGTCCATGTTGTCCCGGTATGGATGTCTAAGTTGAGAATAATCAAAAGCGAGAAATCCAAAATGCGAGCTTTCTCCTTAGACCTTTGTACGGGCGACATGGAGGTACCCCATTGTGACACTTGGTCAAAACATGTGCATTGCAAAGATCCGGTAGTCCAAGTTAATTAGGACAAGGTGCGGGCACTATTAGTATACTATGCATGAGACTTGCAACTTGTAAGATATAATTTACATAACTCATATGCTTTATTACTACCGTTGACAAAATTGTTTCATGTTTTCAAAATAAAAGCTCTAGCACAAATATAGCAATCGATGCTTTCCTCTTTGAAGGACCATTCTCTTTACTTTTATGTTGAGTCAGTTCACCTATTTCTCTCCACCTCAAGAAGCAAACACTTGTGTGAACAAGTGCATTGATTCCTACATATTTGCATATTGTACTTGTTATATTACTCTATGTTGACAATTATCCATGAGATATACATGTTACAAGTTGAAAGCAACCGCTGAAACTTAATCTTCCTTTGTGTTGCTTCAATACCTTTACTTTGATTTATTGCTTTATGAGTTAACTCTTATGCAAGACTTATTAATACTTGTCTTGAAGTACTATTCATGAAAAGTCTTTGCTTTATGATTCACTTGTTTACTCATGTCATTACCATTGTTTTGATCGCTGCATTCACTACATATGTTTACAAATAGTATGATCAAGGTTATGATGGCATATCACTTCAGAAATTATCTTTGTTATCGTTTTACCTGCTCGGGACGAGCAGAACTAAGCTTGGGGATGCTTGATACGTCTCCGACGTATCGATAATTTCTTATGTTCTATGCCATATTATTGATGATACCTACATGTTTTATGCACACTTTATGTCATATTCGTGCATTTTACGGAACTAACCTATTAACAAGATGCCGAAGTGCCGGTTCCTGTTTTCTGCTGTTTTTGGTTTCAGAAATCCTAGTAACGAAATATTCTCGGAATTGGACGAAACGAAGACCCGGGGGCCTATTTTTCCACGGAGCTTCCGGAAGACCGGAGAACATTCGAAGTGGGGCCACGAGGTGGCGACACCACGTGGCGGCGCGGCCCGGGGGGCCCGCGCCGCCCTATGGTGTGGCCCCCTCGTCCGGCCCCCGACTCGCCCTTCCGCCTACTTAAAGCCTCCGTCGCGAAACCCCCGAGGCGAAAAACCACGATACGGAAAACCTTGCGAGACGCCGCCGCCGCCGATCCCATCTCGGGGGATTCCGGAGATCTCCTCCGGCACCCTGCCGGAGAGGGGATTCATCTCCCGGAGGACTCTACACCGCCATGGTCGCCTCCGGAGTGATGAGTGAGTAGTTCACCCTGGACTATGGGTCCATAGCAGTAGCTAGATGGTTGTCTTCTCCTCATTGTGCTTCATTGTTGGATCTTGTGAGCTGCCTAACATGATCAAGATCATCTATACTGTAATTCTCTATGTTGTGTTTGTCGGGATCCGATGGATAGAGAATACCATGTCATGTTAATTATCAAGTTATTACATATGTGTTGTTTATGATCTTGCATGCTCTCCGTTATTAGTAGAGGCTCCGGCCAAGTTTTTACTCTTAACTCCAAGAGGGAGTACTTATGCTCGATAGTGGGTTCATGCCTGCATTGACACACGGGACGAGTGACAGAAAGTTCTAAGGTTGTGTTGTCTTGTTGCCACTAGGGATAAAACATTGGCGCTATGTCCGAGGATGTAGTTGTTGATTACATTACGCACCATACTTAATGCAATTGTCTCGTTGCTAGCAACTTAATACTTGGAGGGGTTCGGATGATAACTCTGAAGGTGGACTTTTTAGGCATAGATGCGGTTGGATGGCGGTCTATGTACTTTGTCGTAATGCCCAATTAAATCTCACTATACTTATCATGTCATGTATGTGCATTGTTATGCCCTCTCTATTTGTCAATTGCCCGACTGTAATTTGTTCACCCAACATGCTTTTATTTTATGGGAGAGACACCTCTAGTGAGCTCGTGGACCCCGGTCCATTCTTTAATACTCGAAATACAAATCTGTCTGCAATACTTGTTTTTACTATTTTCTCTCGCAAACAATCATCTTCCACACAATACGGTTAATCCTTTGTTACAGACAAGCCGGTGAGATTGACAACCTCACTTGTTTCGTTGGGGCAAAGTACTTTGGTTGTGTTGTGCGGGTTCCACGTTGGCGCCGGAATCTCCGGTGTTGCGCCGCACTACATCCCGCCGCCATCAACCTTCAACGTGCTTCTTGGCTCCTCCTGGTTCGATAAACCTTGGTTTCTTTCTGAGGGAAAACTTGCTGCTGTGCGCATCATACCTTCCTCTTGGGGTTGCCCAACGAACGTGTGAAATACACGCCATCAACCGAGTGCAGAGTGTACATAGTTTTTTTCGTGAAAAAACAAAAGCTTCATTTCGATGTATTAACAGAACAAACATAGTTACAACTTACAAGGCTAAGAAAAGGTTGAAACACCGACCACTCAAACCAGTGCTACAACTAAAGGATGTTAGGCGCAAGTTACAACAGGCACCGCCATATAAAACACGGCTTAAATGCCAACCACACAAGCACAAGGGAACCATAACCCGCTAAATCCCCCAAGGGGATGGAGTGAATCAAATTCCGCAAAGGAGGACATAACTGGGTGCTACTACTTCGGAGAGTCGACAACATTGTGGACTGCATGTCTCGCCTCAAATCCACCAACCGCCGTTGCCGCCCTAAATGAAGGACCACCCTAAAATGACACATCAGTTTGTGCTGGACTCCTTCCAGTAGCCTCAGGCTACTCACATACTTCACTGCCTACTGATTTGTCTTGATTAAGACTGTGTTACCTAAGAAGTAGTAGCGCCATTTTTTTAGGGCATGCAATGTGGCCAAGGCCTCCTTCTCATAGACTGACATGGCATATGTTCTAGGGCCTAAGCGTTGGTTGTAGAATGCTATAGGTCGATCTTCTTGCATTAACACAGCTCCTAGGCCTGATTTGCAAGCATCTGTCTCCAATACAAATGGAATTGTGAAGTTGGGCAGCCTAAGCACTAGAGGAGTGGACATTATTTATTTCAGTATAACAAAAGCTTCCTCCTGTTGTTGATCCCAATGGAAATTGTCTTTCTTTAATGCTTGGTAGAGTGGTTTGCAGATTGTTGCATATCCTTCGATGAATCTTCTGTAGTAGCCGGTTAATCCTAGGAACCCTCTCAATTTCTTTAAGGAGACAGGTGTTTTCCATTATACTATGTCTTTGATTTTGGCAGGTCTGTTGCTACTCCTTGGCCAGATATTATGTGGCCTAGATATCCCACTATTGCTTGACCAAAAGTGCATTTATGTAGTTTGGCCTTGAGTTGGTTGGTTCTCAGCATGTTGAGGACTATTTCCAGGTGTTGCTTGTGTTGTTCCAAATTTGGGTTGTATACTAAAATGTCGTCAAAGAAGACTAGTACAAACTTTCTCAGATATTTAGCAAAGATTTGGTTCATCAGTTGCCGGAATGTTGCTGGGGCATTGCTCAGGCCAAATGGCATGACTAGGTACTCATAATGGCCATGGCCCAGGTGAGTGGAGAAAGCAGTCTTGTGGATGTCTTCCTTTTTCATCCGAATCTGATGGTATCCAGATCTCATGTCCAACTTGGAGAATATTGTTGCTCCATGTAACTCATCCAGTAAGTCCTCAATGACTGGCATAGGGCATTTGTTCTTGACTGTCAAATCATTCTGCCCTCTGAAATCTTTCTTCTTGACTAGGATGATGGGTGAGGAGAATGGGCTGCTGCTGGACTGTATTTCACCACTTTTCAGCATTTAGGCGATTATTGTTTCAATTGTATTCTTCTGTGTGTGTGACATGCGGTAAGGTCTGATGTTTGGTGGCTTTGACCCAGGAATAAGTGGAATTTCATGGTCTGCACTTCTGTGAGGTGGCAGACCTTCTGGTTCAGCAAATACATCACCAAAAGCTTGTAATATTTCTTGGAATTCTTTTGGATGTGCAGTCTGTTCCAGTTCTGTCAGTGTCTTCTTGACATCCTCCAAGCTATAAAGGACATATCTAGTAGCTTGATCATTTAGTAAGTGCTTACACTCTAGAGCAGAGATCATAAAGTCATCCACAGGAACTAAGTGATCAGTGAATGTCTGAGGATAGCCATCAACCTCTATAGTCAGAGTTCTTCCTATGAAGTCAAAGGTTACAGGGTTGTGTTCCTTGAACCAGTTCACTCCCAGTATGATATCTGAGCCATTTAATTCAAGGATTCTGAAATCTGCATAGAAGAGCTTGCCTTGGATGAAAAACTTGTGGTTAAATGCAATAGCTTGTGAGAGTAGTTCTCCACCTCCTGCCACTTTAACTTTCCTGGTAGCAGACGGAGTCATTGATATATTGTGATCCATAGCAAATTGATTGTCTAAGAATGTATCAGTACTCCCTGTGTCAGCAAGGGCTATAGCTGGAACTCCTGACAAGTGCATGAGAAGTGATATGGTAGAGTCACTTGCGGATCCATTCTATGCAGCTGCTGGTATCTGCATTTGGTGTATAGTTGGAGGTAGTTATGCTGCTGGTTCAGGTATTGGAAGTGCATTTTGCTCTTGTTCCTGCATTTGTTCTATAGCCAGTGCTTCATCCAACAATATCTGGTGTATATTTGCTTCCTCTTCCTGATGGCCTTGCAGTATTAAGGCGTTGACAGCTCGAATCATATTTGGACAGCAGTGCCCGGGTACATACATTTCAGGGTAGTGCCAACATTGGCGAGGAACTCGTGCATTCCTTACTGGATCGTCTCTTGGTGGCCCCAAGCGCTGTGGGTTGTTTCTGGGGAGTGCATTTCTTGGTTGAGCTGGAGGTACTGGTTGAGCTGGCAGTGCTCTCCTCATGGCCACTATGTTGGTGTTATGGTTCTTTTCATACTGTCTAGCAAACCAATATGCTCGAAGTAATGAGGTAGGGTTTTGGCATTGTACCAAGTGTTTGATGTTGTCACTTAATCCACTAAGGAATCTGCCCATAAAGAAATCATCAGGTAAATACTGACTGCCTCTCTTCATGACTTGCATCTAGGCTTCATACTCAGTCATGTAACAGTCAACTGTTGTTCTCTGTTTCAGTTGTTGCATTGGATCTGTGGTGATGTTATTAGGAAACTTGTCGATCAATGCTTGACACAGCTCTGCCCAGCCGATCTGTTGTAGGTCCATTCCAGAGCTGCTCAGCCATATTTTTGCTTGGCCTCGAATGTGCGCTATTCCCCATTTTACTCTGCTTTCACCAGTAATTCCTACCAGCTTGAATATGTCCTCCACTTCCAGGATACATGCTCTAACATTATCAATGTGAAAGCTAGGTAATTCTACATGTGGTGTGCGAAGTTGTGGTTCGGCTAGGTAGGTTGTGTTGTTGTTGTTGTTGTAGGTTTGTGCACTTGTCTATATTGTGTTTGGGTTATCTGGGTGGGTGTTGTATGTGGGTGTGGGTGGTTGATGTGGCTGGTGTTGTGTATTTGCGTGGACAAGTTCAAAGGAAGCACTGTGGTGTTGTGGTTGATAGGATCTTGGAGAAGGTCGCTCTTGTTGTCTTGGCTGTGGTATTGGATCATGCTCTCGTCGTGGGGAATGTTGTTGGTAGTACTGCGGTTGTGTTGCAGGATTGGGGAGCTGGGTTACATGGCTGTAGGAAGAAGATGCACCATTGGTTACCCTCGGAGCCATGTATGGAACCAAGGCGTCTTTTTGTCGAGCACTCTGCGTGCTGGGTGGTACTGGTAGGTTTTCTGGCGCAAACTGGCCTAGGTTGGGTGGGAAAGGTGGTGGATTGGTGGTGTGGGGGTGGGTGTCGGTGTTGTACTCTCGGGAATTGGGGAAAGGCTGGTGTTTGTGCGGTTTGGAGGTGTGTCGAAAGAACGGCCATTGGTGGCGTAGGCTGAGGTGTTCGGGTCCGTGTTCATACCTTCCTCCAACATGAAGCGGTCGAGGCTCCCTCTTACATCCACTGCATCATGTTTGCCATTTGTGATTGCATCTGCGCCATGGACACCATCCTGTCCTGCAGAGCGCCGAGGGTCGCAGACATCTCGACCTGATGTTGGTGCAATCAACATCCGACGGAACGCGTGTCAAGCTCGTAGCGCGGTAATTCCGTGTCGGTGGACGAGGCGAAGTGGAGGATTGCGCCGTCCCGACTTGCACGCGACATAGATCTGGATCTCCTCGATATCTTTGGCGATGCCGGTGTGGTGAAAGGCGATGTCTTGAGGATGACAGACGAGTGGTGGTTTCGCTTTGCTGGATCGACAGAGGGTACAGGGAGGGTGGGAACTCCGCCAGTGCGGCGTAGCGGTCCGGGGAGCACCGCTCTGATACCACTTTGTCAAGCCCCGAGGTGGGAGCAGACGGGATCGACGTCGGAGAAGAGGGAGGAGGCGAGCTAGCGAGGCTCAGGGCGTCGTCGGCTGCGGCGAACAGGGAAACGATACATAGAAATAAGATATTTTTATTAGGCTTGTTCCACCCTACCACCCCTCCCGACCCTTATATACTGAGACGGGCCAAGCCAAAGTGCGATTACATAGAGCATCCATGAACTACAATGCATAGAACACGGATTTGAATGCGGAATCAGGTTCAAGCTATCCTAGCCGTTGCTCACTGATCGGGCGGCAACTGTAGGGCGAACATGATGAACCCGACAACTACTATCTGACATCCCAAAATTAAGCAATATGACATTTTGGTAGTTAGGCGCGTTTTCATGCTTCTTGGTACCCCCAAAAAGTAATGACCATATCAGGACAGCTAACTTTTATACTAAACTTTTATAGTTTTTTAATTAGCAACAATAATTATGTATTGATTAGTCAGTGTAATAATAATATGTAAAATATTGTTGATTATTAATATATATGGTGTTTGTTGTTATTAGTTAAATTGTAAGATATAAAACCTATCATTGAAAATAATAAAATGCTTTTATCTTTTAGTCACTGCACCTTATATATATGTTCATTAGTAAAGTCGGATCCCAAACTTAAGATAAACATTAAAAAGGTGAATTAATTAATTGCATGTCTCACAACATTATATTTTGACACTTGCATTAGTGATTCATGAATGTAAATATATATATTTATGTGTCGGTGTAGTGTGAGTTAACCTATATACATTTGGTTAAAGACTTTTTTTTTTTTGAAACGGAGGCAAAAGCTTTGCCTCAATCTATTAATTAAGGAGAAGATTTACAAAGTAGCAAAACGGATACTTTACAACACGTCTACTCTCGCGGCATCAAAAGACTCACACGCTTGGCCCCCGCGGCAACCCAAAGTTTTAACTCATTTTTGATGTTCCCAAAAACCACCGATGGTGGTGCATGCTTGTGGCGAAAAATCCGAGCATTCCGCTCGTTCCAAACTTCCCAAGAGGTGAGGAGAACAACGGAAGCGAGCGCTCTCCGGTTAGGCGTAGACGTGCCGGTCAAGAGGCTCCACCAATCTTGAAGAGACATCGCATGCCATGCGTGGAGGTCAAGAAAATATAACCCAAGCCACCCTTTGAGGAGGCCCCAAAGTCTTTGGGTGAATCTACAATGAACAAGAAGGTGGTCGATGGATTCCGGACTCCTCGAACAAAGGGGACAAATGGCATTGTTCTAGAGCATGGTAGGAGAAAATACGAGTAAAATAAAATGAGCGAGGCCGTCACCGGCGTTGTCAAGCCTAGATCGAAAACCTTTCTTCCGTGCTATGCATCGTCTCATGCATGATCCGGGACCATCGATCAGTAGAATGTACAACGTAGACACCATCTGTACGTCTAGCGTCTCCCGGACCATCGACACACATTGGAGTCCATGTGTCAATGATCGAACCGTTTCTTGCAGACAAATCATACACGGGTTAGATTCTGAACTAACAAAGGCCGGTCCAAAGCAAAATGATTCGGCTGGTGCTAAGTGCGTTTTGTGCACACCACTGGAGTTGGTGAATCGGCAGTGAACCGGAAGTCAGCGTGGCAGCGTGCAAGCTGCGTTTGGGGTGCATGGTCCAGCGAGCAGCAGAGACGACGAACGGAGCCAAGGAGGCCGTCGCGTGGTAGCTTGTGTAGTAGGGGACTGACTCATCGGCTGTAAGTGGTGGTGCTGCAGGGCAGCTTTTCTGTGAAGGCGACGTCCACTTTAGCCAAAACGAGGGCCGAAGAACTTGGGTCAGTTCTTATCCTCTTCCTTTGGTGCTACAGAGGAGAGAGGCGACTGAGAGGGCGACCGCGCGTTCCTCCCCGTTTTCTCCGGCGCCGCCGTGGGTTCCCCTCCCCTTCTCAGTCCGCTGCGGCGGCGGAGGAAGGGTGGGGGAACCCCGGGTCCGTGCGTTCGGCTGTAAATAGGGTAGGGTTCGTTACCGGCGGCGGCGTTTGCGGGGGGGCGGCGTCGGCATGCAGTCCGGTGTTTTGGTCTTCTCGGATCCGGCCCTCTCCCGTCGCCGTTCGTTGCGGTGGCGGCGGATCCGTGGAAGTTCTCCGCGCGCGGGCCGGCATGGCGACGATGCGGGCCGTGCGTGGTGGAGATGCCGTCCTCGAGCTCTTCGGTCGTCGCGGCGTCGTCTCCTCCAACGACGGCGCGGAGCTTCGAGGTAGGTGTGCGGAGGTTGGGAGGATCTCGCAGCTCGGCTGGTTCGGGGAAGAAGGTGGATCGGTTGCGGCGGCGTGGCGGTTGCCACGGTTCCGGAGCCGATGGTGGTTGGGAGCGAGTCTCCCGCCGATGAGCTTTCCATGTCAAGATCCAGCTTCCTGGAGCTGGTGGCGATTGCGGTTCTTCAAAGCCTCGGGGCTAGAGGCCTATTTAGTTCCTGGGTTGCTGTTTCTCCGTGTGCTGTTCTCTCTCCGGCGACGGTGGGCGGGCGTATGCGGGGCGGCGACGGCGGATGCGGTGAAGATGGAGGCCTGGAGGTCTCTGGTTTCTTCTCTGTAGCTAGGTGGTGCCACCTGGTTGGCCTGTATCCTCTCCTTTTTACTTGTATTTGTACTGCTTTCGCTTGTATTTCCTTACCGTATATATACAAGTAACGTATGCCTTCGGGCGTACGTAGTCAAAAAAAAAAAAAACGAGGGCCTACACTACACTACACGGCACGGGTGCTCTACCTCGGAGCGTAGCTACAGTGGTGCATTGTAGCGCAGTACAGACTACAGAGGAAACCGCGCGCAGGGAAGGACGGCACGCTCGCCGGCCATTGTTCCCGTTCGTGTTCGTGGCGTCCTGCAGCAAGGGCCCGTGGTGTTCCGGTCGTCCATCTGACGACGCTGTCCCTGCCGGCGATATCAGCTCTCTGCAGCTGCCTGCGCGCGTCCAGCTGATGATTCGGCACGCGCGCAAAGAAGGTCCAGCACTGTCCAACGTCGTCGGCTCGGCACAGCGGCGAGCACCACAAGTGTTCATTGGATTATTCATCCAATCCAAGGCTATAGGCACTCTCTCTTTTCATTTTTTTTCAAGAGAAAATTTGTGGGTTTGCAAGCTCAATCACACAAGCACACGCCTAACTATAATCATTGTTGTCACAAGCTGCACAGTTTTTTTTTTTACCACGAAGTGTCTGAGCATCTCCAGCCGTTTGAGCTCCACACGCCCAAATCCGGCGATATTGTCGTCCGGATTGGAGGAAAATTTGGCCTAAGGAGGGCCATTTTCCCAGCCGCGAGCCCAGGATGGATGTAACATACTACGGCGTATTCAGATAAAATTGGCGAGTTCGTTCAAACATAAGCGAAATTTAATAATATTTAACATATAGAGGCGAGTTCGTACATAAATAGGCCGAATTCGTACATATATTTGAATTCGGCGATTGGCAAACTAAAAACTTAAACTAAAAAGCGGCCTCCTACATGCCGAAATGGCGGTAGAAGGCCGTGTAGTCGCCGTCGTCGTCGTCGCTCGAGCCGGCGTCGTCCTGGGGCGGCGGCGCCTCGTACCAGCGGCTCGTGCCGTGGCCAGCGTCGTCGGCGCGTGGCGGCGACGGACGGTAGATGTCGTCGTCGCTGCTCTCCTCGAGCTTGATCACCTCCTGGGCGCGGCGTTCCTACTGGCGGATGGTGCGGCGGCGCGGGCGGCGAGTTGACGCGCGGCGGCTAGATCCAGCAGCCGCCGCTGCTGCTCCGCCTCCTAGCGCTCCCGGGCCGCGCCCGGACCACCTCCGGTGCGGCGTCGATGGGGAGGCTGTTGTCGGCGGGCACCAGGTCCTTCAGCGACCTGGCGATCGCCTCCGCCACCGTGGCGTCCTCCGCGCGCTTCGCCTCCTCCTCGGCGAGCTGGTTTGCGGCGTTGTTGATGGCGGCCGCGGCAGCCTCCTTATTCGCCGACTTCCTTTTCCGCCCGCGCTGCGAAGAGGAAGGCTGGTCGCGGATGACGAGGGTGCCGCTGCTGCGCCCTCTGGTCGGTGGTGGCGACGCCGGTTCCTTCTTCACGGTCGAAGGAGATGCCCACTCCTGCTTGACGGTGGCCGGCGTCGACCCGCCGGACCTAGACGCCGACCGCGAGCCAGACGAGGAGGAGGATGGCACCGTCCTCCTCGGCATCCAGGAACTACCGTGCCGGCACGACACGGTAGCCGCCACCTGCGGCGGTGGCATCCACAGGACGGGGGAGTTCCCGGCCTCGATGTGCGCGAGCACATTCTCGAGGGTGCGGCCAGTCGCGCTCCACCATCGGCGACGGCCGGCGGCATTGTTCCTTGCCGGAGGAGGAGGAGGGCCGTCGTACGCCGCGAGTTCGCGTTCATACCTTCGCCGGAAGAACGCGGTCCACGCTTCGTAGTTGTCGGGGAAGAAACGTGGATCCGCGCGCTGCTCGTCACTGAGAGTGACGAGCACCTCGTCGATCGCTGCTTCGAGTAAGGGCCCACCCGTTGGCGGCGGCGGGATCGGCACGCCGCCTGCGCTCAGCCTCCATCCTCCCGGCGCGCGGAAGTCCGGTGGCGCCGGGTAGCCCGCCGCGTGGAGGAGCCGTCCCTCCCATTGGTGGAGAGAGCGGCGGCCGAAGCCGTTGTTGGCCGCACCGTCGTTCGCCATTGCTGGTTCGTTCGAGTTCGGGAAAGATTTGGGGGAAGGCGAGCGAGGTGAATGCGGGGCAGACGCGGTAGTTCGGCAATAAATAGAGGTAGGCGCGCGTGAAACCGAGGCGACGGCATTAACTCGCTGCGTGGAAGCTACGCGGCCGGCGAATACTGACCGGTGGCAGGCTTTTACAGCGCGCGGAAGACGATGCGATTAGGACGACGATCGGTGTCTCTCGCCGACAAGTTGGGGCCACCAGACGCGCGGGAAGTTTCCTCGATGTTTCGCGCGCTTTCGTTTCGTCCGGAGTCCCCGAGCGCTCCCCGGGGGCGGGGATGGCGTGGGCTCGTCGGATGAATTTAGGCCCAAATCCGAACGAAATCGAGGAACCGGGGGCGCGACTGGGCCAAATAACGCCGTCCGGATTGGAAAAACGTCGCTCAGGAGCCTAGTCGGGGAGATGAGTGGGGATGCTCTAAGGACTCTAGGTAGTCCAAACCAATTAACATTAAGTCAGTCTGTTAGAATATTATTTCAAGGACCAACATCTACTACACTATCACAGAATAAGGCGAAGTTCAGTCTCGGACAAACACACATTTCCTCAAGTCTACATTAAATTGTGCTTAAAAGTTTGACATACTCCCTCCGTTCTAAAATAGTCTACATTGTTCTAAAATGTTCTACATTCTAGTTTTAGTCAACAACAACACGATTTGGTTTTGCTTTTTTTTATTGGAGGTTGTTATTTTCAATGTAGTTTGGTTTGGTTGTTCACATATCTAAGTAGTATTAATAAATATAATACTAATTTGTCTCATTTTTTCTAGAATGTTGACTAATTCAGAATGGAGGAGTATTTACAGAACCATGCGTACGTACATATGCACTCCTTCATTTCATTGTTGGAGAACTACATGTCTGAGTACTTGGAGAACTACATGTCTGAGTACTTGGAGAACTACATGTCTGAGTACTGGCAGTAACCTATAGCAGACCAGACCTTACACATGAACATCCAGACAGAAACACCTTAATTCAGTAACGATATCTGGTGGAGTAATCCTTGGGAGCAGTCACCAGACCACGACCCTTACGAGCTCCTCGGTAGGCAGTCTCCACGATGTCAACAAAGTCCCGCTTGTCTCTCATCGCCCAGTTGATCTTGTTGTTGTTCCCCGTCCCGAGATCGACCATGAGGCGCTTGTTGCGGAAGAAGAACATGACCGTCGACGGGTCGTACAGCTCGTACAGGGCGTTGAAGTCGGGAACCTCGGCGGTGTCGACGACGTAGATCACCGCGAAGTTCTTTATCGTCTCGGCCACCCCGGCCAGCACCTCGTCCATCACCATGCAGGCCTCGTCCCAGTCGTGGCCGAAGCGGATCACGACGAGGCGCTCCTCCTCGGCGACGATGGCCCGGTCCACCGCCCATCCGGAGCGCAGGTGCGGCAGCAGGTACGACATCGATCTTCTCCGCCTCGCCTCGCCTAGCTCGTCGCCGACGATCGATATCGCTTCTCCTCCCTCGATCGGCGCCTGATTCGTGATACCCTCAGGTCGATCGGAACACTCGTTGCCAAGTGCCGTTCTTTTCTTCGTTTTCTCAATAATATGTTCAAGTTCTAGCTACACGTCCTGTGCATATATATGCACGGGCAGCCGACCAAAGAGGCAAAGACCACCCAAACCGACTCGTACAAGACTTTCTGGCTGACACGGACTCAAGTCAAGTCGAAACGGAGCGACGGCACCATAGCCATCCGATCGATCTAATCATCGACGGACGCGGTGGAAATTTTAAAATTGCCGCTGGATCGTGTATTCAAGTCCCTTTTTTAGTCTTTTGTGTGAGCCGGTGACAGAACTCGGCAACTTTGAGGATTATTTGAAAATTTAGTATAAATATTAGAGATATCTTTAATGTAGTAGGGGGGCCATGCCCCATACCCTGGAGAAACTCTGCAACACAAACCAAAGGGCTCTTGGTGTCGTGATGCCCTAGGGGCCCCGAAATCAGTGAACCAGTCTTGGTCATACTTGTGGAAAGGTGGCGGGAATGTGCACTCTGGACCCATGTTTCGTGGACGAGAGCGGAGGTTGTACAGTATGGCGGTGTTTCAAGTGCTTAGATCAGAGGTTGGTAAAAGGTCAGCGACTCTGCATCAACCCCTGGCCTGCTGACTATATTAAAAAAAAGGCCTCAATCTTTGAATCGATTGATGAATACATCTTTTTGTTACCGAGTGCGGAGTGTACATAGTTTTTTTCGTGAAAAAACAAAAGCTTCCTTTCGATGTATTAACAGAACAAACATAGTTACAACTTACAAGGCTAAGAAAAGGTTGAAACACCCACCACTCAAACCAGTGCTACAACTAAAGGATGTTAGGCGCAAGTTACAACAGGCACCGCCAAATAAAACACGGCTTAGATGCCAACCACACAAGCACAAGGGAACCATAACCCGCTAAATCCCCCAACGGGATAGAGTGAATCAAATTCCGCAAAGGAGGACATAACTGGGTTGCTACTACTTCGGAGAGTCGACAAGGTTGCGGACTGCATGTCTCACCTCAAATCCACCAACCACCGTTGCCGCCCTAAATAAAGGACCACCCTAAAATGACACATTCCATGTCTATCGCAACATGAGCCCACAATCGTCAGCCTAAAACCATTGAGTGCCTCAATACATCCAAGATGTCGCAACACGGGATCCTCCACCGTCCGTTACCCATGCCACCCAAAGAAACCATGCTAGTACATCACCGGTGCACATAGGATGTCGGATAGATCGAAGACGAGTGTCACAGGCTCGCACTCCATCCGCGAGGCGAAACTCGAAGAACAGCGGATCCAAGAAGGTATCAACCTTAATAGTGTCACCCGTGTCGAATTCGGCTCCAAAGACCAGATATGGATTTCCACACGGAGGATTAAAACCACAAGTGTACTTGGGATCCTTGATTATGCCGTCAAGAGGAAACGCCGTGTGTGGACGTCATCGTCATCGGCATCGACAGGGTCAGGCAAAGCAATAGGCCGGACCACAACAACCACCATGCACACCAGGGTGGCAACACATCACAAACACATCCGCAAAATCCTAGCACCACCAAAAAGATATGCTAGCTCTGGAACTTGTTTATCCCCCATCTGTCAATGGATGAATGGAGGCCACCACGCGCTGCGCATCAAAATCTTTATAGAAGGACAACTTAGAAATTTTGGACCCCAAAAATTTGGGGCTATGTGCGGCCGCACAGGCCGCACTCCTGCGGGCCTGGGCTTGATGCACGGCTAACCAAGCTGGCCTCCTGAAAACCCTATGGCCTCCACACTCTTTCAAGCCGCCACGATACCTCGCGCATTTGGCAAAGCCACACCCCTCGCTTGGCACACACCCAATCCATGTCATGGTTCGCCCGATCTGGAAGATGTATACTACAATAGTTTCTGTTACTGAACTCCCAGCAGCAAAGATTGGACACGTTCAGGTGGAAGCTATGATGCAAAGCGCACGCGCTGACGCTGACGAACCACCAGCCCCAATAATTTACTGGATGCAGCACTACCAATAGCACCTCGAGGAAAGCAGATGCAAGGAATGCTACAAATGGTGAGACTGAAAAGAATCTGCAGCATTTTTCAACCTAAAGATGTCTTCGCAACAGAAAAGAAGCCAACTCACCTTCTCTTCTTTTTGGATGCAAATATGCAATCATGTAGTAGTACTGTACATGGGTGCCGGGCTCTTCTTTCCTTGGTCAGTCTGGACCATCTTCAACTATTATGATCTGACATTGTAACCATTCTAAATTGTTTGAGCTTATAAGAAATGCCGAAATGATCAGGGAAGGGGTGAATGTTTGGGGTTTGAGCTCCATCCCTATGGCTCCATGCCCCCATGCCGTGCGCGAAACGGATTTAATGAGGTGTGGGTGCGAATTACAGTAACTGCATATATGGGTGTGAATGTGCGAGTATGGCGGAGGATCGGCACTCAGCAGATCAAAGTGTTGGAAGACCGGAGCAGACTGCTGACTCATGTGGTGTTGTAGCCTTGTAGAGTGCTAGTATCACCGTGCCACAACGTTTTTTTTTTTTTTTTGAGATGACCGTGCCACAACGTTACATACACAGACACGCACACTGGGTAGCATTTTAGAGTTCAGAGCATACAAAGGGAGTTTTCCAGTTTTCCTCGGAGTTGGGTGAGCAATATTCAGAATATATCTTTCAACACTGTCCGAGTGAGGCTAATCGAGTGGTGCATGAACTAGCTAGATTTGCTTATGAAACAAAGGAGAGTTTTTTTTTATGGGATGGTGATCCACCTGGGTTCATCCACCCTTTTATTTTGCGTGATGTAACTAACTCTTCTGTCAATGAAATAAAACGCCATAGAGGCTTTCCCTTTCAAAAAAAGGGGGGGGGGGAGTTTTCCAGTTTTCCTGCTCGGAGTTGGGCCAAATTGGGTGCAAGCCTATATCGCCTGATCATTACCCAATGTGCATGTCGGGCGACGGCCCACCAGCCCGACCACGTGTTCTTTCGTCCAGTGGCACATATATGCAGCGACGTCGAAGCCAGACGCGCATATGCAGATACAGCATATGTAATTCTGTAACAGCTCCACATACAGTCCAGCCATTGATGACAGGATGTTCTTGTCTAGTACTCCGTAGATGGTTTATTCCATGATGGGGGGAAAAAAGGCTTCGTGCAGCTAAAGGGTGTTTAACCTTTTGACTATTGTCTTACAGGCAGGAGAGATTTTACACGTATATAGGAGCACTATATCACACTCTTTCTTTAGTCTTTGCGTCATCTATGTATAGGTCGGGGTATCCATCCATTCATATGATCTCTCACTTGTTCATGAACGCCACACCCTTCTGGATGCTCTCGCTCAGCTCCTTCTTCGCCTTCTCCAGGCCAGCTCTGCAAGCAAGCAGACGTTAGGCAAAGCAATTACTTGGGGAAAGAGAGCCATTTCTAAAGATTCGCAGGAAACTGCGTGTGGAAGCGACTAATTGAGTAGAGCAAAGGTACCTCTCGAAGTCATTCAGTGGCCCAAGGGGGAGGATCTCCTCCGCTCCGCCGCGGCCTAACCTCACTTTTGTTGCGAAGAACGGCAGCTCTGTCACCTATAATGCAAGACAAAAGGAAACTGACCATAAGATTCTGCGTTTGAATGCTGTGAAGAACTATTGAGTATTTGTGTAGCTAATGATACCTCAGATGCAACATATGAACATTCCACAATGCCAGCATCACCACGCATTCCACGCAAGCATGCGTCCGCGAATTTTGCAGCAGCAAAAGCCTGAGGTGTTTCTTTCAATGTTAGTGTTGAGTATTTGATTGAGGTGCGAATCATGCAAAGTAGGCAGCATAACCTACCATTGACAAAGTTGCAGAGCCTGCTCCAGCCTTTGCCTGAGTCACGAGTGAAAAGAAGATATGAGCTCAAATGGGAAAAGAAAGAAAAAAAAATCCGGAACTGTCAGAGTCTCACGTATAGAGGACTACAAGGATATGAAACTAATTCTACTGATAATACATGATTAGTTGATTATGTGCTACAGAAATTTTCATTGTGCTTAAAGGGCATGTCTTTCATTTCATATTTATCCACACACAGTCTGATGTCATCTGTCTTAACTTTTTTCCCTGAGAATTCCTGGCAACCTGGCTTACTAACTTAGAAACTTTCAGAACCTATTGAAAACTTGAATGAACATTATTATTTCCTGATTAATTCACTGCCCCAGTTCCAAAAAAAAAAAATCGCCACATCAAAGGGATGGAAATACAGCTAATACCCAAAGCACAACCACGGCTGGTCACTGCCGGTCTTTAAGCAACGCTAGTTCAGAAAGACAACCATGGCTGGTCACTGCCAGTCTTTAAGAATCTGTAGTTCAGCAAACATATTGAGATGCGATTCTGGACTTTGTGCATGCCTACTTCGACAAGTGTTAGGTTTGAAACAATCCATCTGTAGGAGTGGAACTTGACCAAGATGTTGCTTTTAAATGTATACATGCATGGTACTATTTAGCAGTACGATTGGTTGGCCAAATTTCTTAGGCCTTTTGTTTTGTCCTGCCTTTTTCAATGATGAACTGAAAAGCAAAGGCTTTTTGAATTTTCTCAACAAAAAAAAATCTTTCATTTGGGCTGCAATCTGAGCTGGAGAACCCTGCTTGTGTACTTATCCACTGTTTTGGGCTTTCGATTAAATGCCCTGCGGAGTGCCTTTCCTTTAAAACAAGTGCAAGGTACCATTGAAGAATGGGTTCGCACCAAAATATTTAAGGACAAAACAACATCATTACCGAAGGATTTGTGAATTAGATGCGCTTTCGATTTGTCTAGTATCTGACATATATCAGTCACAAATGCATAGCCAGAATATGAAAATATATCAAATGAAGCTTCGCCGATAAGGAAAGGAAAAAAACAGCATTGAATGTTAGCTTTAGTCTACTAACTGTAAACAGTATCATACCTCAACAACTTCGGTACCGCCATTCTGTATGCGGTTAGTCAAATAGCTGATTTCATCTGGAGTGAATGAGCACGGGGGGCTGACCTGCGGAGCGATTGGTTACAAGTTAGCAATTTCTACTCACTGAAGCTAGAGAATTTTTCCTAATGGTCAATATTAAAATTTTCAGTGTGACGGCATCAGCATATGATACCTGGGACAGGAGGGGCAATATAGTGATCCCCGCATGCCCGCCAACAACCGGAACACTGACTTCTCTAGGATCAACTCCAAGCACTTCAGCCTGCAAAAAGCAGCAAAGACGAAAAGTGAATCACCAAGAGTCATCAAAGATGAGAAGTTACACAATCCTATAGTATGCAAGTATGTAAAAGCTGTTTCAGGAACACACTGAAGATAAAATTTCCTTAGGGTACATACCACAAAGGTGTTAGCCCTCGCTACATCAAGAGTTGTCACTCCAAGGAGACGTTTGGGACAGTAAGTTCCAGCCCTCTTGAAAACTTCCGCCGCAATGGGGACGGTTGAGTTCACAGGGTTGCTGATCAAATTCACAATTGCATTAGGACAGCTCTTGGCAACGCCCTCACAGATTGATCGGACAATCCCAGCATTTTTGTTGAACAAATCATCCCTTGTCATTCCTGGTTTTCTTGGGAGGCCAGCAGGGATGATGACAAGATCCATTCCTGTAAGCGCTGCCTCAAGCTGTTGCTGCCCAATGAAGCCACGCACCTGAAAGGAATGTTTTTCACAGTTAATTGTTGCAGCAAAATCGGGAGGCGGAGCCAGGACAAATCACTAATCTATTTATTCGAGCCATCTGAGATTACTGGCTGCAAATATTCGCTGCACCTTCACATAAAAACTTGAGAGATAATAACTTTACGTTATCTTTTTTCCCTTCAACTTGCAGCAAATTTATATTTCCTTAAAACGCTTCCTGTTGTATCTTTCAGAGTCTCAACAGTCAATAAGAAAATAATTTCTCATTTTCCATATAAGAACTGAATAAAAAGGCAAGACGATGTCAAGGTTTCAAAGACATTTTTGGAACTTCAAGTGAAGTATAGTATGTAAAAAAAGGTGTTCTCTCAAAAGTAAGAGGTTCCTTTTTAACATAAGACGAGCTGTTATCAAGGCTTCAGATATTTCAGGAACTCCAGACATCTCAAATTTCTGGTGCACCATGAACATCAGATGATTAGGAAAGGCCATTATTTAACAGTTCCAGGCTACTGAACCTGCAATCATGCCCGCAATCGGTCACAGTTTAGGTAGGGAGCGTGTGAAACGGTTAAGAATAAGAATCCCCCATCAGAATCAGATGTCATCGCAAGTGGCTGTAACAACATCAGAACACACCACCTAGAATTAGAAAGCTAACAAGGCAAGCCACCAACCAAATCAAATTCCTGCTCACTACGGTATCCTGATTCCTGAGTTCCTGACATCAGTAGCTCATAATATCTGTCGTCGCTGGTGCATCACGATCGATGACAGTAGGCAGCAGGTAGGTTAGTCTTACTTACCACGGCGCTGGTGTCCATGTGGCTGACGTCGGCGGTGACCCCGGGCGTGTTGACGACGTCGTAGAGGTGGAGCACGGAGACGAGCGGGTTCATCTTCATGAGCAGGGACAGCGACTGGCCGATCCCGCCCGCCGCGCCCACCACCGCCACCTTGAACCCCGGCGCGCCGCCCTTGGCGCGGCACGGCACGGGCCGCAGACCGGACGCTGCTCCCTCCTCCATCTGCAGGCACAGGATCGGTCACATCTCACGCGGTCAGGATTGATTGAGGGAGGGAGCAGGCGGCAGGCGCACCTGGGGGCGTGAGGGGTTGAGGTGCGCGGCGACGCGGGCGATGCGGTGCGACGGGGAGCTGGCGTCGGGGTGCATGGCGGCGGAGCTCGGCGACGGAGACGAAGCGAGGATCTGGGTAGCGGGGGTTTATGGGTGAGGGAATGGTGTGTGGGGGGGAGTTGAGTGGGGATTTTGGAGGGTTGCGGGGCGCGTTATCCGGTGGGCTGTGGCGCGGAGGAGGCGGAGGAATCGGGAGGCGGTGGTGGCGCGCCCGTCCCGGGGAAGCTCATCTCTTTTCTCCGCCACTGCTACTTGCTAACGCTGCCGCCGTCGCCATCACCGGCCGCCGTGGTGGATCGGCTCGAGGCGCGGCACGGTGAGATTTTGGCGGATGCGCCGTGTGGTCGTATCACAGAGTGGCTGTGTGTGGCCAATTGACCAGGCCTTCATACGCTGGCGCCGCACCGCGCCCTCCTCCTGCACGAATTCCCACCAGCGTCGTGCTACTCCGCCCCCAATCTCTTCGCTATGGCTAACCCTAGCTTCGCGGCTCGGGCTCGCCGACGGGGCTCCAACATCCGCCACTCGCCTGCGCCACCTTGCCATATACGCCTCCACCATTCCTACCAACACGCCTCCTAGGCACGCCCCGATATTCGATCGGCCTGCTGGCGTTGCTCCCTGCATCGGCTTGGGCTAAAGGCGTTGCTCCCCGCACCAGCGCATCCTGCTGCACCCTCGACGCCCCTGATCTCCTCTCCGTAGACCTTGCCCTATGGTACTCTTACTTCACCACGAAGCCCTCTCCTTCAACCTTGAGCCCCAGATCAACCATATTGCTTCGGCCTCCCCTGGTTGTTGTCTGTGCTGCCTCGGATGTGCAGTGGTGTGGTGTTGCTGTTGGCCTGGGCTAGCGGTGGCCTTCCGCCTGGGGACTTCCGCGACGACACCTTCGTCACCGACAACATCCATTTGGGCTGGCACATCAAGGGCCTCTGCACCGGCCAGAAGACTTTCTGCCATATATGCAAAGAGTAAGTTGGTTGTTCATTTGCAATTTAGCTGGGCGTGCACCAGGTGCTCGTTGAATTGTTTTCAGGGTCATGATAGTCTGGATTTACCTACAAAAATTGCACACTTGGTTTAGATGATTTGGTGATCTTTCATACCTTTTTTGTTCTTATGTTATGGCCATCTTGAGATGCTTAAACTAGGAAGTCAGGATGCAGGTGCACTTGTCCGCGGCATCTGCATCCGCCACTACATGTTTAGCGGTGTCTGTGCCTGTGAGATAGTCTGTCCGCGGAGACCCGGCGGTCATACAGCTAGCTTGTACAGACATGCATATCTAGATTAAGCATTAGAAGTCATTGCACAAAGAAGCACCACCGTGCGAGAGCCTAACCACCTCAAGCACACCACAATGAGGCTTCAAACTAGGAGCACACAAAGGCACAAAGCCGCCGACGTCGCTTCTCATAGAGGGAAATGTGGCCAGGCGCTGCCGACGGCCCGGCGCTACTCATGGGAAGGACAAGACAAAGCCACCGTTGTCGCGCTGGTCGGCGAAGCGCTGGCCAGTGTTTTGGTGGTGCGAGGCTGCGAATCGTTGTATTGCCAGTCTGCGAGGAGCTTCTCTCGTTAGTGTACTAAACAGCCCTAGCAGGATAGGGAGGACGTGTCCGCTATGTCTGTTTATTTTCTATTGTCTGTCCGCTCTGTTGTTTAGGAGTTTAGAGCGGCGTAGACTTATCTCCTCGCGGACGTCCGCGTCCAGCTGCATCCATACTAGGAAGATGCATAACCATGATATTTTTGATGCAGAGAAATAAATGTGCCTAATGC
This sequence comes from Lolium rigidum, assembly GCF_022539505.1. Classification (NCBI taxonomy): domain Eukaryota; kingdom Viridiplantae; phylum Streptophyta; class Magnoliopsida; order Poales; family Poaceae; genus Lolium; species Lolium rigidum. Next base: position 383,060,361 of record NC_061510.1, read on the forward strand.
TTATATGATGGAGCGACCCCAACCTCATACCCTCAAGTAAGTTTTTTACTGGTCATTTTTATCAAATTTTGTTTTGCTGCCGTATCCATGTTATCTTTCACTTCGGTAGAGTTGCTAGTCACTTCTGTTAAGTTGATTACCCCTGGTAATTAAGTTGATCATAACCTCAAGTAAGTTGTTTACTGCTCATTTTTATCAAGCGTCGAGCTTCGCAAATCCCCCACCCAGTTGTCCTTTGTTTCACTTTTTGTTTATATGTACGTTTGTTTCATTTTCGTTTTCAACATGGAATTTCTTGTTCGTATGCTGGAGAAGACAGCCTGACAGTGAATGTCAGCATTGGGATGTCAGCCATTTTTCTCTAGATGCATTGCTATGCAGTCGAGCATAGTTTCAGTTGGAATACTAGGTGTTTTGTTGGCAGTAGATAGTGCGGCACCTAGGGATATGGTCTCATGGAACGTGCAGAAGTTTTTTGTTTGCACCCAAGGCAATGCTCTTACAGAGTGCGCGTAGTTTGGAATGATCGACGCCTGCCGGTAGGTTGGTGCGACGCACGTAACGCGGGCAGCACTTTAACTTAGTTTAGTTGGCTACTTAATCAAACTTATTTTATTATTATTTCCTACTTAAGTTTATTTTCCAACATTTACATTAAGGTGCAGTGTGTTCAATATAGCTAAGTTTGGTACTGGAATCTACCATAGTTGTATTTGTAGTAAGTTGTATTATAATTTCCATTTAGTTGTTTGACCAACATGCCTAAGTTGGTTACTGAATTCATATTAGTTACTTTTCTTTCATCATGCCTTAGTTGTCTTTAACTGCTAGTTAAGCTATGTTTTTTTAGCACCATCGTTAAGTTTTGCATTCTCATTCCATGAAGTTGGTTTCTAAACATGGTTAAGTTGGTTATTGAAACTAACATAGTTGCTACTCTGTCAGCGTGCCTTAGCTTTCTTTTATCCGTTAGTTAAGCTATTTCTGCAGCACCATCATTAAGTTTGGCATCTTGGTTTACACTAAGTTGCAGTGTTCAATATAGCTAAGTTGGGTACTGGAATCCACCATAGTTGTATTTCCAGTAAATTGTATAATGATTTCCATTTAGTTGTTTGACCAGCATGGCTAAGTAAGTTTCTGTTTTTGTTCAGTATGCTTAAGTTGTGCACAGAAACTAACCAAGTTGTATTTTTGTCAGTATGATTTTAGTTCGTGTTTTTATCTTCTAAGTTGTATACTCATCCCTCATAGTTGTTTTGTTGAACTTTCTTAAGTTGTTGCCGAAATAAACTAAGTTGCTTTTTGTATGCTATTAGTTAAGTTCTTTCTATCAGCTGGGCTAACATGTGTTCAAACATCTTAAATCTGAGTTACAAGCCTATGTCCTGATGGAGTACATGCTTTTTGGTTATACAAGCAATGCCTTCACGATTTGAATAATGATTTTTTATTAGGAAAGGTTGTTTACATTATATAGGCTTTTAAGCATATCTCTTATTAAGTTTTTGTGTGTACATATTTGAACTAGGATTTCTACTATCTCACAAGGTGACCATCATTAGCCAATTGCTTTTCATTTGTATGACAAGGCGATCAGCAAAATGACATGTCTTCTCTTTGGTATATGTTTTGCAGGCAACAACAATCAACATTGGACATCCAGTCGTCGTTACTAACCCCACTGTAGCTGCACCCTGGACTAACGGCTGTAGCTATTGTAGTCACACTTGGGGTTTCTATATGCAACTGAGTTTGTTTCCAAAAAGTTTCTCTTTGTTGCATGAACTTGGGTTTCATGTTTATCGAAGTTGATGCAGGTTTGCTATATGTTGTATGGACACGAGGACTTCTGAATCTAACTTAGTTGCTATAAGGATTGTTCTTGTTTATATCTAAGTTGTTTCAATTTTGTTCTTTGTTGCATATAACTGGGATCTATGAATCCAACTAAGTTCCTGCCGGGGTGGTTGCTATTGCATCGTACACCTGGAAATTCTGATATGGTTCCAGTCCTTGTGAGGTGATCCAGCATGCTTGTATTTTTTTTCTTGTGTTTTACATGTTCTAGGAATGGAGCCTGGTTGGCCCTCGCGAGCTAGAGCTGGTGATCCAGCACGCTGATATTTTTTCCTTGCGTTTTACATATTTAAGGATGAAGTCTGGTTGGCAGCCGGTCCAACCGCGGGGAATTAGCGCAGGTGCCCCGGCCTGGGACACGCATATACCATGCGTCCTGAATTCTTTTTTTTGGGCTGAGTGCTAGATTGGCCAAAACAGCACCCGGGTGCTCGGTCAAACAAATGGGCATCCGGATGCTACCTAGCCGCTCCCTTCTTTTTTTGAGAAATTTACCGCGCATCCATTAGAACATCTCCAACTGATGATATTAAAACGTTGCTAGTCTTTGACATCAGTTAGGCTAGTCATAGTGGGAAGTAACTTAGACTAGTAACATAACATATGTTACTAGTCTAAGTTACTACCTCCATAGTGGGTAGTAACTTATATGTGGTGTCATGCATTGTGTTATTTACTATGGGGTAGACTCAACTTATCTTGGACTGTGTGATGTTATGGTAACATAGTTAGTTACCACATCACTCTCTTTCTTCATTCATTGGCATGTCATGTCACGAAAATACCTTGGGTTGTGTGATGTTACTAGCTATGTTACTCCCACTATGAGCAGTCTTAGGACTTTTGTTTAACTAGTACAGATGCTCGTGCGTTGCCACGGACGTTCAAAATTTTATTTCTCAGTATACGTAGTATAATTCATGACTCACTACGAGAACTCAAAACAAATTAGAGATATCATGTAATACGAAATGATAACACCGAACACAATAATAAGATAACATTATTGCGCATTTGCATGGTTCCAAGTTCTAGACCTTTTTGTTACTCTTCCGCGGTAAGTCCCACAACTGTACTCTAGGCCATCATAACTGTCAACTCAACAACCTCTTCTTTTGAATGTATTATTGTCTCACAAAATATAGGTGCTGCAAACACAGATATAACTGAAAGAATACTTCTCTGATTAGTCCAAACAATACTTTCATATTTATAAATATCTGAAGACAACCCTAGATTGTAGCCTTCTATGTCAAACATATAAAAGGAGCTTAGAAAATCTTCAATAATGGCTGGGGTAAAAAAAACACCGTCCAGCGGTGGCGCAGATACTAATTTTTCAGTAACAGGTAGTTTAATGTCCGTGTGTTGCCACAATCCCTCAATTTCTTTGTGCTACAAAAGAGATATCAGCATAGTATTTCAAAAACAATTAAATTCTACTTTTTAAAAAGTATTATTTGATAATAAGGTATAATTCAGTATCATATGCATAGAAAGTAACGACACATCTAGTTATTTCATTCTCAAGTTCAGTGCTGCTAGTATAATTCAATAAATATACCGCTAAAAATAATGGTTGTCTAAGTTATGTGGGAAAATGAGGAAATGATTGAAATGGTCCCTTTTCAGTGGAAAATATAAATAAACTATAAGCTAGTATCTGGGTGAAGTTATATTTTATCTAAAAAAATGCTAGTCCTCTTCGTGAACTAAAAGGTAGTGTCGTATTGGCAGGATAATTTTTCTAGCATGGTCATAAAATGGTCATGCCCATTTCTAGAACTAAATTCAAATTAATGGACATGATATTTTTTGCAAGGTGAAACTAATCACACGGATGTAAAGTTTTAATGGTAAAAAAACAAAGCATTTATTCATTAGGTATGTAAAGCTGGTCGATGCCGCCTATAAAAAAAATAATATTGTAACAACCACAAGTATATTATAGTACCTAGGTGGTGGAATTTGTATGTACATTCTACGAAAATTTAGTGAAGGTATAATAACATTGTACAATCTCAGGAGGTGCAAGTATTTGATTGAAACTTGAATTTATTGCATCAAAACTCATATTTACAGCACAAGTTACTATCACACGGTCTCATTATGTACAAACTCAAGAGTAGTAGCTAACTTGTAAATTATCTCGAGTAATATGTGGAGAAAACCTCACTTCAACTCTATCCCCATACTTGAGCTTGGCCTGGGGTAACATAAGTTCTTTATTGACTAAAACCATCTTCCATCCATGCCCATTCGTAAACCAGCGCAATCGGCCATGCTCCCATACGGTCAGTAGACAATGTTCAGCACAAAAATTGATACAAACATATAAAGAGAAGACGAAAGTGAAGCACCATAATAGCATGGTTCTAAGGGTTGCAGCTACTCCACAAGTGTCTTTTCATTGAACATCATCTCATGAAACTGAAAGTAGGTGGAACATAATGGAACATTACAATAAATATGTGTTTGCACAGTATATATCCACATAGTATCATCTTGCGCCAATTCAAAGTTCAACAAAGAGATATCATAATTGGTACGACTTGGCGCGAAAAAGGAAATAGAAATATGAAGTTAGAAAAAACGTATCCCCGTTAAGGAGCTTAGATAAGACCATTGAACTGCCAAAGAGAAAATTCAACCTTTCCATATAATAGAAGGGTGCAAACAAAGACTTTGCTCTACCCTACGATATATATAAGCAACAAAATACCAGATCAAGATTAAAACAAAGGTCATGATGAGAACCATTATAGTGCACCATCCAAAAAAACGTAGTGATGTTTTGTCTATGGAGGTTCAGACTAATAGGACCGATCAGACAATCCAAGGCATGACCAAATAGCAAACCAGATTAGGAGTATACCCAGCATGAAGAGCACCTCGGGTAAGGAACACTAAAATAGCAAGTAGGTCAAGCAACAGACAACATAACTGCTATAGGACCTCACACGACATTAGAACCTCACACACAACCTCTTCTTATATGTATGGTAGAATGAGGGTATGAGCATCTCCACGTAAAACTGTTAGAAATAAAATGTTACAATATCATGATGAATTGTGTAGCTATTGCTATGATATCATGTAGATATTATGACAACATGTGCGCACCATGGCAAATTATTGTCAAAACACGAAATTAATTATCCAACTGTGTTTGGTGTTTGTGTAATCCGTACAGGATATCAAGTTCAATAATACAAAAATGGCATATCATATGTTATTATTTTGCTTTACCACTTAATTAGTGTGTTCTTTATACTGGGAAAACTAAGATACATCAGATTGCCCGAAAAATTGCAAAGTCTTGTCACTGAGAAACAATGAATCTCTATAAGCTGTAGTAGTGTTTAAGAGCATCAGAGTGAGACTGCCAAGAACATAATCTCTTATTTACGAAAAAACCTCGAAGAAACATGAATGCCCTTGAGCCGAGGATCTAAAAAATGATTTTTTTTCTTATATATATCGTAGGCCAATTCCACCTCTGCAGTTGCCATATGAAACATTATGAAACAAATTGAAAAATGAAGCATCATGAGTAGAAAAGGTACAATATTCAAGTGTCAAACAAATTAAGCCATGATCTAAAGCGTGACAGATTTAGATTCACGAAACAATGCAGTACATGACATTTAAGTGTAACAAACATCTTCCAGGACCTACGTGTAAGCTGGAAAAAGTTAAAAAGAGAAACAAAAAATGGAAACACTAAGGAGAAAATTACTAAACACAAAAGGAAAAGGAGAAAATTACTAAACACAAAAGGAGAAGGAGAAAAGTTTATCTTCAGACCCAAAAAATTAGTCATGTGTCAATAATCATGGTGCAACATTACAGTGTAGTTGCTTCTGGTACTTATTAGTCTCTAAAGAAGGTACATGTTCTCAATAATCAATTTGACAATATGAGTAAATCTCAATCATCTTAGTCAAGCATAGAGAAGTAATTCAATGTATACCTGTGACAATATGAGTATATATTCTTCTTTGACATGTGTTCCAAAATATTCTTCTCTGAAATCGAAGAGTTTTCTGCAATAAATTGTAGGCCCTTAGGATGCTTGAACAAAATACAATTAGAGCTGCAACACTCATATCGACGGAATTAGAACATGATGAATAGACAAATTAGAACCACATATACATCTATCATTGCCTAAATAGTGGGAATATCACAACAGTAGGTTTGTCCCAGCCTTTTGGGAATACCTAAATGAAGTGATGTACTTCCTCCAATAGAAAAGTTGAGGTTCAAGTAGGCCTAAAGTTATGTACCTACACAAAATAAATCAGCTCAGTTCCATGTTTTTCTAATACCTCTTTCACATGCCTGGTTAGCAGGGAACCATCGCCAGAGGAACCTGTGTCATGCCTCGCCACCGCGGCCAGAGGCAGCAGGGAGGGGAAGACCTACTCCCCAGCTCGTTACCGTAGCTCCTCCGGTGACAAAAACCCGTCATAAGTATCGCCCATGCTCGCGCGTGCTTCTTCTTCTCTCTGGAGAATAAGAAGGTACATGGATTCAGACTTCCCTATATTTCAGAAACTTGATCATTATTGCAGAAACGTTGCAATTTCTCTGAAAATAAATTGTCAAGTGAACAAGCTACAGGAATTTTGATCATCATTTGTGTTCAACATTTGTCTAGGATTACTGACATAGGTATCCCCAATGGGCCTGCCAAAGATGGTACCCGGGGTTTACTGAAGGCCCACGAGTTGAAGTATATGAAGTTCGGAAGCCCAGTTAGTATTAAGGAAAGTTAGAGTTGTATTAGGAAATATAGACTTGTAACTTTGCGGGTTGAACTCAGAGAGTCTCCCGGAATCTGTAATCTTGTGTAATACGGTACCCTCGGCTCCGTCTCCTATATAAGGGGGAGTCGAGGGACAAAGAGAGGATCGAATCCATTGTGAACAGAACCCTAGTTTTTAATCGTCGAGTACTTTTCGGCTGAAACCTTCGAGATCTACTTGCCCTCTACTTCCAACTAAACCCTAGTCTACAATACGTAGGCATTGACTAATTAATCCCTTGTCAATTGGCGTCGTCTGTGGGAATTAGAGGTGACAAGGAGCTGATCTCGATGGCACGTTCAGGATCGTCGACTTCGTCGGTAGCAAGCAACGCGATGGATAGAGGTAAACGGATCGAAACTGATCTAGTTGATTTTGTTCCTCACCCACCCTCCCGTTTGGCTGCATATGCGCATCTGGAGGAGCCCATGGAGATGATGTTCGGAAAGTTCCACTTTCGTGTCGAGAAGGAAGGATCGTATCGTCTCGAAATTCCGATCTCATCGGGATTATCAGTGGTTGATCCCGATTTTTCGGATTCAACGTCATCAATCGAGCCAGGCGACGAGGTGATTTCGCCGCCACGCTTCATCAACACTATGGCTAGCGAAAAACTTGCCAAGATCTTTGGCGGCATATCCTTCGAGTCGTCTGCGGACTCTGATATAAGAAGCGACTCAGATAGCGTCGACAGTTTCAACTTCATCGACAGATCCATTGTTGTTGGGAAGGTCTTCACCGATCTAAACGATGGTGTCACCAATCCCGAAAAATATCAAAATCTGAAATACCATCAAATATATGCAATTGGAGATACAAGCCGAGCAGAGCCGGAGACATCAGAGGCTTTCGACGATGTGGGAAACCCATATGTCGATCCTGCTGATCTTAGGCGAGGTTTAGGCACTAAATATGTCGGGCCTACACCGCGTTTAAGGGTTCAACTTCCACAAGCAGCGTGGGATAGAGCCGCAAGAGCTATGGATGGTACAGAACCAATGACTACAACTGCTACGGCGGAAGAATTGCAAGCATACCAATACAGACTCGCCCGCGTTGGAAGAGAATTAGAAAAACAGACAGCTGACCTGAATAGAAGAAGGGAGGCGGCTTCCGCATCAAGCAGGCGAAGGGCGGAGTTAAGCCGACAATCTGGAACTTCGGGAGATAGCCACAGAGAAGCTCGAAACAGAGCAAGATCTCGGCTGTAAAACATACCTGAGGCTGACAGAGAAAATTTAGTTCAAAACCTGGACATGTCTTTTATGTCAATAGACACGAGGGGGAATATTATTCCTAAAACACCAGAAGTTGGGTACATGGCGACGCAAGCTTTCATCCTTGCATCCAGGCCACCTCCTGGAGATTCAAGAGAAGCATTGTATAACATGGCCATGGCAGGAGTTGGAGCCATGGGAACAGCATTCGTAACTACACCTCCCGAAGGATCTGCAAGGCAAAATAGTCCGTGACCTACTGTAGCAGTTTAAGATCTCCCGAGAGCGAGTGGGGCAATAGATGCAGCGACTCAGGCAAGGGTGGATAGAGCGCGACAGGACAAAAGGGAACGTCGGCATTCACCAGAAGTCGATGAAGAAGATATGTGTGGACTTCCGTGCTTTACGAGACAAGTCCGAAAAACACGAGTCCCGTCAGGATTTAAGCTACCCTATAATTTCAAAAAATTCGATGGTTTACAAGATCCTGAGGATTGGCTAGTTGATTATCTCGAGACGATGAAGCTGATAGGTGGAACCAGAGCAACAGCCATGCAGAGCATCCAAGTACACTTGAGTGGAGCCGCACGATCATGGATAAAGAAGTTGCCTCCGGGGTCCATCGACAGTTGGGACAGTTTCAAGGACATCTTTGTGAAGAATTTCCGATCCACATGCAAAAAACCCGCATCAGTAGAAGAGTTGAGGGCTTGCAGGCAGAAGTATGATGAATCAATGAGAAAATACATCCAGAGGTGGAATATTATCAAAAATTCGGTGACGTGGGCATTACCCTTCGGGTAACCGACATTGCCCTATCATGTACAGTCTAGTTGGATGCCCATGAAGGCACTTGAAGGCAAAGCGGGCCACTTGGATGGCGCACCAGAAGGTTCCTTGGCGGGCAAGACAAGGAAGGAGCCGAACAAGGAAAGTTTGGATTTAGATCTACTGTAAATTTAGTCGTACTCGGTTAGACCTCTTGAGACCTGGCCCCCTATATAAAGGCCAGGAGAGGGGCTACCGAGGGACACAATCAATCTTAGCAATCATAGCCACCAGAAGTCTAGAGCTAGGTCGCCGCAGACACTTAGCCTCTCGACGAGATCTCAGCCGAACCTTTCGGCACCCCATTGTAACCCATTATTATCATAATCAGGATCAGACAGGCAGGACGTAAGGGTTTTACCTCATCGAGGGCCCCGAACCTGGGTAAATCGCTCTCCTCGCTTGTCTGTGAACCGATGTCTCGTATCAGCTTACAGGATTCCATCAACCCTAAGCCCCAATCGGAGGGCATTGCCGGGGAGTACCCTCGACAATTGGCGCCGTCTGTGGGAAACCTGTCGGCACAAGATCGGTCATCGGCAGATCGAGTCATGTCATCAGCAGCTTCATCGACACCATCATCGCCAATTCTGGGAAGCCTGATTTGATTCGGCTCCTATGAATTCACCCCGCACAGCGACTCGTCTCGCTCGACCTTTTCTGATCTACAAGGGAACATGGAGATGACCTTCGGCAGCGTCCACTACAACGTCAACTCGGAAGGAGTCCTTCGACTGCTGGAACCGCTCGCCTCCAGATCGATAGGTCCAAGCATGTCGTCATCAATCGACCTTTCGGCTGGTCTGACGAACTCAACGAACTCACCCGCGCCATCGACTCCTCGTTCGACGTCTCCCATGTCGGTTGGATCTGACAATTCCACATCTTCGGAGGTGACCTCGTACTACTGCTTGAACTGCGATACCAGGCACGGGTTAGGATCAAGCGACACGCCGTTCATCTGCAATGCCCAGTACTCCTCGGGAGAGGACAGTGTCGATAGCATCGTCCAAGGCACCACCCGAAGAACGGCACACCACCAGGTTTATGTCGCCAACAACACGGGAAACGCAAGGAACAGGGAAGACGAATATCACACCCCCCGCTCCAGCAGACGAGCAAGTTTTGCAAACAGTGCCAGTAACAATAACAGCGATTACACCATCGCAGAGGAGGAGTGGGCAGCAGCCAAGGCAGCCGTACTTAACAACACACCGCTCCCCGCAGGAACCTCGGTTGGAACCCTCAACGCTTATCGCTCTATATTGGAGAAAAACCGGGAGCGCCTGTCAAAAGAACAAGCCACCCTCGAGAGACGCCTATCTGCTGCAGACCAATCTAGTGAACGACGGAGAGGCTCGCGAGGAAGCGCCTCTCGAAGCACTCAAGGGGCAGGCAAGCACCGATCAAGGTTATCCAGACTCTCGAAGGATGACGCCAGAGAAATAACGTCGAATTTGACCAAGTCTTTTATGACCACGGACACCGCAGGCATGCCACGGCCAAAAACCGTCGCAGGAGCAACCGCCAATCTCGCAGCATACGTCATCAATCAGCGCCCTGAAGGTTCTATGGCCCAAGCTCACCGAGGTGCCCTAGAAAGTCTCGCAATATTGGGAGACAACCTGGTCCCGCGGAAGAAAAAGACCACGTTACAGGCCAGTGATATGTCTCAAACGTATCTATAATTTCTTATGTTCCATGCTACTTTTATGATGATACTCACATGTTTTATACACATTTTATGTCATTATTATGCATTTTCCGGCACTAACCTATTGACGAGATGCCGAAGAGCCAGTTGTTGTTTTCTGCTGTTTTTGGTTTCAGAAATCCTACAAAGGAAATATTCTCGGAATTGGACGAAATCAACGCCCAGTGTCTTATTTTTCCACGAAGCTTCCAGAAGACTGAGGGAGAAACGAAGTGGGGCCACGGGGCACCGCCACACTAGGGCCGCGTGGCCTAAGGGGGGCCTGCGCCGCCCTACTGTGTGGGGCCCCTGTCATCCCTCCGACTCCGCCCTTCCGCCTACTTAAAGCCTTCGTCGCGAATACCCCTGTACCGAGAGCCACGATACGGAAAACCTTCCAGAGACGCCGCCGCCGCCAATCCCATCTCGGGGGATTCAGGAGATCGCCTCTGGTACCCTGCCGGAGAGGGGAATCATCTCCCGGAGGGCTCTTCATCGCCATGATCGCCTTCGGATCGATGTGTGAGTAGTTCACCCCTGGACTATGGATCCATAGCAGTAGCTAGATGGTTGTCTTCTCCTCATTGTGCTATCATGTTAGATTTTGTGAGCTGCCTATCATGATCAAGATCATCTATTTGTAATGCTACATGTTGTGTTTGTTGGGATCCGATGAATATTGAATACTATGTCAAGTTGATTATCAATCTATCATATATGTTGTTTATGTTCTTGCATGCTCTCCGTTGCTAGTAGAGGCTCTGGCCAAGTTGATACTTGTGACTCCAAGGGGGAGTATTTATGCTCGATAGTGGGTTCATGCCTCCATTGAATCTGGGACAGTGACAGAAAGTTCTAAGGTTGTGGATGTGTTGTTGCCACTAGGGATAAAACATCAATGCTTTGTCTAAGGATATTTGTGTTGATTACATTACGCACCATACTTAATGCAATTGTGAAAGATCGAGATGTCGCCTAGAGGGGGGGTGAATAGGCAATTACAAACTCTTGCGGATTTGTCTTGTAAGAATGCGGAATTAAACTATCGTTTAGTTTACAAGCACAAACCCTAAATATGCTAAGCTCAACTAAGTGTAACAATAGCAACTAGAGCTAAGCAAGATAGGCACAAGATATATGTAGCACAAGTGATAGCAAGATGATTTTTAGATGATTTTAGAGAGGGAGTCTCCCACCGTCAAGAAACGGTAAAGACGTCCAAACTTGAAAACGCAATAGAAGATGCATGCGGATTCCGTTTTCGATGAACTTGGGCTTGTTGTAAAGCTAGCAACAAGCTCAAGAACCTCACACAGAGAAACACCAAGAAGCAATAAGGATATGCAAATTATGCAAAGGATTGAGATCCCTAAGACGATGTGATCAAGTTACTCAACCGAAAGCCCCTCTTAATAGTGCGGCTATCTATCCTATAATCCGGTCTCCCAACATCCACCTTGAGACCGGTAAAAGGAAAACCTAGCAAGGCCATACCTTTGCCTTGCGCATCCCGCTTGATCTTGATGATAACTCTACAAGCTTCACTCAAGCCGGAATGCCTCACTTGACCAATGTTGCTTCGTGAAGACTCACAAATGCTCCCCCATACACTATGATGGGAAAGCTCCATTGATGCACATCTTCACATGTTCATTATCACCAAATGGACGGCAAGCTTCAAGCATGTGATTCACTCAAGATGCTCATCTTGAACTTGCCCAACTCAACCTTGTATCTTCTCATACTCACATAAGATAGAGCATGGCTAATATTGAGTTCCACATAAGAACTCCATCTTCGTTTCTTCTTATTGATCATATCACATATATATCTTCATACCGATGATCTTGATGCCAATACACAAGGTATACCTTTATCTTCATGGCATCCATACTTGAATCCAACACATGGAGAACAAGTAGTACCTATGGAATATTCCTTCATATAAACTCAATGAAAACATTAGTCCATAGGGGTTGTCATTAATTACCAAAACCACACATAGGGGCAATATACCCTTACAAATTGTCTGTTGTTTGCAACTTAATACTGGAAGGGGTTCGGATGATAACCTGAAGGTGGACTTTTTGGGCATAGATGCATGCTGGATAGCGGTCTATGTACTTTGTCGTAATGCCCTGATTAAATCTCATAGTACTCATCATGATATATGTATGTGCATTGTTATGCCTTCTTTATTTGTCAATTGCCCAACTGTAATTTGTGAAGGAGATATGCCCTAGAGGCAATAATAAAGTGGTTATTATTTATATCTCTATGTTTATGATAAATGTTTATATATCATGCTATAATTGTATTAACCGAAACATTAGTACATGTGTGATATGTAGACAACAAGGAGTCCCTAGTATGCCTCTTAAACTAGCTTGTTGATTAATGGATGATTAGTTTCATAATCATGAACATTGGATGTTATTAATAACAAGGTTATATCATTATATGAATGATGTAATGGACACACCCAATTAAGCGTAGCATAAGATCTCATCATTAAGTTATT
>NC_061510.1:383073390-383111938 GCF_022539505.1 Lolium rigidum
AGCTATAAGCTTTTGCTGGCTAAAATTGCTAAGGTTGATCGTGTCCCTCGGCAGCCCCTCTCCTAGCCTTTATATAGGAGGCCAGGTCTCAAGAGGTCTCACCGTGTACGACTAGGTTTACAGTAATTTTAGATCCGATCTTTCCTTGTTCGATCGCTTCCTTATCTTGCCCGTCAAAGAACCTTCTGGTGCGCCGTCCTAGTGGCCCATCTAGCCTTCATGTGTCTTCATGGGCCTCCAATTAGTCAATATAGGATAGGGTAACGTGGATTACCCGAAGGGTAGTGCCCACGTCACCACTTCCAAAATATTCCACCCACCCAATATTCCAAAAAGGGTTTTCTTTTTTTCCAGTAAAAGAAAAACCCTAAAACCCTAGCTTTAGGAATAAGCTTCTGAAAATTTCCCAAAAAATCGTGAGTGACCCCTACTACCCCCACACGCCAATTATGCAACAAAAAAATTGTTTTATCACTTTGGACCAACTCTGTGAAGATGTAGCACGCTATTCCTGCCTTTTTCAAACTTTGAACCAAGATGGTTTACCAACTATTTCTCCAAGATGATCCAATGCCCAATATAGACCCCTATGGAGTAAACACACATCATACCGAAATCCCAGGATCATATCATGTTAAAATCTCTTCAAAATGGCCTAGTCTTCATTTTCAGCAGATACTGGATTTTGGAAACTTTTACATTGCCAAGTATTTCTGATTGAGGCCTATGTATGCTTGTTGGATTCCTCTTGAGGAGCCCTACAACATACTAAAACCTCAAGTCCAAAAGATTCCCCTTGTTGAATTTTTCTGCTTTTCTATCTTCGTCTAGTTTGGGTCGCAGGCTTTTGTGCTGCTTAGAGGAGCAGCTCGGTTGGAAGCTGCTTCTCCCTTGTTTTGTTCCCTTCTTTTGTTTCGAGCCTTGACTCTTTGGATGTGTTAGGTTCTTTTTTTCTGTTTCCTGTCAAAAACAGTGAACTCGGTTTTTATGAATGGAGCTGGGGAGTGATCAATTTTCATCTTTTTTAATAAATAGAATATATTAATATCAAGAAGATACCAATTACATTTAGCATCTGCAACTACGCAATACCCTAATGATAGTACGGATGCACCCAGCCAAAAAATAAAAAAACTAAGAAATAAAAAGTCTCGAACTCGGTGTTCTTACCGTAGCAGCAACAATATATCCACCACCATGACAACACCTGAACTCTAGACTCTACATTTTCATCTAAAAGAAAAACATCATATTCTTTTGTTACCGCTGTTTCTCGCTGCTAGATTTGTTGCATTCGTGTCTCTATCATCGAAGATTTACTAAGCCAATCATTGCCCATTTTGGTACATCAAAATCCAAACTGGCAGAACAAATATCAGCATCTGAAAACGTGGCGAGGCGGCGTACGCATATCAGCATCTGAAAACCCATCCCCCTGCTAAACCAGGAACCGAAGAACGCTGGTCCCTCTCCACGACCATCCAACCGCCCATGTACCTGCGTGCACGAGCAGGACAGGAGACGAGACGCGTCTCACGAATCCACGATTCGCTCTCTGACACCTCCGATCAATGCCGCGATTGATCAGTCGATCTGATGAGGGGTCCCGACCGGGTGAATAACTGTGCATCAATTACTTAGAGCAAGTTTAATAGTATAGCAAGCTGCTGGCTATAAGGCATGCCATGTCATTTGTAGCTAATATAGAGTCAACATGTATAATAGTGAGCTATAATCATGTACTACTTTATCAATGGATGACCCACATCTCACTCTTACAAAGTCTTGCAGGAAGCGCGTCTTGAAGCTAGCTCTTGCATGAGAGCTCACTCCTCTTCTCTCTCCTCCTCTCTCTCCTCCAACTAAGCATGAATATATATTATTTTAATTCTTATAGTCAGCTGACTAGGACTTATTATACTTGCTCTTACAGCGGCCGATCATCGATCGCTCCGCCAAGAGGACACGCCATCGAGCTTCAGTTTGTTCTTCTTCTGTCCCCCAAAATAAATGGCCGGACAAGAATCGTTCTTCTGACGCGGCAGGTTGTTTGGAAGAACACCGTTTGTTGCTTGCCACGCACGTCCGGGGTAGCTGGCTGTAGTGTATAGCGTCCCAATTGAGACGCTAGTATTGGACTGATCGACGAGGTGACTCTCAACGTTGGTCGTCGGTGTGTCGGGCACCGCTTCTGGCGCATGGTCTTATGGATGCATGGTTCTTCACCTTTGTGGGAGCGTCCCGGGTCTGCTTCTCCCATAGTAGACACGGTTTTTTCTCTTCGACAGCGGTGGGAGATCAGGTAGTTTGGTGGAGCGGGTGACCGTTGGTTGTGTTTGTGTGGTTGGTGTCCTTTTGCGGTTTCCGGTGTGTCGTCGACGAGGGTGGACGTGGCACTGTTGTGTTGTTGTTGGGTGGGCTTGGCCCTACTTGTATCGGTTTTTGCCCGATTTCCTATAAAAAACTGGGCACTTTCTTCTTAATGAATGGATAAGGCAAAGCTTTTGCCTTCGTTTCAAAAAAGTATTGGCCTGATCAGGTTAGCCAAAGAGAGACCTGCGTTTGCTGGGTTCAGTTAGCCATCAAGCATCAACACCTGCGTAACCTTGCGTTGTTTCATTAGACGGAGTGAGCACTATACTATAAACGGAGTACTCATCTGCGAGCCAAGTGCGGTTGTGGGCCGTTGCCGCCGGGAATCATGCAGAGATCACGGCGGTCGGCGAGGTTGGCTGGCAGCGGCACGGCGAGGGTCGCGGGGACAGGATGTGCTGCGCCGGTTAATTACCGATTTGGCGATCCATGTGGTGCGTTGGTGAAAGACAAAGAGGCACACCCACGTACGTACATCCCACTGCCTTCTGGTTCCGCTGCCCCCGTCTTGAAGAGACGAAAACGAGATAAGGTGGTGAACATTAGTATCTGCGTGACCACTTGTCCGTGCTATATATTCATTTCCGCGTTTGTGGGTACAATGCCGTACTGTGACGAAAGTAAGTGTAAACATATACTCTCCCTTCCTAGGTGTATTTCTATTTGTTTTAATCCCAAGTCAAAATTACTAAAAGTTTAACCCATTTTATAGAAAAAAATAAGCAGTATTTCTGATATTAAATTACTAAAACAAGATCTGCCTCGAAATGTACTCTCCCACTCCATAAAACGATGCATATATTTTTAGTTAAAAGAGAACGTCTTATAACTTTGACAAATCTTACAGAGAAAATTATTAACATTTAAAATACCAATTAAATATCAATAGACCCACCGTAGAAAATATTTTCATAGTGTCATTATCCGATTGTGTAAATATTTATATTTTGTCTATGGAGTTAGTCAACAGATTGGTTGTATCTAGCTGCAAACATGCTTCTAGCCCTTTTCTTGTTTGAGCCATGGTATGCAGATTGCTTGGACCTTCTTCCAGCATGATAGCCCATGATTTGGCGAATTTTGGGAAATGAACTATCAACATTCATGATATCATATTGATATAATATGAAATATATTCAACAATGTAGTATGTGATAACATAGATTTGTCATTGTAGTTGTTGATAGTTGTTCTCTAAAACTTTGGTCAAACTTTATATGGTTTAATTTTTGAAAAAAAACGACTTCTTTCATGGAACTGGTCGACGGAGTCTTTCTCTTTGGAGGCATTCTTGTGTGAGAACCACCTCCATACTCCTTGTGGCATCAAATATGGTGGTTTTTTATGCCCTGAGTCTTTTAATCATTTTTGTTGGGCCATGTTTTTCTTGTTGCATGCATTACCAATACTTCGATTACCTATCAACATTTGACATTACGTACATGAATGAGCTTGGCGTAATTGATATAATCACCACACAAATATATTATATTGATCTGAAAACAACTTCACAATTCAACGATGTTTGATGTCGAAATATAGACATGGGATTTCAGTATAGCAAAAGCATTAGAAGTATGTCCAGTGTTATCACTAAGCAGGGCAGGGCGGAAATAGGTGATCAAAAGTGTCGATTTTAACAATATCAAGAATAGGGGTAGGGTGTGTGTACATGCCTTCATATGAGTGAGGGTATATACATTTTGTAAGCGTTTGCATATGTACTGTGCTTCGCAAAAAACAATGTCAATTATAGTCTTCAACAATGAGTGTGGATTTTTGTAGCCCGGGCTACACATAGTGTCGGGATTATGCCGAATAGAGAATACCAGGGCGAGGGCTTAACCCAGCAAGCACTAACTTGATCTCTTGTGAACGTTATATTTGGTCTGCTTAACAAGATCTGCTTTGAAATGTACTCTCCCGCTCCTTAAAAAGATGCATATATTTTTAATTAAAAGAGAACGTCTTATAACTTTGACAAATCCTACAGAGAAAAATATTAGCATTTAAAATACTAATTAAATATCAATAGACCCACAGTAGAATATATTTTCATAATGTAAATATTTATATTTTGTCTATGAGTTAGTCGACAGATTGGTTGTATCTAGCAACGACATGCTTCTAGCCCTTTTCTTGTTTTAGCCATGGTATACATATTGCTTGGACCTTCTTCGAGCATGATAACACATGATTTGACGATTTTTGGGAAATGAACTATCAACATTCATGATATCATATTGGTAAAATATGGAATATATTCAGTAATATAGTATCTGATAATATAGATTTGTTACTGTAGATGTTGACATTTGTTTTCTAAAACTTGGTCAAACTTTATATGTTTTGAGTTTTGAAAAAAAAATGTGATTTCTTTTACATAACTGATCGAGGGAGTCTTTCGATCTCCTTGGAGGCATTCTTGTGTGAGAACCTCCTTCATACTCCTTGTGGTGTCAAAGATGGTCGTCGTTTTTTATGCCCCGAGTCTTTTGATCGCTTTTGTTGGGCCATGTTTTTCTTGTTGTATGCACTACTGATAATTCGATTAGCTGTCATCATTTGCATGAATGAGCCGGGTGTAGTTGATATCATCGTGACACTAATATATTATGTTGATCTGAAAACAACTTCACAATTCAACGATGTTTGATGTCGAAATATAGACATGGAATTGCAGAATAGCAAAAGCATATTTAGAAGTATGTCCAGAGGTATCACTAAGCAGGGCAGGGCTTAACCTAGCAAGCATAGGTGGCGAAGATTTCAAGATAGCAAGGCAGCTCAATTGCTAGAAGATGGAGGCCCAAGCCGACTAAGAAAGATCCAAACCAAATTCTAGAATGATCTGAAAAGAGTAAGAATTGTAGTACAAAACACGGCATACTTGCCAACATAGACTAGAACTCCGCAGTCGGTTAGATCTTTCCCTCAATCTAACTCTAGGTTGTGGCGCCTTTATATGTCAGCCTAGGAGAAGCCTTTAGGGCAAAAGATACACCTCATTGTAACATGTACTTTGCATTGTTATAGTGAATTTTAACAGGATGTAGCGATCCTCCATCGAGGAAACGCGAACGCGGGTAGAAAATGATGTGTTATATCAAAGCACACAAAAATGAACTTCAAATACCTAATATTCTTGAGTGTGCAAAAGTGACAAAACTGACAAATTTATTGATTTAATTTGGATTTGATTGTATGCATGTTGGTAGAGCATGGAGTCATCTACATCAAGGGTATTTTTTTGGATATTTTTTTAAAATATTTAAAATGCTTTTTTCGAGATTCCGATTCAAAATCTGAAATGTAGTCCATCATACTGACTTTAACAATCTGAAAATGTAACCAACCATGAAATAGCGATTTGGAAGCTTTTCTTTACCATCAAAGATTTTAAGGCCTGCCATAGCAGCCATGTTTCCCCACAATTTTTTGGTTTGTTATCGTCGTTTGTGCTAACAAACAACGCACTGCTTGAATCAAGTGCCACAGGAGCTAGCCCCGCTCCACCGGACGCATCATGCGCCGCCATCATAGCTGTGGAGCGTACGCAATTCCAAGCTCCACAAACATGGTCCAGCGAGACGAGATCACTCATCACAATCGATCGAAGGTGCAGCACTAGCTAGGACTAGTTGTGCAGTCGACGTCACACATTCGCGTGTTCCATCCCGCGACTTGAGGGACGCCGGAGTGGGCTCAATCCTACCTCCTCCGTCGTATCGTCTCGTCACACAATCGCCCCATTCCCTCGATCGCCGCGAGCGTTATCACCGACTCTTGCGACGCAGCGCAGCTTCTGTCGCCGGGAACTTGCCAGTTTTTGACGAGAAGAATCTCCCTGCACGAAAAGGGCATTGGACGCCTGTATACACCTGAGAGCGGGGCCTGTTTGCTTTTCTCTGTGCTGTGAAAGAATAGTCATCGTGACTAGTACTATCCAGAGAACGTGCTTGGAGCCAGATGTCGCTTCTTCTTTACTCGCCGGAACGGAATTCGGCGGCAAATCTTTGTCTCTCTGAACTTTAATCATCATCCGTCCGCTCCGGGACTTGTAGCCGGGTGTCGCTAATCAGACCAACTGCCTCGTGGTCAGTTGAGGGCGCATTTAGAAATTCAAACTTGGCTATGCTCAGTTTCAAATCAATTCTTAGAAAATCGAGACTGGGAAATTATTATGTTCATGATCTAGAAAAGTAGAATGAAACCGTCGAGAAAAGAGAACAGGATGCGAAAGAGCAGCGATGAATCTGGCGAGAACATCGCAGCAAGCAGATGAATCTGGCGCAAAAAGGATGCGAAAGAGAAGCGATGAATCTGGCAATGGCATCGCGGCAGCGGAGCCTTTAAAATGTGACGAGGACAGGTATGTTCCTGGGACGTAAATAAATCGCCATGTATGCGCCGCTGTCTCCCCGGGCGATCCGTCTCTAATCACGGGCCTCGTCGCCTTTCTTTATCTTATCTTTCCTTTCCGGCACATGCGACACGTACGGCCGACTGGCTTTGAGAAGACACCTGGCCGAGGTTCCTGTGAGTCGCCACTGGCTCCTCATACCGCGGCCGTGAACGGCGCCGGAGCAAACGCACACGGATCGGCGTGCGGCGGCGCCGCCGCGTGTGGCGTGGACGCTTTGACATGCCGCCCAACCAGCGCATGCTTCCAGCTACGAGCCAGCAAGCTACGCAAACGACGCGCACGATTCGGTTAGCGGTGACGACCAAACGAAACAGCGGCCGGGACCGAGCAGGAAGACGAGCGGCGGTTCAACGGTAAGTGACCAGACATAGTGATTTGCAGCGTTTGCTCCATGCTTCGTCGAACCTGCATGCCACCCACTCGACCGTAGCGTACCATGTACGTGGTAGTATTATTTTCACTCGTGCGCCCATGTTACCGCCGCAGAGACAAAACCAGCTGACTCATTATGTTTCATCAACAGTTTATATAGTTGTAAAGTGTCCTGTAGTGCCCTCGGATCCCGTAATAAGGTTATACTGTTGGGGAGAATACAATTGCTTTCATGCATATGGAAGTACTCTAGTCTAGTATTCCCTCCCCCCACTTTAGGATGCGTATAAGGTTTTCACGGTTTTCTCGTTTTAAGATGCGTATTGTGATGGGCAGCTAAAACTAGTACAAAACGGACTCTTTTGTCCCTGGCTGCATGCCAGCTCTATGCATTAATTCCTTGGCCAGATTTACCCTTGTCTTCCTCGTCTTCTCCCAGACTCTTCAACTCTTCTTGCCCATATTCTCTCTCTCACTCCCTGGACGACGACGGTGGCATGGATCCATCGTGGTTCTTAGATAGCCAAGAAGAGGAGGAGGAGGTCCCGGAAGAAGAGCTGCTCTGTCGAGGTTGCGAACTCCTGAGCGAGGAAGAAAAGTTGTGTGGTGAGCTGCAAGGCCAACACAGCGAGAAGGAGCAGGAAGATGGAGACCATGAGCTGCGTGAACAACAATGAACAACACCATACCACCATCGCTTTCTTCAAACACATAGGCGTAGTTCAAGTCGATGGCCGCACCGTCGTCTCGATCTTCAATGGCGTCCCAATCGATAGGACCATCAGTATCCATGTGAGACAAGGAGGGAAAAGAAAGGAAGGTGATGAGAAAGCTCAATGGCGCCATGGAGTATTTATAGAGTGCAGGAGAGGGAGACTGAAATTTTCATTCGAATTTTACAGAAACGGCGCCATGGTTTAGTTCCCTCCTAAGTGCAGCTTTTTTAGTGAAATTCAAACGAATTTTTTTGCTGCTCATTCGCGCCATTGTGCTCTGTTTGGAGCAGCCATGGATGAAAGCTTGGCGGGATTGAATGTCCGTCTGGGAAGAAGGAAGGGTGGAGACCGAAGGGACGTGCGAGGAGGAGCTGGCCAATGCATGCATGGGTATTAATGGAGGAGGATGGGCAGCCTTGCATGCTTATCAATCTTGCGGGAGGGTATTTTATTATAGAAGATTTTTTCCACGACGTTGCATGCAGCTTATTGGTATGCGGGTCAAGACTTAAGCGCATCCTAAACTGGGAGGGAGGGAGTACCTATGAAGCAGAGGGTAGCTGGCATGTAATACCAAGCAGACCTGTTGTTTGAAGGCGAGGTGGCGTGAGGTGAGTTGCTTGGGTAAACGATGGATACTGTTGTACGTAGCTGACATTTAGGAGTAAAGGAGCAACGCTCCCTCCTCTGTCCCCTTCCCGCATTGTAAATTCAAGGTGGTGCTCCACCAAGCCTGCCGGTAATTTAAAGCGAGACGCTTGGTGAGCGCTCCCTCCTCTAGCCGTGACTATAAAATAAGTGATCTACAGGCTGAAAACAAGAAGTAGAAACCCTAGTTTGCATCGCAATCTGCTCTTGAAGTCAGGTCTCTCTCAGCTCTCGCTCTTTCTCTTTGCTCGAGCAAGGAGTACCGTAGGTAATTTGTAGCCTAACTGTTATCGTTTCTTACTCAGATCAACGAGGAGGCCGCTCGATGTCTTGAAGCCGCCAACCCTTGCTCGAGAATCCTTGGTGTGTGTCTCTCACTCTCACCCTCTTTCTCCTAGGGTTTCTCTTTGCGTTCCATCTCTAGCTTGACCAAGTTATCTGCTGAGCGTTATCTTCTTTCTTGCTCAGATCAAAGAGGAGGCAGCACGATCTCTTCAAGCCGCCAACGTTTGCTCAAGAACGAATCCTTGGTGCCTCTGTGTGTGTGTGTGTGTGTGTCGAGTTTTCTATCGCCTTCCATCTCCAGCTTTGCCGTGCATGCATATGCAGCTTGACCATGTTAATTGCTAACCCTCTACTTGTTTCTTGCTTCAGATCCACGTACTAGGAGGCCACTCAATCTCTTCAAGCCGCCAACTTTGCTCAAGAATCATTGGTGCGTCTCTCTCTCTCTTTCTCTCCCTCTCTCTAGATCTCTCTCTCTTAACCGTGCATTCATAATTTCTAACATTATACCTTTTTCTTGCTCAGATGTCGTCATCTCGTTTTCCAGATAGCCCTGCTCCTGTCCCGCAGGTCCCGGTGCCGCCTCTCCATATGTGTTTTCCTCCCACTCTGGATGAGCTAACTACAAGGGGTCATTTGACAAGAAAGCCAGCTGTCGATGAGGGTCAAGTTCCGGCAGTACCGTGGACGTGCAGGAATCGCGCGAGACACCAAAATGGCAGAAGCGTCGAAAATCTCCCGACGAACAACCTGCTGCTGAACCTGCCTCCCTTGTATTGCCAAGAATCACGATGCAGAGCCTTGGTATGTTTTTTTATTCCGCGCGCACATTGATGACTGATTCCTTGGAAACTTTATTAACTAACAAATAACACTTGTTACACCTACGCAGAACCCTCGAGGTTACCGCTGGACCACTACTACATGCACAGTAAACGACAAGCCGCTTGACTCTATCATCCTCAACCAAGGAGACTACAGTAAGTACTACTCCCTCCCTCCCACTTTAGGATGCGTATAAGTTTTTCACGGTTTTCTCGTTTTAGGATGCGTATTGTGATGGGTAGCTAAAACTAGAACAAAACGGACTCTTTTGCCCCTGGCTGCATGCCAGCTCTATGCATTAATTCCTTGGCCAGATTTACCCTTGTCTTCCTCGTCTTCTCCCAGACTCTTCAACTCTTCTTGCCCGTATTCTCTCTCTCACTCCCTGGACGACGACGGTGGCATGGATCCGTCGTGGTTCTTAGATAGCCAAGAAGAGGAGGAGGAGGTCCCGGAAGAAGAGCTGCTCCGTCGAGGTCGCGAACTCCTGAGCGAGGAAGAAAAGTTGTGTGGTGAGCTACGAGGCCAACACAGCGAGAAAGAGCAGGAAGATGGAGACCATGAGCTGCGTGAACAGCAATGAACAACACCATACCACCATCGCTTTCTTCAAACACATAGGCGTAGTTCAAGTCGATGGCCGCACCGTCGTACTGATCTTCAATGGCGTCCCAATCGATAGGACCATCAGTATCCATGTGAGACAAGGAGGGAAAAGAAAGGAAGGTGATGAGAAAGCTCAATGGCGCCATGGAGTATTTATAGAGTGCAGGAGAGGGAGACTGAAATTTTCATTCGAATTTTACAGAAACAGCGCCATGGTTTAGTTCCCTCCTAAGTGCAGCTTTTTTAGTGAAATTCAAACGAATTTTTTTGCTGCTCATTCGCGCCATTGTGCTCTGTTTGGAGCAGCCATGGATGAAAGCTTGGTGGGATTGAATGTCCGTCTGGGAAGAAGGAAGGGTGGAGACCGAAGGGACATGCGAGGAGGAGCTGGCCAATGCATGCATGGGTATTAATGGAGGAGGATGGGCAGCCTTGCATGCTTATCAATCTTGCGGGAGGGTATTTTAGTCTAGAAGACTTTTTCCACGACGTTGCATGCAGCTTATTGGTATGCGGGTCAAGACTTAAGCGCATCCTAAACTGGAGGGAGGTAGTATCTATGAAGCAGAGGGTAGCTGGCATGTAATACCAAGCAGGCCTGTTGTTTGAAGGCGAGGTGGCGTGAGGTGAGTTGCTTGGGTAAACGATGAATACTGCTGTACGTAGCTGACATTTAGGAGTAAAGGAGAAACGCTCCCTCCTCTGTCCCCTTCCCGCATTGTAAATTCAAGGTGGTGCTCCACCAAGCCTGCCGGTAATTTAAAGCGAGACGCTTGGTGAGCGCTCCCTCCTCTAGCCGTGACTATAAAATAAGTGATCTACAAGCTGAAAACAAGAAGTAGAAACCCTAGTTTGCATCGCTCTCTGCTCTTCAAGTCAGGTCTCTCTCAGCTCTCGCTCTTTCTCTTTGCTCGAGCAAGGAGTACCGTAGGTAATTTGTAGCCTAACTGTTATCGTTTCTTCCTCAGATCAACGAGGAGGCCGCTCGATGTCTTGAAGCCGCCAACCCTTGCTCGAGATTCCTTGGTGTGTGTCTCTCACTCTCACCCTCTTTCTCCTAGGGTTTCTCTTTGCGTTCCATCTCTAGCTTGACCAAGTTATCTGCTGAGCGTTATCTTCTTTCTTGCTCAGATCAAAGAGGAGGCAGCACGATCTCTTCAAGCCGCCAACGTTTGCTCAAGAACGAATCCTTGGTGCCTGTGTGTGTGTGTGTGTGTGTGTCGGGTTTTCTGTCGCCTTCCATCTCCAGCTTTGCCGTGCATGCATATGCAGCTTGACCATGTTAATTGCTAACCCTCTACTTGTTTCTTGCTTCAGATCCACGTACTAGGAGGCCACTCAATCTCTTCAAGCCGCCAACTTTGCTCAAGACTCCTTGGTGCGTCTCTCTCTCTCTCTCTTTCTCTCCCTCTCTCTAGATCTCTCTCTCTTAACCGTGCATGCATAATTTCTAACATTATACCTTTTTCTTGCTCAGATGTCGTCATCTCGTTTTCCAGATAGCCCTGCTCCCGTCCCGCAGGTCCCGGTGCCGCCTCTCCATATGTGTTTTCCTCCCACTCTGGATGAGCTAACTACAAGGGGTCATTTGAAAAGAAAGCCAGCTGTCGATGAGGGTCAAGTTCCGGCAGTACCGTGGACGTGCAGGAACCGCGCGAGACACCAAAATGGCAGAAGCGTCGAAAATCTCCCGACGAACAACCTGCTGCTGAACCTGCCTCCCTTGTATTGCCAAGAATCACGATGCGGAGCCTTGGTATGTTTTTTTATTCCGCGCGCACATTGATGACTGATTCCTTGCAAACTCTATTAACTAACAAATAACACTTGTTACACCTACGCAGAACCCTCGAGGTTACCGCTGGACTGATGTCTACGCCCCCTCCTTTTCCTGTAGACAGTGTTGGGCCTCCAAGAGCAGAGGTTTGTAGAACAGCAGCAAGTTTTCCCTTAAGTGGATCACCCAAGGTTTATCGAACTCAGGGAGGAAGAGGTCAAAGATATCCCTCTCATGCAACCCCGCAACCACAAAGCAAGAAGTCTCTTGTGTCCCCAACACACCTAATAGGTGCACTAGTTCGGCGAAGAGATAGTGAAATACAGGTGGTATAAATAAGTATGAGCAGTAGTAACGCAGCGAGTAGTAACGCGAGTAAAACGAGTAAACAAGCAGCGATAGCGATATTTAGGAACAAGGCCTAGGGATTACACTTTCACTAGTGGACACTCTCAACTTTGATCACATAACGAGAATAGATAAATGCATACTCTACACTCTCTTGTTGGATGATGAACACATTGCGTAGGATTACACGAACCCTCAATGCCGGAGTTAACAAGCTCCACAATTCAATGTTCATATTTAAATAACCTTAGAGTGCATGACAGATCAACACAACTAAACCAAGTACTAACATAGCATGCACACTGTCACCTTCACACTATGTAGGAGGAATATATCACATCAATACCATCATAGCAATAGTTAACTTCATAATCTACAAGAGATCATGATCATAGCCTACGCCAAGTACTAACACGGATGCACACACTGTCACCATTACACCGTGCAGGAGGAATAAACTACTTTAATAACATCACTAGAGTAGCACATAGATAAATTGTGATACAAAACACATTGCAATCATAAAGAGATATAAATAAGCACTTCACTATGCCATTCATAACGGTGAATAAGTATTCTGTGAAATATAGCCTAAGAGACCCACACGATGCACACACTGTCACCTTTACACACGTGGGACAAGGAGCCTCCGGAGATCACATAAGTAAAATCCACTTGACTAGCATAATGACATCTAGATTACAAGCATCATCATATGAATCTCAATCATGTAAGGCAGCTCATGAGATTATTGTATTGAAGTACATAGGAGAGAGATGAACCACATAGCTACCGGTACAGCCCCGAGCCTCGATGGAGAACTACTCCCTCCTCATGGGAGACAGCAGCGTTGATGAAGATGGCGGTGGTGTCGATGGAGAAGCCTTCCGGGGGCACTTCCCCGTCCCGGCGGCGTGCCGGAACGGAGACTCCTGTCCCCCGGATCTTGGCTTCGCGATGGCGGCGGCTCGGAAGGTTTCTCGTACCGTGGTTTTTCCGTATCGAGGTTTTAGGTCCGGGACCTTTATATAGGCGAAGAGGCGGAGTCGGAGGGTCAACGGGGCGACGACACCATAAGGCGGCGCGGCCAGGGCCTGGGCCGCGCCGGCCTATCATCTGGGGCCTGTGTGGCCCCCCTCTGGCGACTCTCGGGTGTTCTGGATGCTTCCGGGCAAAATAGGAACCTGGGCGTTGATTTCGTCCAATTCCGAGAATATTTCGTTACTAGGATTTACGAAACCAAAAACAGCGGAAAACAGAAGCGGCACTTCGGCATCTTGTTAATAGGTTAGTTCCAGAAAATGCACGAATATGACATATAATGTGCATAAAACATGTAGATATCATCAATAATGTGGCATGGAACATAAGAAATTATCGATACGTCAGAGACGTATCATGGACCACTACTACATTCACAGTAAATGACAAGCCGCTTGACTCTACCATCCTCAACCAAGGAGACTACAGTAAGTACTACTCCCTCCCTCCCACTTTAGGATGCGTATAAGTTTTTCACGGTTTTCTCGTTTTAGGATGCGTATTGTGATGGGCAACTAAAACTAGTACAAAACGGACTCTTTTGCCCCTGGCTGCATGCCAGCTCTATGCATTAATTCCTTGGCCAAATTTACTCTTGTCTTCCTCGTCTTCTCCCAGACTCTTCAACTCCTCTTGCCTGTATTCTCTCTCTCACTCCCTGGACGACGACGATGGCATGGATCCGTCGTGGTTCTTAGATAGCCAAGAAGAAGAGGAGGAGGTCCCGGAAGAAGAGCTGCTCCGTCGAGGTCAGGAACTCCTGAGCGAGGAAGAAAAGCTGTGTGGTGAGCTGCGAGGCCAACACAGCGAGAAGGAGCAGGAAGATGGAGACCATGAGCTGCGTGAACAGCAATGAACAACACCATACCACCATCGCTTTCTTCAAACACATAGGCGTAGTTCAAGTCGATGGCCGCACCGTCGTACTGATCTTCAATGGCGTCCCAATCGATAGGACCATCAGTATCCATGTGAGACAAGGAGGGAAAAGAAAGGAAGGTGATGAGAAAGCTCAATGGCGCCATGGAGTTTTTATAGAGTGCAGGAGAGGGAGACTGAAATTTTCATTCGAATTTTACAGAAACGGCGCCATGGTTTAGTTCCCTCCTAAGTGCAGCTCTTTTAGTGAAATTCAAACGAATTTTTTGCTGCTCATTCGCGCCATTGTGCTCTGTTTGGAGCAGCCATGGATGAAAGCTTGGCGGGATTGAATGTCCGTCTGGGAAGAAGGAAGGGTGGAGACCGAAGGGACGTGCGAGGAGGAGCTGGCCAATGCATGCATGGGTATTAATGGAGGAGGATGGGCAGCCTTGCATGCTTATCAATCTTGCGGGAGGGTATTTTAGTATAGAAGATTTTCTCCACGACGTTGCATGCAGCTTATTGGTATGCGGGTCAAGACTTATGCGCATCCTAAACTGGGAGGGAGGGAGTACCTATGAAGCAGAGGGTAGCTGGCATGTAATACCAAGCAGGCCTATTGTTTGAAGGCGAGGTGGCGTGAGG
This sequence comes from Lolium rigidum, assembly GCF_022539505.1. Taxonomy (NCBI): domain Eukaryota; kingdom Viridiplantae; phylum Streptophyta; class Magnoliopsida; order Poales; family Poaceae; genus Lolium; species Lolium rigidum. The sequence continues at coordinate 383,088,314 of NC_061510.1, forward strand.
TGAGTTGCTTGGGTAAACGATGGATACTCCTGTACGTAGCTAGCATTTAGGAGTAAAGGAGCAACGCTCCCTCCTCTGTCCCCTTCCCGCATTGTAAATTCAAGGTGGTGCTCCACCAAGCCTGCCGGTAATTTAAAGCGAGACGCTTGGTGAGCGTTCCTCCTCTAGCCGTGACTATAAAATAAGCGATCTACAAGCTTAAAACAAGAAGTAGAAACCCTAGTTTGCATCGCTCTCTGCTCTTCAAGTCAGGTCTCTCTCAGCTCTCGCTCTTTCTCTTTGCTCGAGCAAGGAGTACCGTAGGTAATTTGTAGCCTAACTGTTATCGTTTCTTCCTCAGATCGACGAGGAGGCCGCTCGATGTCTTGAAGCCACCAACCCTTGCTCGAGAATCCTTGGTGTGTGTCTCTCACTCTCACCCTCTTTCTCCTGGGGTTTCTCTTTGCGTTCCATCTCTAGCTTGACCAAGTTATTTGTTGAGCGTTATCTTGTTTCTTGCTCAGATCAAAGAGGAGGCATCACGATCTCTTCAAGCCGCCAACGTTTGCTCAAGATAGAATCCTTGGTGCCTCTCTCTGTGTGTGTGTGTGTGTCGGGTTTTCTATCGCCTTCCATCTCCAGCTTTGTCGTGCATGCATATGCAGCTTGACCATGTCAATTGCTAACCCTCTACTTGTTTCTTGCTTCAGATCCATGATACGTCTCCGACGTATCGATAATTTCTTATGTTCTATGCCATATTATTGATGATACCTACATGTTTTATGCACACTTTATGTCATATTCGTGCATTTTCTGGAACTAACCTATTAACAAGATGCCGAAGTGCCAGTTGTTGTTTTCTGCTGTTTTTGGTTTCAGAAATCCTAGTAACGAAATATTCTCGGAATTGGACGAAATCAAGTCCCAGGGTCCTATTTTGCCACGAACCTTCCAGAAGACCGAAAAGGATACGAAGTGGGGCCACGAGGGGCTGCCACCATAGGGCGGCGCGGCCCAGCCCTTGGCCGCGCCGACCTGTGGTGTGGGGCCCCCGTGTGGCCCCCCACGTTGCCCTTTCGCCTACTTAAAGCCTTCGTCGCGAAACCCCTGGAGAAAAACCACGATACGGAAAACCTTCCAGAGACGCCGCCGATCCCATCTCGGGGGATTCTGGAGATCTCCTCCGGCACCCTGCCGGAGAGGGGATTCATCTCCCGGAGGACTCTACACCGCCATGGTCGCCTCCGAAGTGATGAGTGAGTAGTTCACCCCTGGACTATGGGTCCATAGCAGTAGCTAGATGGTTGTCTTCTCCTCATTGTGCTTCATTGTTGGATCTTGTGAGCTGCCTAACATGATCAAGATCATCTATCTGTAATTGTTATCACCATATTTTAGACAAATCCAGAGGTGGGCCGGGCTTGGAAGATTACATGTGGAGGAATCCTGAAGCGGCCTGACACGAAGGGATTGGGCTGAATTGCCCGTATATCTTTATGGTAGATTGTATGTTAGATTAAAAGTTAGAGTTTGTCTCGTGCACGGTTTAGTGCACGCCCACATTAGAAAGTCCCCTGGACTATAAATATGTACCTAGGGTTTATGGAATAAACAACAACTCACGTTCAACCCCAAAAACAAACCAATCTCGGCGCATCGCCAACTCCTTCGTCTCGAGGGTTTCTATCAGGTAAGCGACATGCTGCCTAGATCGCATCTTGCGATCTAGGCAGCACAAGCCCCACGTTGTTCATGCGTTGCTCGTACTGAAGCGTTTTTTATGGCGAGCAACGTAGTTATCATTAGATGTGTTAGGGTTAGCATTGTTCTTCGTTTAAGCATGCTTACGTAGTGCAACCCTTGCATATCTAGCCGCCCTCACGCCTATCCCAGGTGTGGGGGCGGCACCCCGCTTGATCTTTATTTAGTAGATCTGATCCGTTACGATTGCTCCTTGTTCTACAAGGATTAGTTTAATATCTGCAATAGTTAGGCCTTACAAAGGGGAGGATCCGGTGGCACGTAGGGTGGCGTTCGCAAGTCCTAAACGGGATGTTCCTAGGATCAACTTCATGTTGGTTTTTTGGCCTTGTTTAGGATCGGCTTACGAGCACCGTGCGTGGCCGCAAGGCCCAACTCGGAGTAGGATGATCCGATTATGCGGTGAAAACCCTAAATCGTCGTAGATCTCATTAGCTTCATCTTGATCAAGCAGGACCACCAAGTATTCGTGCACCCCGTACGGATCATGGGTGGATCGGCTCTTTGAGCCGATTCACGGGATAACCCGAGAGCCGATCGAGGCTCGTATTTAACGTTTACATGTATGCCCTGCGGAAGCTAAGCGAGGCATCTTCATCACCTTCCCGACCAGGTATAGGTCAGGTGGCACGCCCTGCACTCCGCAACGCCGCGTGTGACCGGAAGAGCATTGCGGGCCGTCGCTCGGAGGGGTCCCAGCCAGCCGCAGCTCTAGCCTCTTCCCGGCTCTACGGTGTTGACAAGGCCGCTGCCCGCCGGTGGGTTTTGGCGATCAACACATTCGCGCACGCCCGGTGGGACAATCGTCTACATCAACCACATCGCCATCTACATCTGAGATGGCGGACGGCACGCCGGTCACCTACGGGGATCCGCACGACGACCTCAAGAAGCAATACAACGAGATCAAGGCTACCCTCGAAGCCGACCTCATCGGCTCTTTTCGGAGAACCCGTTCCGGTGGCATCGGATGGAAGGGGTTCTCACCGAAGGTGCACTCGATGGGATAGACCTCTCTACCCCGTCGGAGGAACGCACCGAGGGTCCGCGGCGGGAGATCAACTACACGGTGGCTCACTCGCTACACCGCCACTGCGAGAACTTGGTCAACGTGCTTTGGAGCGTGTCGCTCGCGCGTGATCCGAGAGATCATGAGCCACCAGTACTCGCCGTCGGGACCAGCTCTCGGGACTCATCAAGGAGAGTTGCCATTCCGAGTCCCGTCCACCGCTGCCGTTTGCGTTGGCAGCACCGGCTGAAGTGCCGACTACACCGGCATTCCTCGTCTACGGAATTGGTGGCGACCCCGGTGACTACCGAGTTCTTAATGGAGGCGCCTAAGGAGATCCCTCATGGATACGCGTGCATGTATGTGCCGGATTGTGGTGGCCGGGCACTCACAAACCAGGCCACAACATCGGGGACTCCGGCGAAGACAGGGAGGAACGTCGGCGACGGAGCGGACGTGGCTAACTAAATACGCCACACCGACGAAACTCCCGAGCCCGGCTCCTGCGAGCTGGCTCGGAGCTGGAAAAGCAAACATGGCAGGCCAAGTACGCCACCCCGGCGAATCTTCGGAGTGCAACTCCTACGGCCAGCACGGCGGATCGGATCGGTACCATGCGAGAGACCAGTTCGGCATGATGCCGAAAAGAAGGGCGATCGGCTATTCCAAGCCGTACCACGACGATTACGAGATGATCCCGCTGCCACCTAAATATCGGCTCCCCGACTTCTCCAAATTCGGTGGATCAGATGGCTCCAGCTCCATCGAGCACGTCGGCCGATATTTGGCTCAACTAGGACCGGCTTCGGTGTCGGATCAGCTACGCGTGAGGCTCTTTTCACGGTCCCTCACGGGATCGGCTTTTGGATGGTACACCTCTTTGCCGGCAAACTCCATCCGAGTCTTGGAAGCAATTGGAAGAACAGTTCCATATGCAATACCATTCGAAGCTTCGAGTCTCGGCATTGCCGATCTAGCACAACTACGTCGAAGCGCGGGGAAACGGTGACGGAATACATCCGGCGCTTCAGGGAATCTTAGGAACCGATGTTATTCGGTTCGTATAACTGAAAAGGAAGCAGTCGAGTTGGCAGTAGTAGGCCTTGCAACACAGCTCAAGGACATGGCCTCCCAAGCAGATTATCCCTCGCTGGCGCACATGGTTCAGAAACTATCAACATATGAACAGCGCCACCCCGACCTGTACCAAGACAAGTTCAAGCGTGCAGTAGTTATGGTCGATACGGAGGAGGATGAAGTGCCTGCGGGAGGCCAAGAGATAGCAGGGGCTGAGTGGACTCAGGGGGGAACCCCCGTGGCCTGCAAATGGGTAAAGCCACCAGGGCCGCCCAGGGGATTTGATTTTGACATAACCAAGACTGAACAAATCTTCGACCTCCTGCTCAAGGAGAAACAGCTTGACGATTCTCGAAGGTCTCAAGTTCCCCACGGCGAAAGAGCTAAACGGAAAGCCGTCTCGCAAATTCCACAACTCGCTTTCCCATGCCACCAACGATTGCCGGGTGTGGCGTCGGCACATCCAAGCGGCGATAGAGAAGGGGCGGCTAATTTTCAACCAAGTACGCCATGAAGGTCGACACCCAACCCTTCCCCGCCGTTAACATGGTAGAAATCATCTACCTCGAAGGTTGCCGACCAGGTCCCTCGTTCGAGCATCAACATGGTAGGACCTGGAAACCACTCGGCAAAGATGGAGATGAGGGCAGCTGCTCTCATAGCAAGGACACGGAGGAGGCCGCTCCACGCGATCGGCTCCATCATGATGGAAAGCGCTATGTCACGAGAGGGAGAGGTGAAGAATATAAGATATCGGCGACCCTTCTCTCGATCACCTCCTCAACAAATATGTTAGTCAGTATGACCAACGCCGGCGACCCAATTACGATGACAGAGAAGATCGTTTGGCTAGAGAAGCCAGAAGACATCGTCGGCAGAATCGCGATGAGGAGGAGCAAGAGCGCTATGCCACGGAAGCATCAAGGGAGCAAGACGACAACGCCGAGCATTGGGACTGCCCCTTCTTCGAACACTCGCTGGGATTCAGGAATGAGCCGATTGCCCACAATCGGCAATTGCCCGTAATGCAATCGAAAAGAAGGAGGCAGCCAACGTGTCCGTGTTCGAGCGCCTAGGGCCTCTCCCGCCACAAAGCAAACGCGGTCGAGTCACCTCGTTGGGCAGATCTTGAAGATTCGGAAGACGAGGGAGAAGTGGAAGAAGACAGGTACCACCGGCCAAGGTGGTGCCCCGACGGACTCAGCCGTTCCCAAAAGCGCGGGGTTCAGCGATTGCGCGGCCTGGAGGAAGCCGAAAGGTTGTACCCGCATACGCTAAGGAAGGCACGGCCTGATCCGGCTGCAAAGGTTCAGCGAACCCTGGATGAAGAGGGTCGTCCACGGAAAATGGAGTGGCGCCCCAAACAGAGGAAAGCCGATGATGAGACATCGGCTGGCACAAACATGGTACTCGTCTTGCCGACAGAGCTTAGCGCTCCACGACTCTACGGAGCACTCAAGGTGGACGACAACGAAGCGCATCAAGTCGGAGGTTGGGTTGGTTTTATCCAGCTTGACCAAGTAGCAAGATCAAACCAATGAGCAAACCAGGAGAGGCTGATCCTTGTGATCGGCCCCAAAAAATTTACGAAGGGAACTTACAAAACCTTCAACGAGCAAGCAACGTGGAGGCCGATTCCAGCAATCGGCCAAAATTATCCTCACCTACCTTTCTGCCTGGGTTCAACATGTTATCCAACAGAGCCGATACCATCAATTTTCTTGACAGAATCGGCTCGGGGGGGCACCCAGGTATATGGAAATACGAGGATATACAACAGAAGCATCTCATCTTTTGTTGATGGGTATTGGAATATGGGGGCCGATGCACAGGTCGGCCGTAATAAAAGTGAAAATTCGAAAATTTTCGAGCACAGCCGATGCAGCAGGCATCGACTTAAGGACATGAAAGCCGATGCATGGCCATCGACTCAAGGGAGATTTCTTCAAGAACAATATCAGAAGCAGCATGGGCGGACAGATCAGGTCAAGGATGGATGACATTAGATCCATCAAAGGAAAGAAGCCGATCTAGCCAGCAAGAACTAAAGAAGCTCGGGGGGCAGCTCACCTTAAGGCTTTCCGCTCGGAGAAGCCGATTTGTGTTCAAATCGGCTGGTGCTGCATAAGGAACTTCCCCATACACGATCAAGCCCAGGTCTATGCAGCTCTTTTGTGTATCCTCGTCTCTGTTTTACCTTGGCTGAGACTCGGGGGGCAACAGGCCTGGTAGGTGCTCCATTGAAAGGCCGATTGAAGTACCATCGGCTGATCCTCGTTGCAACCTTCTTCACAAAGCGATGAACGCTCGCTAAGGAGTTGAAGAATGGAAGGATGAATGTCGAAGGACCGATGCGTTGTTATCGGCTCATTACACATTGGCGAAGAGGGCAAATCGGCAAGGTTAGTAGGAGAGGCAAATCGGCTCAATCAAACTCAGAAGAAATCGGCAAACTCGAATTGGGGAACAGTTCTTCATTGATAGACGAGATTTCTTACATAAAGAGCTAATTGCCCTCAAAAGGAAATACTAGGGGATACATTGCCCAAATCTGCTACTACTGACCCTATGTTAGGGGTCCTATCTACGGGCCGTCATCGCCCTCGTCGTCATCCTCAGAGCTCTCATCGGCACTGCTGCCGATGGGCTCCTCGTCGCTACTCCCGTAGCCCTCCACGGGGGCTTCATCCCCGTCTTCATCATCGCTGCTGTCATCGTCCCACCACATGCGAAGGCGCTTTGCTGGTGGGTAGCCCTCGAGGGAGTCGTCGTCATCGTCCTCCTCCTCCTCTTCTTCCTCCACCACCCCCTCGGAGGAGGTGAAGTCATCCCAGGAGAAGCGATCGTCGTCGCTCTCCTCCTCCGATTCCCCGCCGGCGAGGAAACGGAGGTCGCTCTCCCCGTCCGTCGAGGACTGGTCGTCCTCGGACCAGATGGAGAAGTCATGGTCTGACTCCTCCCCGGCTTCAATGGCACGGCGGATGTTTGCCGCATGGGCCTCTTGTGGGCTCGGTGCTGGCATCGGTTCGGGGGAAGATGATTCAAAGGAAAGTCCCGACGAGGCAGAGGAGGAAGAAGACATGGTGCGCAGAAGGGTTTTTTGGGGTGCCGATGGTTGGAACAGAGGAAGGAGATGAAGAAAGCTAATCAATCGGCACAGTTAAATAACGAGAAGCCTGGTGAGAATTTAATGTATAAGTTCCCGAGGAGATGACGCCAGGGCTATCGAATTTTGCAGAGAAGCTGAGAAGACAGGGCATAATGATGACGAGTACCGCAACAGCTCTCGCTCCGCCACGACATGACCCTTCGAAGGAAAAGCATAATGATTTTGGAAATGTTATTTCCAAAACCAGGGAGGCATGTGTTATCACCATATTTTAGACAAATCCAGAGGTGGGCCGGGCTTGGAAGATTACATGTGGAGGAATCCTGAAGCGGCCTGACACGAAGGGATTGGGCTGAATTGCCCGTATATCTTTATGGTAGATTGTATGTTAGATTAAAAGTTAGAGTTTGTCTCGTGCACGGTTTAGTGCACGCCCACATTAGAAAGTCCCCTGGACTATAAATATGTACCTAGGGTTTATGGAATAAACAACAACTCACGTTCAACCCCAAAAACAAACCAATCTCGGCGCATCGCCAACTCCTTCGTCTCGAGGGTTTCTATCGGGTAGCGACATGCTGCCTAGATCGCATCTTGCGATCTAGGCAGCACAAGCCCCACGTTGTTCATGCGTTGCTCGTATCGAAGCGTTTTTGATGGCGAGCAACGTAGTTATCATTAGATGTGTTAGGGTTAGCATTGTTCTTCGTTTAAGCATGCTTACGTAGTGCAACCCTTGCATATCTAGCCGCCCTCACGCCTATCCCGGGTGTGGGGCGGCACCCCGCTTGATCTTTATTTAGTAGATCTGATCCGTTACGATTGCTCCTTGTTCTACAAGGATTAGTTTAATATCCGCAATAGTTAGGCCTTACAAAGGGGGAGGATCCAGTGGCACGTAGGGTGGCGTTCGCAAGTCCTAAACGGGATGTTCCTAGGATCAACTTCATGTTGGTTTTTTGGCCTTGTTTAGGATCGGCTTACGAGCACCGTGCGTGGCCGCAAGGCCCAACCCGGAGTAGGATGATCCGATTATGCGGTGAAAACCCTAAATCGTCGTAGATCTCATTAGCTTCATCTTGATCAAGCGGGACCACCAAGTATTCGTGCACCCCGTACGGATCATGGGTGGATCGGCTCTTTGAGCCGATTCACGAGATAACCCGAGAGCCGATCGAGGCTCGTATTTAACGTTTACATGTATGCCCTGCAGAAGCTAAGCGAGGCATCTTCATCACCTTCCTGACCGGGTATAGGTCAGGTGGCACGCCCTTGCACTTCGCAACGCCGCGTGTGACCAGAAGAGCATTGCGGGCCGTCGCTCGGAGGGGTCTCAGCCAGCCGCAGCTCTAGGCTCTTCCCGGCTCTACGGTGTTGACAAGGCCGCTGCCCGCCGGTGGGTTTTGGCAGTCAACGGTAATACTCTATGTTGTGTTTGTCGGGATCCGATGGATAGAGAATACCATGTTATGTTAATTATCAAGTTATTACATATGTGTTGTTTATGATCTTGCATGCTCTCCGTTACTAGTAGAGGCTCTGGCCAAGTTTTTGCTTTTAACTCCAAGAGGGAGTATTTATGCTCGATAGTGGGTTCATGCCCGCATTGACACCGGGACGAGTGACGAAAAGTTCTAAGGTTGTGTTGTGCTCGTTGCCACTAGGGATAAAACATTGGCGCTATGTCCCGGGATGTAGTTGTTGATTACATTACGCACCATACTTAATGCAATTGTCTCGTTGCTTTGCAACTTAATACTGGAAGGGGTTCGGACGATAACCCGAAGGTGGACTTTTTAGGCATAGATGCAGTTGGATGGCGGTCTATGTACTTTGTCGTAATGCCCAATTAAATCTCACTATACTTATCATGCCATGTATGTGCATTGTTATGCCCTCTCTATTTGTCAATTGCCCGACTGTAATTTGTTCACCCAACATGCTTTTATCTTATGGGAGAGACACCTCTAGTGAACTGTGAACCCCGGTCCATTCTTTTATACTGAAATACAAATCTGCTGCAATACTTGTTTTACTGTTTTCTCTGCAAACAATCATCTTCCACACAATACGGTTAACCCTTTGTTACAGGCAAGCCGGTGAGATTGACAACCTCACTCGTTTCGTTGGGGCAAAGTACTTTGGTTGTGTTGTGCGGGTTCCACGTTGGCGCCGGAATCTCCGGTGTTGCGCCGCACTACATCTCGCCGCCATCAACCTTCAACGTGCTTCTTGACTCCTACTGGTTCGATTAAACCTTGGTTTCTAACTGAGGGAAACTTGCCGCTGTGCGCATCACACCTTCCTCTTGGGGTTCCCAACGGACGTGTCAATCACACGCATCAAGCAAATTTCTGGCGCCGTTGCCGGGGAACTGAAGAAAAGTTACACCACAAAGATTTCTATCTCCCACGTCAACTGCACGCCAGCAGCAAAATTTCTGGCGCCGTTGCCGGGGAGATCAAGACACGCTGCAAGGGGAGCCTCCACTTCCCAATCTCTTTACTTTGTTTTTGTCTTGCTTTATTTTATTTACTACTTTGTTTGCTGCATTATATTAAAACACAAAAAAATTAGTTGCTAGCTTTACTTTATTTACTGTCTTGCACTCTATATCAAAAACACAAAAAAATTAGTATACTTGCATTTACTTTATCTAGTTTGCTTTATTTACTACTGCTAAAATGGCCAACCCTGAAAATACTAAGTTGTGTGACTTCACTAGCACAAATAATAATGATTTCCTATGCACACCTATTGCTCCACCTGCTACTACAGACGAGAATTCTTTGAAATTAAACCCGCTTTCTTGAATCTTGTTATGCGAGAGCAATTTTCACGGTGTTAGTTCCGATGATGCTTCTGCCCATCTCAATAATTTTGTTGAACTATGTGAAATGCAAAAATATAAAGATGTAGATGGTGATATTATAAAATTAAAATTGTTTCCTTTCTCATTAAGAGGAAGAGCTAAAGATTGGTTGCTATCTCTCGCCTAAGAATAGTATTGATTCCTGGACTAAATGCAAGGATGCTTTTATTGGTAGATATTATCCCCCTGCTAAAATTATATCTTTGAGGAGTAGCATAATGAATTTTAAACAATTGGATAATGAACATGTTGCTCAAGCTTGGGAAAGAATGAAATCTCTCGGTTAAAAATTGCCCAACCCATGGATCGACTACTTGGATGATCATCCAAACCTTCTATGCGGGACTGAATTTTTCTTCGCGGAATTTATTGGATTCAGCTGCTGGAGGTACCTTTATGTCCATCACTCTTGGTGAAGCAACAAAGCTTCTTGATAATATGATGATTAATTACTCTGAATGGCACACGGAAAGAGCTCCACAAGGTAAGAAGGTAAATTCTGTTGAAGAAACCCCTTCCTTGAGTGATAAGGTTGATGCTATTATGTCTATGCTTGCGAATGATAGGACTAATGTTGATCCTAATAATGTTCCATTAGCTTCATTGGTTGCCCAAGAAGAACATGTTGATGTAAACTTCATTAAAAATAATAATTTCAACAACAATGCTTATCGGAACAATTCTAGTAATAACTATAGGCCATATCCTTATAATAATGGTAACGGTTATGCTAATTCTTATGGGAATTCTTACAACAATAGTAGGAACACACCCCCTGGACTTGAAGCTATGCTTAAAGAATTTATTAGTACACAAACTGCCTTTAACAAATCTGTTGAGGAAAAGCTCAATAAAATTGATATTCTTGCTTCTAGAGTTGATAGTCTTGCCTCTGATGTTGATCTTTTGAAATCGAAAGTTATGCCTAATAGGGATATTGAAAATAAAATTGTTACTACAGCAAATGCCATCCAAGTTAGAATTAATGAGAATATAAGATTAATGGCTGAACTGCGTGCTAGGTGGGGTAGAGAAGAAAATGAAAAACTAGCTAAAGAGAAAAATGTAGCTAAAGTTTGGACTATTACCACCACTAGCAATGCTAATGATTCACATGTTGCTGCACCTCCTACTATCAATGGTAAAATAATTGGTGTTGGCAATGCTTCTACTCCTAGTGCAAAGCGCGCAAAATTACCCGAAACTGCTAAAACTACTGAAACTGCGTGTGATAAAGCTGCTGAAATTTTTTCCAACCTTGGGGATGATAATCCCATTGCTTTAGATTGTAATGATTTAGATTTTGATGATTGCCACATCTCTGAAGTTATAAAGTTCTTACAAAAACTTGCTAAAAGTCCTAATGCTAGTGCTATAAATTTGGCTTTCACAAAACATATTACAAATGCTCTCATAAAAGCTAGAGAAGAGAAACTAAAACTTGAAACTTCTATTCCTAGAAAGCTAGAGGATGGTTGGGAGCCCATCATTAAAATGAGAGTCAAAGATTTTGATTGTAATGCTTTATGTGATCTTGGTGCAAGTATTTCGTTATGCCTAAAAAGTCTATGATATGCTTGACTTGCCACCATTGAAAAATTGTTATCTGGATGTTAATCTCGCTGATAATGCTAAAAAGAAACCTATGGGGAAAGTTGATAATGTTCATATTATGGTTAACAATAACCTTGTCCCCGTTGATTTTGTTGTCTTGGATATTGAATGCAATGCATCTTGCCCCATTATATTGGGAAGACCTTTTCTTCGAACCGTTGGTGCTACTATTGATATGAAGGAAGGTAATATTAAATATCAATTTCCTCTCAAGAAAGGTATGGAACACTTCCCTAGAAAGAGAATGAAGTTACCTTATGATTCTATTATTAGAACAAATTATGATGTTGATGCTTCGTCTCTTGATGTTACTTGAGATACACTTTCTGCGCCTAGCTGAAAGGCGTTAAAGAAAAGCGCTTATGGGAGACAACCCATGTTTTTACTACAGTATTTTTGTTTTATATTTGAGTCTTGGAAGTTGTTTACTACTGTAGCAACCTCTCCTTATCTTAGTTTTATGTTTTGTTGTGCCAAGTAAAGTCTTTGATAGAAAAGTAAGTACTAGATTTGGATTACTGCGCAGTTCCAGATTTCTTTGCTGTCACGAATCTGGGTCTACCTCCCTGTAGGTAGCTCAGAAAATTAAGCCAATTTACGTGCATGATCCTCAGATATGTACGCAACTTTCATTCAATTTGAGTATTTTAATTTGAGCAAGTCTGGTGGCCTAATAAAATCCATCTTTACGGACTGTTCTGTTTTGACAGATTCTGCCTTTTATTTTGCATTGCCTCTTTTGCTATGTTGGATGAATTTCTTTGATCCATTAATGTCCAGTAGCTTTATGCAATGTCCAGAAGTGTTAAGAATGATTGTGTCACCTCTGAACATGTTAATTTTTATTATGCACTAACCCTCTAATGAGTTGTTTCGAGTTTGGTGTGGAGGAAGTTTTCAAGGATCAAGAGAGGAGTATGATGCAATATGATCAAGGAGAGTGAAAGCTCTAAGCTTGGGGATGCCCCGGTGGTTCACCCCTTCATATTCTAAGAAGACTCAAGCGTCTAAGCTTGGGGATGCCCAAGGCATCCCCTTCTTCATCGACAACATTATCAGGTTCCTCCCCTGAAACTATATTTTTATTCCGTCACATCTTATGTACTTTGCTTGGAGCGTTTTTGTTTTTTTGTTTTGTTTGAATAAAATGGATCCTAGCATTCACCTTGTGGGAGAGAGACACGCTCCGCTGTAGCATATGGACAAGTATGTCCTTAGGCTCTACTCATAGTATTCATGGCGAAGTTTCATCTTCGTTAAATTGTTATATGGTTGGAATTGGAAAATGCTACATGTAGTAATTCTAAAATGTCTTGGATAATTTGATACTTGGCAATTGTTGTGCTCATGTTTAAGCTCTTGCATCATATACTTTGCACCCATTAATGAAGAAATACTTAGAGCTTGCTAATTTGGTTTCTCTAGAGTCTAGATAATATCTAGTATTGAGTTTTGAACAACAAGGAAGACGGTATGGAGTCTTATAATGTTTACCATATGTCTTTTATGTGAGTTTTGCTGTACCGTTCATCCTTGTGTTTGTTTCAAATAACCTTGCTAGCCTAAACCTTGTATCGAGAGGGAATACTTCTCATGCATCCCAAATACTTGAGCCAACCACTATGCCATTTGTGTCCACCATACCTACCTACTACATGGTATTTATCCGCCATTCCAAAGTAAATTGCTTGAGTGCTACCTTTAAAATTCCATCATTCACCTTTGCAATATATAGCTCATGGGACAAATAGCTTAAAAACTATTGTGGTATTGAATATGTACTTATGCACTTTATCTCTTATTAAATTGCTTGTTGTGCGATAACCATGCTTCGGGGACGCCATCAACTATTCTTTGTTGAATATCATGTGAGTTGCTATGCATGTCCGTCTTGTCTGAAGTAAGAGAGATCTACCACCTTTATGGTTGGAGCATGCATATTGTTAGAGAAGAACATTGGGCCGCTAACTAAAACCATGATTCATGGTGGAAGTTTCAGTTTTGGACATATATCCTCAATCTCATATGAGAATAATAATTGTTGCCACATGCTTATGCATTAAAGAGGAGTCCATTATCTGTTGTCCATGTTGTCCCGGTATGGATGTCTAAGTTGAGAATAATCAAAAGCGAGAAATCCAAAATGCGAGCTTTCTCCTTAGACCTTTGTACAGGCGGCATGGAGGTACCCCATTGTGACACTTGGTTAAAACATATGTATTGCAATGATCCGGTAGTCCAAGCTAATTAGGACAAGGTGCGGGCACTATTAGTATACTATGCATGAGGCTTGCAACTTGTAAGATATAATTTTCATAACTCATATGCTTTATTACTACCGTTGACAAAATTGTTTCATATTTTCAAAATAAAAGCTCTAGCACAAATATAGCAATCGATGCTTTCCTCTTTGAAGGACCATTCTCTTTACTTTTATGTTGAGTCAGTTCACCTATCTCTCTCCACCTCAAGAAGCAAACACTTGTGTGAACTGTGCATTGATTCCTACATACTTGCATATTGTACTTGTTATATTACTCTATGCTGACTATTATCCATGAGATATACATGTTACAAGTTGAAAGCAACCGCTGAAACTTAATCTTCCTTTGTGTTGCTTCAATACCTTTACTTTGATTTATTGCTTTATGAGTTAACTCTTATGCAAGACTTATTAATACTTGTCTTGAAGTACTATTCATGAAAAGTCTTTGCTTTATGATTCACTTGTTTACTCATGTCATTACCATTGTTTTGATCGCTGCATCCACTACATATGTTTACAAATAGTATGATCAAGGTTATGATGGCATATCACTTCAGAAATTATATTTGTTATCGTTTTACCTGCTCGGGACGAGCAGAACTAAGCTTGGGGATGCTGATACGTCTCCGACGTATCGATAATTTCTTATGTTCTATGCCATATTATTGATGATACCTACATGTTTTATGCACACTTTATGTCATATTCGTGCATTTTACGGAACTAACCTATTAACAAGATGCCGAAGTGCCGATTCTTGTTTTCTGCTGTTTTTGGTTTCGAAATCCTAGTAACGAAATATTCTCGGAATTGGACGAAATCAAGTCCCGGGGTCCTATTTTGCCACGAACCTTCCGGAAGACCGAAAAGGATACGAAGTGGGGCCACGAGGGCTGCCACCATAGGGCGGCGCGACCCGGCCCTTGGCCGCGCCGACCTGTGGTGTGGGGCCCCGTGTTGCCCCCACGTCGCCCTTCTCGCCTACTTAAAGCCTTCGTCGCGAAACCCACGGAGAAAAACCACGATACGGAAAACCTTCCGGAGACGCCGCCGCCGCCGATCCCATCTCGGGGATTACGGAGATCTCCTCCGGCACCCTGCCGGAGAGGGGATTCATCTCCCGGAGGACTCTACACCGCCATGGTCGCCTCCGGAGTGATGAGTGAGTAGTTCACCCCTGGACTATGGGTCCATAGCGAGTAGCTAGATGGTTGTCTTCTCCTCATTGTGCTTCATTGTTGGATCTTGTGAGCTGCCTAACATGATCAAGATCATCTATCTGTAATACTCTATGTTGTGTTTGTCGGGATCCGATGGATAGAGAATACCATGTTATGTTAATTATCAAGTTATTACATATGTGTTGTTTATGATCTTGCATGCTCTCCGTTACTAGTAGAGGCTCTGGCCAAATTTTGCTTTTAACTCCAAGAGGGAGTATTTATGCTCGATAGTGGGTTCATGCTCGCATTGACACTGGGACGAGTGACGAGAAAGTTCTAAGGTTGTGTTGTCTTTGTTGCCACTAGGGATAAAACATTGGCGCTATGTCCTAGGATGTAGTTGTTGATTACATTACGCACCATACTTAATGCAATTGTACTGTTGCTTTGCAACTTAATACTGGAAGGGGTTCGGACGATAACTCTGAAGGTGGACTTTTTAGGCATAGATGCGGTTGGATGGCGGTCTATGTACTTTGTCGTAATGCCCAATTAAATCTCACTATACTTATCATGCCATGTATGTGCATTGTTATGCCCTCTCTATTTGTCAATTGCCCGACTGTAATTTGTTCACCCAACATGCTTTTATCTTATGGGAGAGACACCTCTAGTGAACTGTGGACCCTGGTCCATTCTTTTATACTTGAAATACAAATCTGCTGCAATACTTGTTTTACTTGTTTTCTCTGCAAACAATCATCTTCCACACAATACGGTTAACCCTTTGTTACGGCAAGCCGGTGAGATTGACAACCTCACTCGTTTCGTTGGGGCAAAGTACTTTGGTTGTGTTGTGCAGGTTCCACGTTGGCGCCGGAATCTCTGGTGTTGCGCCGCACTACATCTCGCCGCCATCAACTTTCAATGTGCTTCTTGACTCCTACTGGTTCGATTAAACCTTGGTTTCTAACTGAGGGAAACTTGCCGCTGTGCGCATCACACCTTCCTCTTGGGGTTCCCAACGGACGTGTCAATCACACGCATCAATCCACGTACTAGGAGGCCACTCAATCTCTTCAAGCCGCCAACTTTGCTCAAGAATCCTTGGTGCGTCTCTCTCTCTCTTTCTCTCACTCTCTCTAGATCTCTCTCTCTTAACCGTGCATGCATAATTTCTAACATTATACCTTTTTCTTGCTCAGATATCGTCATCTCGTTTTCCAGATAGCCCTACTCCCGTCTCGCAGGTCCCGGTGCCGCCTCTCCATATGTGTCTTCCTCCCACTCTGGATGAGCTAACTGCAAGGGGTCATTTGACAAGAAAGCCAGCTGTCGATGAGGGTCAAGTTCCGGCAGTACCGTGGACGTGCAGGAACCGCGCGAGACACCAAAATGGCAGAAGCGTCGAAAATCTCCCGACGAACAACCTGCTGCTGAACCTGCCTCCTCTGTCCCCTTCCCGCATTGTAAATTCAAGGTGGCGTGAGGTGAGTTGCTTGGGTAAACGATGGATACTCCTGTACGTAGCTGGCATTTAGGAGTAAAGGAGCAACGCTCCCTCCTCTGTCCCCTTCCCGCATTGTAAATTCAAGGTGGTGCTCCACCAAGCCTGCCGGTAATTTAAAGCGAGACGCTTGGTGAGCGCTCCCTCCTCTAGCCGTGACTATAAAATAAGCGATCTACAAGCTGAAAACAAGAAGTAGAAACCCTAGTTTGCATCGCTCTCTGCTCTTCAAGTCAGGTCTCTCTCAGCTCTCGCTCTTTCTCTTTGCTCGAGCAAGGAGTACCGTAGGTAATTTGTAGCCTAATTGTTATCGTTTCTTCCTCAGATCGACGAGGAGGCCGCTCGATGTCTTGAAGCCACCAACCCTTGCTCGAGAATCCTTGGTGTGTGTCTCTCACTCTCACCCTCTTTCTCCTGGGGTTTCTCTTTGCGTTCCATCTCTAGCTTGACCAAGTTATTTGCTGAGCGTTATCTTGTTTCTTGCTCAGATCAAAGAGGAGGCAGCACGATCTCTTCAAGCCGCCAACGTTTGCTCAAGATCGAATCCTTGGTGCCTCTGTGTGTGTGTGTGTGTCGGGTTTTCTATCGCCTTCCATCTCCAGCTTTGTCGTGCATGCATATGCAGCTTGACCATGTTAATTGCTAACCCTCTACTTGTTTCTTCCTTCAGATCCACGTACTAGGAGGCCACTCAATCTCTTCAAGCCACCAACTTTGCTCAAGAATCCTTGGTGCGTTTCTCTCTCTCTCTTTCTCTCACTCTCTCTAGATCTCTCTCTCTCTTACCCGTGCATGCATAATTTCTAACATTATACCTTTTTCTTGCTCAGATATCGTCATCTCATTTTACAGATAGCCCTGTTCCCGTCTCGCAGGTCCCGGTGCCGCCTCTCCATATGTGTCTTCCTCCCACTCTGGATGAGCTAACTGCAAGGGGTCATTTGACAAGAAAGCCAGCTGTCGATGAGGGTCAAGTTCCGGTAGTACCGTGGACGTGCAGGAACCGCGCGAGACACCAAAATGGCAGAAGCGTCGAAAATCTCCCGACGAACAACCTGCTGCTGAACCTGCCTCCTTTGTATTGCCAAGAATCACGATGCAGAGCCTTGGTATGTTTTTTTATTCCGCGCGCACATTGATAACTTATTCCTAGCGAACTCTATTAACTAACAAATAACACTTGTTACACCTACGCAGAACCCTCGAGGTTACCGCTGGACCACTACTACATGCACAGTAAACGACAAGCCGCTTGACTCTATCATCCTCAACCACGGAGACTACAGTAAGTACTACTCCCTCCCTCCCACTTTAGGATGCGTATAAGTTTTTCATGGTTTTCTCGTTTTAGGATGCGTATTGTGATGTGCAGCTAAAACTAGTACAAAACAGACTCTTTTGCCCCTGGTTGCATGCCAGCTCTATGCATTAATTCCTTGGCCAGATTTACTCTTGTCTTCTTCGTATTCTCCCAGTCTCTTCAACTCCACTTGCACGTTTTCTCTCTCTCACTCCCTGGACGACGACGGTGGCATGGATCCGTCGTGGTTCTTAGATAGCCAAGAAGAGGAGGAGGAGGTCCCGGAAGAAGAGCTGCTCCGTCGAGGTCGTGAACTCCTGAGCAAGGAAGAAAAGCTGTGTGGTGAGCTGCGAGGCCAACACAGCGAGAAGGAGCAGGAAGATGGAGACCATGAGCTGCATGAACAACAATGAACAACACCATACCATCATCGCTTTCTTCAAACACATAGGCGTAGTTCAAGTCGATGGCCGCACCGTCGTACTGATCTTCAATGGCGTCCCAATCGATAGGACCATCAGTATCCATGGGAGACAAGGAGGGAAAAGAAAGGAATGTGATGAGAAAATCTCAATGGCGCCATGGAGTATATATAGAGTGCAGGAGAGGGAGACTGAAATTATCATTCGAATTTTACAGAAATGGCACCATGGTTTAGTTCCCTCCTAAGTGCAGCTCTTTTAGTGAAATTCAAACGAATTTTTTTGCTTCTCATTCGCGCCATTGTGCTATGTTTGAAGCAGCCATGGATGAAAGCTTGGCGGGATTGAATGTCCGTCTGGGAAGAAGGGAGGGTGGAGACCGAAGGGACGTACGAGGAGGAGCTGGCCAATGCATGCATGGGTATTAATGGAGGAGGATGGGCAGCCTTGCATGCTTATCAATCTTGCGGGAGGGTATTTTAGTCTAGAAGATTTTCACCACGACGTTGCATGCAGCTTATTGGTATGCGGGTCAAGACTTATGCGCATCCTAAACTGGGAGGGAGGGAGTACCTATGAAGCAGAGGGTAGCTGGCATGTAATACCAAGCAGGCCTGTTGTTTGAAGGCGAGGTGGCGTGAGGAGAGTTGCTTGGGTAAACGATGGATACTCATGTACGTAGCTGGCATTTAGGAGTAAAGGAGCAACGCTCCCTCCTCTGTCCCCTTCCCGCATTGTAAATTCAAGGTGGTGCTCCACCAAGTCTGCCGGTAATTTAAAGCGAGACGCTTGCTGAGCGCTCCCTCCTCTAGCCGTGACTATAAAATAAGCGATCTACAAGCTGAAAACAAGAAGTAGAAACCCTAGTTTGCATCGCTCTCTGCTCTTCAAATCAGGTCTCTCTCAGCTCTCGCTCTTTCTCTTTGCTCGAGCAAGGAGTACCGTAGGTAATTTGTAGCCTAACTGTTATCGTTTCTTCCTCAGATCGACGAGGAGGCCGCTCGATGTCTTGAAGCCACCAACCCTTGCTCGAGAATCCTTGGTGTGTGTCTGTCACTCTCACCCTCTTTCTCCTGGGTTTCTCTTTGCGTTCCATCTCTAGCTTGACCAAGTTATTTGCTGAGCGTTATCTTGTTTCTTGCTCAGATCAAAGAGGAGGCAGCACGATCTCTTCAAGCCGCCAACATTTGCTCAAGATCGAATCCTTGGTGCCTCTCTTTGTGTGTGTGTGTGTGTCGGGTTTTCTATCGCCTTCCATCTCCAGCTTTGTCGTGCATGCATATGCAGCTTGACCATGTTAATTGCTAACCCTCTACTTGTTTCTTCAGATCCACGTACTAGGAGGCCACTCAATCTCTTCAAGCCGCCAACTTTGCTCAAGAATCCTTGGTGCGTCTCTCTCTCTCTTTCTCTCACTCTCTCTAGATCTCTCTGTCTTAACCGTGCATGCATAATTTCTAACATTATACCTTTTTCTTGCTCAGATATCGTCATCTCGTTTTCCAGATAGCCCTGCTCCCGTCCCGCAGGTCCCGGTGCCGCCTCTCCATATGTGTCTTCCTCCCACTCTGGATGAGCTAACTGCAAGGGGTCATTTGACAAGAAAGCCAGCTGTCGATGAGGGTCAAGTTCCGGCAGTACCGTGGACGTGCAGGAACCGCGCGAGACACCAAAATGGCAGAAGCGTCGAAAATCTCCCGACGAACAACCTGCTGCTGAACCTGCCTCCTTTGTATTGCCAAGAATCACGATGTAGAGCCTTGGTATGTTTTTTTATTCCGCGCGCACATTGATAACTTATTCCTAGCGAACTCTATTAACTAACAAATAACACTTGTTACACCTACGCAGAACCCTCGAGGTTACCGCTGGACCACTACTACATGCACAGTAAACGACAAGCCGCTTGACTCTATCATCCTCAACCACGGAGACTACAGTAAGTACTACTCTCTCCCTCCCACTTTAGGATGCGTATAAGTTTTTCATTGTTTCCTCGTTTTAGAATGCGTATTGTGATGGGCAGCTAAAACTAGTACAAAACGGACTCTTTTGCCCCTGGTTGCATGCCAGCTCTATGCATTAATTCCTTGGCCAGATTTACTCTTGTCTTCCTCGTTTTCTCCCAGTCTCTTCAACTCCTCTTGCCCGTATTCTCTCTCTCACTCCTTGGACGAGGACGGTGGCATGGATCCGTCGTGGTTCTTAGATAGCCAAGAAGAGGAGGAGGAGGTCCCGGAAGAAGAGCTGCTCCGTCAAGGTCGTGAACTCCTGAGCGAGGAAGAAAAGCTGTGTGGTGAGCTGCGAGGCCAACACAGCGAGAAGGAGCAGGAAGATGGAGACCATGAGCTGCATGAACAACAATGAACAACACCATACCATCATCGCTTTCTTCAAACACATAGGCGTAGTTCAAGTCGATGGCCGCACCGTCGTACTGATCTTCAATGGCGTCCCAATCGATAGGACCATCAGTATCCATGGGAGACAAGAAGGGAAAAGAAAGGAATGTGATGAGAAAAGCTCAATGGCGCCATGGAGTATTTATAGAGTGCAGGAGAGGGAGACTGAAATTTTCATTCGAATTTTACAGAAATGGCACCATGGTTTAGTTCCCTCCTAAGTGCAGCTCTTTTAGTGAAATTCAAACGAATTTTTTTGCTTCTCATTCGCGCCATTGTGCTCTGTTTGGAGCAGCCTTGGATGAAAGCTTGGCGGGATTGAATGTCCGTCTGGGAAGAAGGAAGGGTGGAGACCGAAGGGACGTGCGAGGAGGAGCTGGCCAATGCATGCATGGGTATTAATGGAGGAGGATGGGCAGCCTTGCATGCTTATCAATCTTGCGGGAGGGTATTTTAGTCTAGAAGATTTTCTCCACGACGCTGCATGCAGCTTATTGGTATGCGGGTCAAGACTTATGCGCATCCTAAATTGGGAGGGAGGGAGGGAGTAGTAACGATGAAGCAAAATGATCAAAGGAACTAGTGTAGCAGATGACTGGATGACACGCCTGGATATATGAAACTATTGAAGTTTGGATGACACTGGCATAGAGTACAATCAAAACGTCTTTCTTTCTTTCTTTTCTTTCTAGCAAATTACCATTTATCATTTAAAATCTTTAATAATTATATCCAGTTGCTGCATAACTAGGACACGTATAACGATATTTTTTTAAAAAAACATAGTACAAAGGCAAACGCTCACACACGCGCATACACTCACCCCTACAAATGCACACCCGTAGACCCTACCCCTATGAGCACCTCAAGAAGACTGAGCCGGCGGATCGAATCTTGAAATTGATGAAGTAACCACCGGCGCCTCGCTGTCGACGGGCTGGGGATACAACCACCCTCCTAACCACCCAATCTAAGGTTGGTTCTCTATAATGGTACAAATTTAGATGAATAAAACAAAACAAAGTCGCAATACATGTAATTCTCATAGAAACTAGGTAAGCGCATATGACATAGAGAGCCACTCGTAACATTATGTTGTCTATATTGGATAAAAGTATCACTTACCATGTTCTTCAACCGAGTAGACATCTTCGTAAACAGGTTGTACCTCCATAAACACTAGCATTAAAGAAGAAATTTTGGTCGTTAAAAATCTTGTCGTTTCTACAAATCCATAGCCACCAAATAACGGCAAGTTCTCCCAGCGTAATAAGTATTATAATTATGAACCACACCATTTAGCCGGTTGTTCAATATATATTAGCAATATCACGTTGTAGGTATAAGATATAACCTACTTAGATGACCGATCAGGTAGATCTAGCAATTCTGAACTTGGAGAATAGGTGCTTAATAGTCTCGTCATGATGACAAACTACACACTTTGTACTTCCGCCGTCAACTGAGTTTTACAAAGTTATCTTTGGTGAGTATTACTCACTACAAAGATACCATGGCAAAATCTTAGTCTATGGTAAAATCTTCATTTTATATACTTTGCTATTATTGACTAGCTGATTTGGTGGTATTAGGACTATATATATGTACTCCGGAAAAAAACTTATCACTCAAGTAGATTTGTTAATCCGTTGCGTTGATTGTAACAAAGCCAAACACTGCATCAAACATGCCATTTTGCAAGCCAGTCCAATGACCAACTGGATCTCTTTTGACCGTTATATTTGGTAGGGAGTTCTACAACATCTTTGCTATTGTATCGCTTTTGTGACGAAGAATGTTGTATAGAGCTGGATATTTTATTTGGAGTGTAGCGTTAGGCAACCACTTATGAGCCATCCTTGATTATGAAGCGAACTATATTGGAAAAAGTATTTCTTCATTATCGTTAATTAGGCCATCATAGAAAAGCGAGTCTTCGAGTTTTCAATAAACTTGAGATAGCACAAGTGAGCCGCTACATATTTTCTTTTTCGAAGAGTTTCGTGCACCTATCTGCGGCAAGAAGATTCTCCGCTTAACCTCAAGAGTGTGAACACCAAGCCATCCTTGATCATTAGGGTGGCAAACTACAATCCAATAGCCAGTTGAGGTATTTCTTTTTCCTCACTATGAAATTGCGAAAAAGAATCCTTATTAGAAATAAGTCAATCGACATAAAACTCTTTTCGATAGGTAGAAAAAAGAAACCAAATAGTTGCATATTACCTATTGCCCAAGTAATATGAACTACTCTTCCGCCAAAGGATAGTATTTTTCGTTTCCAACTACTTTGTCTTTTTCTTTTGGTATTCTTTACTTGATGTATCTCCTATAATGCATCGAAACGTGTAAATAGCGGGTACAAAACTGGCCTTGCTCACAGCCGAATGGTTCGGCGGCATAAAAGGGTGACCTCGTCTTGAGCCTCGCCGAAGCAAAATAATTATTTTTTCTTTTGCAAAAGCTTATTTTAATTCGTGAAAGTTGGTCGAAAGCTCGTAATATTAATTTCAGATTTCTTGCTTTATCGATGCCGTGCTATACTAAAAAGATTTCATTCGTCGGCATATTGAAGCGAAGCACGCTCCACGAGATGATCGAGGAGACTGAATCTCCCGGCCCTGATGGGAGCTACTAAATCTCCCGGCCCTGATGGCTACCCTGCATTATTCTATCAAAAGCACTGGTCCTTGTTGAAGGAGGATATATGCTCAGCTGTTAGAGGTTTTTTGATGGGGGAAGATATTCCAGAAGGTTTCTGCGACTCAGTTATTGTGCTCATTCCTAAGGTAACGAATCCAGAACATCTAAAGAATTTCAGACCCATCAGTCTTTGTAACGTGTTGTACAAGATTGCATCAAAGGTTGTTGCTAACAGACTTAAAGTGACCCTTCCAGTGGTTGTTTCAGATCATCAGAGCGCCTTCGTGCCAGGAAGGTTGATCACTGACAACGCCTTGATCGCATACGAATGTCTTCACACGATCCGTAAGCAGAGAGCGAAGCGCCCATATTTTGCTCTGAAGATCGACATGATGAAGGCCTTGTAGGATAACGTTGCATAGAAAACAAAAATTTTCCTACCGCGAACACGCAATCCAAGCCAAGATGCAATCTAGAAGACGGTAGCAACGAGGGGTA